>NC_089511.1:9356293-9707793 GCF_036850995.1 Saccopteryx leptura | reverse complement strand
CCGGGCAGCGCTCACCTGCCGCGCGTAGGCCATCTCAACGCTGTCCAGGGAGCTCCGACCAGGGGGGCCCACATCGCTGATGTAACTTGGCTGTAGAGAAAGACACACTCAGAACTGGTTAAGAACAGCATTCAGTCAGCATTCAGTCATATACACTAACAAACAAAACACCTTCCGCAGAACCAGAAGCCCCGCCCGCTCGCTGTCTGAGTGGGGACTGACTCTGCGTGCTCAGTACCACTGAGTCAAAGACTGCTCTGTACGACAGCCACCTCTCTGGAACACAGCTAACCATCCCAAAGTCTTTTAAAACAACAGAGCACTAGGCCTGTTCATTCCAGCGACCTAACTCGGGGGAATGAATGAGGGAACAAAGGGCAACAGTGCTGGACATTCCTGCAAGGACACGGCTGTTTCAGCCAAATCCACACAAACAGCCTCGAGAAACGTTTTCCAGTACAAAACCCAATTTTTAAAATTACCCATTTAAAAAGTAGTTGGTTTGCAGGCTCAGATTTCCATTTAAATTAATTTTGCTTAATGCTCTTGCTTTCAAAAGTACCTTGCCTTCAGTTGCCCTTGGCCAAGCCTGTCACCACACATCAAGTCGATTGTCCGTCAACAGGACGTGTGCTGCTCGTTCCTGAGCAGAGGAACCAGCAAAGAGTTTGCTGCAATTTCAAAGCCAGGGGCTGCCTAAGGGCTGGGAAACCCGTGTGCCGGCTGGGAATAGCATTCCTCAGTCCTCAAACCTCTGGGTTTCTCTGCACGGCGGCCAGACTGCACAGCAGGGGTGACAGGAGCAGGGGACCAGAGCCCAGCGAGGCAGGGGAGACCAGGGCCAGAGAAGACACAGGCTTGCCCAGGAGTCTAGACACATGAGGGCGCTGCAGACTTTTACTGAGCAACTACTTTTGTGCAGAGAATATCTGGGCATGAATAAAACCTTTCCCGCGGAGGGAGGTTCTAGTTAGGGAGAAAGTGTGGGAACTAGTAAAACAAGCACAGCATAAAGAAGAAACGTGGTGATACTAAAGAAGAAAGGGAGTTTCTAATTTCCAAGTGGAATATTTTGGCTTTATATGAGCACAATGGAACCAAGGTGATTAACTTACAATGCTGGTTACAAACTCTACACAGAAACCAGTACTGCTAGGGAAAAAACACTAACTGGGAACCAGAAGACCCAGGTTCTAAATGTGACTCAAGGTTGCACAGTTAGATGACATCTAACCTCCACAGCCTTGTTCTGCATGGATAAAATGAGAATAAAACTCAGGCTGTTTATATGACGAAACCTATTATAGCCACTAAGAAATGACAGACACCTCTGACTACTAATCTAAAAAAAAGCTCCAAAAGCAAAAAAAATCAAAACGTAATGTTAAACTGTAGAGCCTAATACATAAAATGATGCCACTTCTGGAATCAGTTGGTGATAAACTGATGAGGGGACAGATGCGATCTACGTGCACGTGGACGCCTGAGGGGACCCGTGCGGCCGGGAGGGGCCCCGTGTCAGAGGTCACGTCTGGGCGGTCTGTACACCGCCACCATAGAACACTGTGCACGGAGGGGGGGTCCATATTTAACCCATCTTGGTGTTAAAATGAAGGGCCTGTTGAATAAACTCCTTTTTGAAAGAGCAGCAGGTCGCTAGTTCTATACTGAAATCCTACTCAAACTCCAATACGTGAAACAAATCGACCCCCTAGGAAACTACCAGGGAGCCATGAAATAGTTTGGAATTCTCCAGTCTGGGGTTTTTAGATTCAAACTCTGTGGGTCTATACTTTACTGTATTCTATCAAATGTCATACACTATTGCAAAACCAAATGTTACTTTACGTAGGAATAAAAATTGTGTCAAACTGAGGTGGTGAACACACAATACAATATACAGATGATGTATTATAGAATTGTACAACTGAAACCTATATAATTTTATTAACCAACATCACCCCAATAAATTCAATTAAAAAGAAAAAAATGTTGTAAAAAGAAAAAAATGTCAGTTTAACTATAACATCCCACTGAATTTAAGACATCTTAATTTCAGAAATGTTAAAATGTGGGCAAGGTCTGTTGACTGGGAATTGATAAAATATGGCGGTAAGTCAGTTATCACAATTAGAGACGATGTTCATACACACTGTTCACACATCACAGTGTGCCATGGGACCACCATCTCTAACGAGTAAGCTACAACTTAGCTTCTCTACTGAGCCTGTTACTTGTCAAGTCATTTTCCAGAAAATACATTAATGGATCATCCACTGATTGGTCTAATACCAATACAGCCACTAGCTCCACTAAGGTTAGAAAAATTTACCTGTAAGTCCTGTTCTCAAAGTTGGCTGCTATATCGATTACCCACACTGCTCAAACCGGCACGCCGCACGGACCGGAGGCAGGACTAGGTAGGGCACGAGGGCGCTTTGCCGGGAGTCTCTTGCTTCAAAGCACACCATTTTTATTCAGCCCACACTTGAAAGTGACTAATGATCTTCCAATTCCCACCTTCCTTTAAAAACGATACCTCTCTCTTCAGTGCTATCCTAAGGGAAATGAGTTCCCACACTGAACTGAGGCCAGGGAGGCACCATTCCCCTTATTAGACTCGCCAGGAACGGCCACAAGCAATGTGTCGCTGCTCTTCTGTCATCAGAGGCTTGGGGGAAAACATTTCAGAAGCCAGCACGCACTAGTTCCTTCGTCCTTTCAAAATAATAACCTCAAGCTTCTCTTTCTATTAAATTATCCAAATTTGGACATTTTCTTTCAAATGTAAGGTCAGCGGAAAATGATTGGAAGCCTCCTTTCTAACTAATGACTCTTTGGATTTCAAAAACCTTCTCCCTGACAATAAGTACTTACGAAAGGACAGATCCTTATTATAATGATGAAAATGAACTCAGTGTAGAGCTGACCAAATACGAAACGCCACCAACTCTGCCAGGACATGCTGAGTGTGCACTCTGCCTGCCCCAGGCAGGCGCCCCACGCACATCCGAGGCCCCTGTGGCGAGGAAACCGCTCCTCAGCCTGTCTCTGGCCCTCCCACTGCGCGGCTTCCTCTAAAGGAATAGATAAGGTGCCTGCTGCCCAAGTGGGGATGACAGCACCTTCCCATCACTTTGAAGAAAATTATATGGAAAAAGCCTGTAAAAACACACGGTTCCACACATCCACCAGAACGGCTAAATTTAAAAAGACAAAACATATCAAGTGTGGCAGCAATCTGCAACAAATGGAATTCTCACATCCTGCCGGAGATGAGGGTACATGAACACAACCCCTGTCGAAAAGCACTTGGCAGCAGCTACTAAAGCTGACCATATGCACGCCCTCTGGCCCAGCAGTTCCCCTCTCAGGTGTACCCAGAAGGCAAACGTAAGTTCACCCAAAAAAATGTAAAAGAATGTTCACAACAGCACTATTTATAAAAGCCAAAAACTGGGAACTATCCCAATGTCCGTCAACACCAGAATGGACTAACAGATCGCAGTCACACTGTTCACCCACAAGAATAAATAGCCCACAAGTACAGGCAACGGGAATAGAATGTTAGCAGAAACCAGAGTACATACTGCCTGACTCCATTTACACACGTCAGGTTCAGAAGCAGACATAGTTAATCTCTGATGCTGGGGGCACACAGTGGTTCCCTTGTGGAGGGGTGGGGGGCAGTGACTGCAAAGGCGCAGGGCGGCTTGGGTGCTGGCAACGCTGTTTCTCCCTCGGGTTGTGCTCCATTTGTGATCATTCACTGAGTTACAAACTTATGATGTGGGCTTTTCTGTACCTGTTATACTTCAGGAAAAATGTTCAAAACAACAGGAACAAATAACAAAACCTACAGGGTCCATAAAGTGGCAACTCCCTGGATACCCTGAAGAGAACACCTCCACGTCCCTCCCTCACCAGCTGTCCCAGCAAAGCTGTCACAGCAAGCTGTCCCCTCTGCTAGGCAGAGAATAGCGGAAGTGTTGGGAACTAACTCCCTTCCAAGGGGATTCGAGGTCGAGGAAGAAGAGTCTGCTAAGTGGACTGGTCTATTTTTAAGAGAAGAACAATCGAGAAAGAACATCTCATTAGCAGCTTATAATTACTTCCAAATCCCAATACAGACCACAACCTATTAACACCATTTTAAAAAATGAAGTTTATAAAACCATGACCCGTTCTATTTATCTGCCCAGACAGACTCACAAGGAATTGACAAAGAAACATCAGGCTGACCCAGGGTTTTAGACATTCATTCTTCTTTCCCAAAGCCTCCCGTCTGAGTCTTTGAAGTTTCCGAGACTAAGAAATGTGGAACAGGAGCCTTAGGGAGTCATTTCCTAAGACAAACGACTTTAGCTCTATTAATTGAGGGGCTAACTTAATAGAAAAACTGGTTTGAAATCAGGAGGTAATTTGTGGACATGGGACGTGTAAAGTTATCCTGCAGGCACGACAAACTGCCACGCTACCCATCCTTGACCTGGACTTGAACAGAACAGAAATCTAGAAGCCAGCAGTCCTGGGTCCCACCAGCCTAGGACATGTCTCTGAGCCTCATTGGTTCCCTATCTGATGAGCAAAGAATGCTAGCTAACCATGAGACTACTGGAAAAAGACTTACCAGGAAGCACTGGGAAAAATCTGTGCAATGTCTAACACTATACTTTTTATATCATTACAATTTTTAACCTGCACATCTAAATTAGCTGAAGCTGCTTTTTAAAAATAGTAAGGGACGGACGGCCCTGTGCACAAGGTGCTTTACATCAATCACCACGAGGCTTCCCAGTAACTGCACGCCACCAGTGAGGACACTGCAGGGCTGCAGGGCTTCAACACAGGGCTGTGCACCCCCTGGCACCAGCGCGGAACGTGCAGCAAGCCCGTTTCCTGGCACAGGGCAGGTGTCACCGATCAGGCAGGACACTTCCTGCTGATCCCAGGTGGGCCTTCAAACTCCTCTCAGGGAAGAGAATGTATTAAGTAAAAAGAGCGAGATACAAAACAAGTGACTCGACCTGACCCGTTTCAGCAGCGCTGCTCCGCTGCCGAGTGGAGACTGCAAGGGCAGACGCAGGGAGCCAGTGCGGCAACCTCCTCTGAGCCGGTCCCCAATCCGCACTCCTGGGAGTTGAGCCCGTGAAGAACCCTCACCCCTGAGGGCAGGCTGGATTTAGCGACTTACATTGAAGAGGGGGGAGACAGGATATTGCTTTCAAGATTAAGTTATATAAAGACTGGTTTGTGTGTTGGGGTGCGTGAGCTCTCCCGCGGGCCCCTCACTCTGGCACCGGGGAAGGGAGCTATGTTGTGCGCAGTACACCTGAGAGGCCCACAGGACAGGAAGCTGATGTCCTGAGCCGAGAGCCTGAGCGGGCCTGTGGCTTGCCCGTAACCATACAAGTGAGCCTGGGGGCGGATCCGTCCTGGAGGGAGCCTCGGGGTGAACACAGCCTCGGCCAACACCCAACCGCAGCCTCCGGAGACCCTGAGCCAGGAACAGCAGCTGAGCTACATAAATGCCTGTCTCAGCCACTGGGGTCGGCGCGATCTGTTACAGGGCGACAGGTAACTGTAACAAGCAGCCAGGCTGCTCCACAGCCAGAGCAAGAGCTGGCAGTGGTTTGGACCGGAGTGCTGACAGCGGACACGGTGAGCGGGGGCTGGACTCTGTTTCCCAGCGTGTGTGACAGGCCAGGCGGGAGGGGAGGACCAACCGGGGCCTGAGGACCCTGACCTGAGCAAGTGCAAGACTGAACTGCCCCCGATAAACAGGACAAACCCTGAGAGGAGAAGGCTGGCGCCAGGGGGGACGTGGGCCGGGCGCTATCATGAGCCAATCCTGGACACGTGCAGCGTGAGACGTCTCTGGGACATCCAAGTAGCGCCAAGAAGGCCTTCAGATAAGTGAGTCTGGGGCTGCGATGCGGATGTGAGTCTTCAGCAGATACATGGTCTTTAAAGCCACAGGCTCAGACAAGATCAGCAGGGCAGTGATTGAGGGAGAAACAAGGACAGGTCAAGGACTGGGCCGGGGGCACTCAGACATCTAGAGGTCAAGGAGTATAAGGGAAATTCAGTAAAGGAGGCTGAGTAGGAGCAGCCAGACATGCTGGAGCAAATCCAGGCAAATGCGGGCATCTTAGAAGCCAGGTGAAGAAAGTGCTTTAGAGGGGACAGCGATCCACAGCACGAGGCGCCACCGTCATGCAGATAAGCATTCCTTGACCTCACTCACATCTTATGAACAGCAGTTTATCTTTTGGACTCAACCCACCTCGCTTTCTTGAGTAAAGTCAAGGGCATCTTCTCCTGACGCCAGCAGAGTGTGGAGAATGCGCTGCTTCACCTGTTCCCACTCGACCAGCATCGACTCCCGGTGGTACTCCTCAGCCATGCCGAAGGTCTGGGGAGACGAGGAGAGATGGCCCACACGCAAAGACAAAGTGCCATTCCCTTTAAGTCCCCCTCCCCGATTACCATCTTCCCGTAAGTAGAGAAAAAGCAATTTACTCTACAAATTATCCTTAAAGAGTTCACTGACAACTGTCCGCAACAGACCTCATTTATTTCATCAAGTCTGACACATGGAAAAATTTTAAACTGTAGTAAAATACACAACAGAAGATTCACCACCTCCCCATGTTCCAGCGCACGTTCAGCGGCATTAAGCACGTCCCCGCTGCTGTGCAACCCTCCGTCTCCAGAACCAAATCCTGCAGAACTGGAACTCTGTCCCCAGCAAACCATACGCTTCTGTCCCCTCCTCTCCCAGGCCCTGGCAGCCACCATCCCATTTTCTGTCTTGATGACCTGACTGCTCACTCTAGCTACCTCCTGTAAGTGGAATTGCCAGTATTTGCCTTTTTTTGTGACTGGCTTATTTCACTGAGTGTAATGCCTTCAAGGTTCATCCATGATATAGCGTGTGCTGAATGTCCTTCCTTTTTCAGGCCGAAAAACAATCCATTGTAGGCAGATGCCATAGTTTGTTTATCCAATTATCTATCCATGGGCACTTGCACTGTTTCTACCTTGTGGCTATTATGAACGATGCTATGAACACGGGTGGAAGAATTTCTCTTCAAGTCCCTGCTTTTGCTTTTGGGGGGCTTGCCCAGCAGTGGAAGTGCTGGGTCACAACCTAATCCTATGTTTAATTTTACACACCCATCAATAGTGCACAGAAGCTCCCATTTCTCTACATCCTCACCAATACAAACTTTTTTCATAGTAGCCACCCTAATGGGTATCAGGTGCCGTCACACGGTTTTGTTGTTCATTTCCCTGACGGCTAGTGATGTCGAACATCTTTTCATGTGCTTATTAAGACAAATACAGGGTGGGGCAAAAATAGGTTTGTGGCTGTTGGAACCAAAAATAATATGGAAATTAATAAATAATAAAAGAATACATTGTGTTCCTCACACGCTCACCGCATACTCGCAACTATAACCTGCTTTTGCCCCACCTTTTTAAAACCCCTGAAATTAGGCTACATGTTACAATTGATAGCATGTCAGTTTATTTTCTTTGTAGTACATACAATAATGGATAATAAAATCTTAAGATTTAATAAGCATCTAAGATAAGAAAACACAAACAAATCATTCTCCCAGTGTATTTACTTTAAGAAACCGTGATATTTTCACAGGAGAATTCAAACCACTAAAAACCCAGAGCCCTCCATGGTTGCTTCCTGGCCGGCTACTCAAAGTCACCACTGAAATGTTGGGCAATCCTCACTCTTGTCTACTGGTGACACTGCAGTTGTTACCAAAACAAAAGCACTGAGAAGGAAAAGAGAGAAAGAAGAGAAAAGAAAGGAAGGGAGGGAGGGAGGACACAAATAAAACCTCTGAGGAGGAAATTAAAGCAAATTAGGGAGATACACTGGATCATGATCGCTCTTGGCCTATTTAACTCTTTAATTGGCAGACCAGGTTTCCATCAGCTTAATCCCACTCTTCAACAAGACATTTCATTCACAATCTGATTACAATTAGACTGGCATCTAATTGCGCAGCACCTAGGGAATGAGTATTAGTAATCCCTGCTTTACCCCTGGCAATGCATATAATTTATACTGATAATCACCGTACATACAAGCTTTGGAACACTGTTAGAAAAATCATATATAATCTTCCTACAAATGGGATGCTTGACTATGGACCAATATTTACTAAGATGTGTAAAAGAGAGATTCCCGACACAAAAATGATTAGGAAGAAGGCTGGCACATCCTGCGAGCTTGATCTTGGCCATCTATCAAAGGATCCCTTTTCTAATATGTACTCTGAAACACAAGGAAATTGAGAATCACAGACTTTAAAAATCAGTGCTCCGTCTAGCTTTGTTCCGTGAGTCAGGAAGAATAGATCACTGCAAATAGTGTGGACTGTAAAAGGACCTAGAGGAAAATCATTTTCTCATTACACCAGTGAACTCAAAGCTTTGCACTTTGAACAGAGAGAAGTATGTCAGAACAGAAGGTGGGGGTGGGGGGAGCATCCTTAGAAAGTACCTAGAAACAGTACACAGGTGAACTACAGTTTCTTCTAAAACTCTTCCCATTTAGTGGTCAAACCAACAGCCTCCTCAGCCTTGCGCCTCTCCCAGCAAGGGAAAATGGAGGGCTGTGGGGCATGAGGACCAGGGTGTGTGGCAATAAGGTGGGGCAAGGAACTCCAAACTGGCAATAGCGAGGTACTGAGCTGTGGCACTGACCCAGGACACTCTGTGTCACACGAGTTTTTCTCAAAGACAAGAGTGGCAGAGCAGTAAGGGCAACTGAAGAAAACAGACGATATAACCTCCAGGGTCACCGCTGCTGAGGATGGTGGGGGCAGACCTCCAGCACCATGTCAGGGTCAGGGAGACAGCACACAGGATTAACCACCCCGGTAACCAGACTGCCCACCCCTGTGCCAAGGACTCCTGCTTCTCAAACACGGGAAGTACTCTGAAAACTGGCAGCTTTCTGGGCTCTAATCCTCACATGGATCTAAGAAGTATGTCAGCTCCTCATTTAGAAACAGCCCCACGACCCGAATGAACAGCACTGTGGTTCCATTCAGTGTGATAAGGAGCTTCAAATAAAAATCAGAATTCCAACATTCAAATTCTCTTCCCTTGACCATGCCACCCCCAGCTTATCTTAATTACATGAGAGATAATGGAACATCCAATTTGCGCGCTAATCAGGAATGACCCGCCCCCTATCTGCCCCATCCCAGCTTGTTGCCTTTCGACCCCGTCTGCACTGCCGACTGGGTTAGGGTGCAAAGGAGAAGGACAACCAGAGGAACTCATAAGAAGAGTGTCAATAGAGGTACTCAACTACGGACCAAGAGAAGAGGACATGGGGGTCTGACACGAACTGGCCAGCAGGCAATGGTGGGAACAGGAAGGAAAGATAGAGGCAGGATAACCCAGAGGGAGTGCAGAGGTCTCAAACTAAGGGAAGACAAGACAGACCAGCGGAGAACCTATTGCAAGTTAAATCGGAACCTTTCAGGTTCTGTGTGGAGGGAAACAGAGCTCTCTGAACACAGTTGAGAAAGGGGCAGAGAGAGAAGTGGGCAGCTGCATGGAGACAGGTGGGGGGCACTCACACCCCCTTTCCGTATCGGGAAGAGGGCAATGTGCCTTGACTTCACACCGCTCATTACGGAGCTGTCGCTAGCTTTTAGAAGCTCTGCATATGTTCTGGTCGTGCTGTTCCGTTTCTGCTGGGAGGCACCAAGTGGGCAAGGACAGGGCTCGTTTGTGGTTTTGGAGCTTGTTTTCTTGGCATTTCAGGAGGACACTGGCAAGTTATTCAAACATAAAATTACCACCAAAATGCCAGGCAGCTGCTCACCCTTGGTTTGACAATGGCTTCTGCTCGGCGGCACTGTCCTGGTGTCGTCCCCCCCCCCCCCCCCGCTGGCTCCCAACACCGGAACAGCTCACGAGGACATGTGGCGCACTTGGCACCGTGGCATGTCGCTGAGATGTTCTGGCTGGCTGCACGGTGAGTCTCAGTATGGCATGGTGCTCAAGACTGCCAATTCCAGAAACACATTCTGCAGGGGAAGGGACTCATTCGGCTCAGTGGCATGCGACAGTCCTAATTCAGTCTCACTGGTCCTCTACAGGGGGAGCATCGACGCTGGCAGCTCACTCAAAGTGTGCACAACGGTCCTCTGGAACACTTTCTTATCAATTAGAGCCAGCAAGCCCCTGCTGCCCTGTCTCACGTCAAGCCTGGGACATTCCTACCTGCACAGAACATTTTAATAAAGCACACTGCGGAGAGCATTTGTTACTTTATTACTTTTACAGAATAATCTAGAAGTATTTCACTTAATATGAGGATCACGTGTGAACAGCAAAGCAGAGGTCTCCCCCATCCACGCTCGCTGCAGACACCCCGCTGCTGGCGGACGCGGCGAGCTCTCCAGCCTCCTTCCTGAGGAAGCGGTCTGTCTAGATCAATCCCACACCATCGCCCACCGTGCTCCTCCCTCCCCAGAGCCTCGGTGGCCTGGAAATCTCTTACTCCACAGTGGGCAGTTTGGGAAAGGTGTTGATCTTTTACTCCCTGTCAGAAACAAACAGGATAACCTGCACGTTAGTAAATAAGGGATCTCTGAGGATCTTGAGGGGATGCTTGTTGCAAAATACAGCTGCACAAGTAACAGCTGTTCTGGCTGACTTATACTTATCACCCTTTCGGGGGCCAATCTGGTTTGTTTTCTTCAAGACCTCGGAGAAACTACTGCAACAGGCAGCATCAAGAATGTGATCTCGTCATCTCCAACAACATGCATGGACGTACAGGGTAGTATGCTAAGTAAAGTCAGTCACACAGAGAAACAGAAATACCATGTGATTTCACTTACATGTGGAATCTAAGAAAACAAAACAAATAAAACAGAAACAAACTCCCAGATACAGAGAACAGGGTACAAACCTCCAGTTATTAAAGAAAAGGGCACAGGGATGTAGTGCACAGCACAGGGAAACCAGTCGGTTTTACTGTAATAACTTTGCATGTTGACAGGTTCCCAGATTCATTGTGGTGATCACATTATATGGAATATAAATGTTGAATCTCTATGTTGTACACCTAAGCCAATATAATGTGTCACTTAGGCTTTAATAAAAATGAAAGGTAGCATTGAAAGTGAACTTGGGAGATAAAAGGAAAAAAAAATGAGGAAAAGTATCAATGATCATAATGACCTCTCTGAACTGCTGACTCAGGAGAAACCAAAATACCACTTCTTACTATGACAATGAAACCAAAGATTAATTTAATAATTAGTTGTCCAGCCCAGTGTTTCAGGTGCCTTTCAGTCACTAAATACACATGGAGTTACACATGGGCTGGTTTCCTAAGTCACAGTTCCCACAGGATGCCCCTCATGCGCTCACTGTCCAGGAGAGCCAGACCATGGACACGGGTTCCTGCCCCGGGCCCCGACACAAGGCCGCCCTCACCATGGCTGACATCCACACGTAGGCTTGTTTCTTACCCTCTTCCGGGACTCTTCAATGGCGGACAGCAGGGCATTGTCCTTCTCGTTCTTGAGGAAGCCCTATGAAAGGGGGAAGAAATGACAAAACAAGTTCAAGTTAACCTTCAAACCATCAAAAGTACATTGTAGGGGGAAAAAAATAATCATAAAGATATCTGCTAGTCTGCCCACCTTCACCCTCACAAAACTCTCTCAACTCGAAAATATCAAAAAAAGATGGTTTTTACAGGTGTTCCCTAGTTTCTTGCATCCTGGGAGCACATGATGACTGTCAGGTCAAGTCCCATGCCCTATAAACAAGAAATGTGAACAGCCAGGACTGCCCTTCAATTCCTAAATGGCTCATATTACAGACATAGATCTGGCTTTGGCCACACAGCCAGTCACAGCGCCTCCAACTGCCCCTTAGTCTGCATTTCTCTGTTGCTTTCAGTGAATTCTTTCATTTCTTTCCAGCACTGAGGTAGGCAGTCACTGCCACCCGCTGGCGCGGATGTTTCTCACCTGCCTGTCCATGGCTGGGCTAACTGAAGTCATTTCTTTGCACACTGCCTCTGGGGTCCTGCCATCTGCACTCCCTACTTCTGGCCTGAGGACGCCCGCTGTTTGTTTAACACAGATGGGGAGAGGGGGAGAGAGTCCGGTCTGGCTTAACATGCACAGCAGTAAACATCTGTAAGACACAACTCTACAATAACACCATGCCAGACCTGATTTCAAGTCATGGTGCCTCCATTTACTAATGGCATGATTTTAGCCAAGACACCCAAACTCTCCAAACCTTCATTTATTCATGTGCAAAACAAGTATTAAATGAAGTGTTCGGTCCAAGGTTCAATACATGTCGCTGTTATTAGAACCAATCAGATTTAGATCCGTATGTGACATTAAAGAAACATGTTCAGAGTGTTGCTATTCATCGTCCTCACTGCTCGAGCTTGGGGCAGTGGCAGTTGAAGAGGGTCACTGTCCTAACAGTGTCCTGGCAGCTGGCCACAGTGCAGGCAGAGTGGGCTTCAGCATCTGCCTCCGTGCCAACTCCCAGCCCTTCACACATAGGCGAGGCTTCTAGTCCACAGCTGGGGCCCGGGGGCCCAGCAGGAACAAAGAAGATGATGTGCCGTCTAATAGGTAAAGATCGAAGTCTCAGCCTTAACATCAAAGACTTCAAGTTGCCCTACACGTTAGGTCCACCTACACTCAATGCAAGGCAAGCATGCTGAGCGCATCACTGGTGCATTTGTCCAAAACAACCCGTTTTACCAGAATCATGCTTTTGCTCTTTTTTAGGAACTCTAAAGCTTTTAAAATGACATGCTGAATTTTAAAAAAAAATTGACAATTTTCTTGAATAGTTATAGTCATGGTGAATAATTCATTTTTAAAAAACTGTAAATCTTAATATACTTTGTTCAAACAGTCCTAGATATGAGGCTGCTGGTTCTTAAGAAATAACAGGTGGGAGGTCAGGTAAGACTCGGGGCATACATTTAAATAAAATGATTACTGATCTTCGTAGGTTTCCCAGATAGCTTATGTTTGGCCCAGGATTTTCCCACACTGCTGTCACGCCCCACCCTGGGTGGGGCACTGGGGTGGACAGAGACAGTGGTAGCAGCCCAGGCCACAGACTCTGCAGGGCAGTCCCCAAGGCGGCCCCCAGGTGGCTCTGAGGACACAACACGAAGACCGCTCCAGTACCTATAACTGGTGCTGGGGTGGGTGGGGAGAGACCGCGGTCATGTGCTGGCTGCTGCAATCGTCTGATAAACCAGAGCACAAAGAGCGGGGGCCCCACATGGGCATGCCAAAGGCGGTAGCTTGTCACCACATGCCTGCTTCTGGCGATGGCAGGGGAGCCAGACACAAAGTGACGGGAAGGATGTTAATGGACTCTGTTTATACCCTTCACAGCCCATAATTACATTACTGTCAACAGACCTGTATTATGAATTTCCTTTCCTGAGTGGTCTTCAATGGCTAAATCTAAAGCTTTAGTGTCACCGTGTATAGACAAAGCCATGGAACTCTTCTCAATGAGTGCTGTCCCCGAACAAAGCTGGTAGGCACAGACTGGGCACCTTTCTGTGGCTGCTGCTGCAGGAAATGGCTGTCACACGGGAGGGGCCAGTAGGGTGACAGCCCCACTTGGCCAGGCCTGGCCGTGCCCCACCCCGCACGGGCTTCCCCTGCTCTTCCGTGAAGAGCCTGTCCCAGCCCTGCCTGCCCCATCTCCACACACCCCACATACACAAATGCAAATTAAGACACAAACGCAAAGCAATCATCACATTTTTTAAAAGCAGCATACTACTCTGTAAGAAACACAATTCTAGAAATTTTCTAAGAATGAAATTTCAAGTAGGGCTGAGAAGGAAAAAAGATACTGCGTGGGGCAGATTATTTTCTTCTATAAATATTCATTGATATGAAGCACCTCAACAACTGGGCTTTCTCTGCAGCACAAACTGAGTCCATAAAGGGTAGAGATTTTGAGGGGTTTTTTATTCCTTTCTAGAACAGGCTACAAGTCATATTTTATTTTTAAAAACATATTATAGGTGATCTATATTTTGAAAAGAATCATAAAACCACTAATGCACACGGTCAGAGCAGCGCTGGGTCTGGGTGCCATCTAGTGGCAGTCGGTCTCTTTTCAAAGACTCACAAGAAAAACTAAATCAAAAAGTTGGGAAGGAAACAGCTGTCCTGGCCTGGTCTCCCCCACCTCCCTGCCCCGGTCTCCCTCTCCCCTCGGCCCCGGTCTCCCTCTCCCCCCCCCACCGGCCCGGTCTCCCTCTCCCCCCCGGCCCAGGTCTCCCTCTCCCCCCCCCGCCCAGTCTCCCTCTCCCCCCCACGGCCCGGTCTCCCTCTCCCCCCAGGGTCTCCCTCTCTCCCCCCGGCCCTGGTCTCCCTCTCCCCCCCAGGGTCTCCCTCTCCCCCCAGGGTCTCCCTCTCTCCCCCCGGCCCCGGTCTCCCTCTCCCCCCCCAGGGTCTCCCTCTCTCCCCCCGGCCCTGGTCTCCCTCTCCCCCCCAGGGTCTCCCTCTCCCCCCAGGGTCTCCCTCTCCCCCCCGGCCCAGTCTCCCTCTCCCCCCCAGGGTCTCCCTCTCCCCCCGGCCCCGGTCTCCCTCTCCCCCCGGCCCCGGTCTCCCTCTCCCCCCCAGGGTCTCCCTCTCCCCCCAGGGTCTCCCTCTCCCCCCCAGGGTCTCCCTCTCCCCCCAGGGTCTCCCTCTCCCCCCCCCTGCCCGGTCTCCCTCTCCCCCCAGGGTCTCCCTCTCTCCCCCCAGGGTCTCCCTCTCCCCCCGGCCCCGGTCTCCCTCTCCCCCCCAGGGTCTCCCTCTCTCCCCCCGGCCCCGGTCTCCCTCTCCCCCCCAGGGTCTCCCTCTCCCCCCGGCCCTGGTCTCCCTCTCCCATGCGTGCTTCCTCTCCTTCCTGCTCTCCTGGGAGACATGTCTCAGCCCAGAGAGAGGCTTCCAGAGCTCATCAGAAAATGGGTTTTCTGGAGAGGTGAGCTGGGCAGGACAGAAGATGCCCTCTCTCCCTGGGTGGGGCTCCAGGCCACACTGAAGACCCCGGTCACAGGGAAGGCCCCCCAGCTCACTGTGCAGTCGTCATACAGTGATCCTCAGTGCTCCTCGTCACTAATATCCCCTCTTCTTGCCAACAAGCACTTTTAATTGCTCAGAGGTTCCCACCCCACCCTTCTACCGTCGGCGTGCTCAGTAAAGACAATTCCATGAACACGTGCAGGCCTGGCAGGCGAGATCACTGCTCCTGAGGTCCTCCTGAGTACTGCTCCTCGCTGCCGAGCCCTGGAACAGACCCTCCTCTGCCCAGCTCCCTGAAAGGGTTCTGGTTTGAAGCTTTCTCTAACATACAATAGTCCCACTTGGGAAGCAATGAAGGGCCAGGCCCTGCTCTAAGCAATTCAAAGACATTATTGCTAATTTTCTAACAATATGAAAGAGTAGCCTGACCAGGCAGTGGCGCAGTGGATAGAGCGTCGGACTGGGATGCGGAGGACCCAGGTTCGAGACCCTGAGGTCACTAGAGTGGGCTCATCTGGTTTGAGCAAGGCTCACCAGCTTGAGCCCAGGGTTGCTGGCTTGAGCAAGGGGTCACTCAGCTGCTGTAGCCCCCTGGTCAAGGCACATATGAGAAAGCAATCAATGAACAACTAAGGTGTGGCAACGAAGAACTGATGCTTCTCATCTCTCTCCCTTCCTGTCTGTCCCTTTCTCTGTCACTCTCCATCTCTGTCACACACACACACACACACACACACACACACACACACACACACACAGCAGACATGATCACTCCTCTCTCTCCCCCATCCACCTCTACCCCACTTTACAGGTAAGAAACAGGTTTCAGCATTTAACTACCTGACCAAGGGCTCCCCACCAGGCAGAGACAGAATTCACACAGTTCTAATTCTCAAGAGACTAGCTGTTCCAAGATACTTAGGGAACAGACACTTCTAAATGAAAAAAATAAAGAAAAACTTCTTTCTTTCTCTAAAAGGATAAGTCCAGGAGGGGAGCAAAATACCCTGAAATTTGTTTTCTTCATCAGTTATTCATTCCCTGTTACAGATGATTAAACTGAAGGCACAAAGAACACTAACCTTAAACCAGCACTGACAGGTGCTCACACACAGGGACACGGTGATCACAGCATTCTAGATCTTCACCACACACACCTGGTTCTAGTCCTTGCTTTCAGCCCAATTCTAGACTGTCTCTCAATACTCTTAACCGGACCATACTGCAAAGTGCATTCTTAATGTAGGTTCGCACTGGACTTACCGGGGTGATCACTCTGTACGGTATATACCTGTCTCAATCACCATGTTGTACACCTGAAACTAATTTAGAATGGCATCTTTCAAGCTGGGGTTCAGAGCCCATTATTGGGTCATGAAATCAACCAGCAATTTTTTTTAATGAAATAAAGTACAACAGAGATATTTGATATGGGTAAATAATTGTTTTGTGGAACTTTTCCTTCAATCATATATAGATGTGTGTCCGTATGAAGTTGGTGATGGTATAAAATATATTTTTTACTCAGGGTCACCAACAAAAATGCCATAAATTATTGCTCTAAATGTTGATCTATAACATGCCGAAGTTCAGTACTGATCACTGTGGAAGGATGAGCATGCACACCTGCCAGAGCGGTGTCTTCAGTCACGCCCTCCATCCGTAACAGAGGCGCCGGGCCGCCTCGCCCCATCTGCTGGCGGAGAACAGCCCAGAACGTAACCATGAGGTGGGCCGATCCTCCTATCAGAAGTGCAGTCACCTCTAGGGACCCGGCAGCCACACTGGCTTTCAACGGCTCAGACTGAGAGAGATGGGCATGAAACCGCTTGGGTCTCTATCACCTTGCAGACTTGCGGTTTCAGAAACAAGCGGCAGCTTGCTTCTACTGTAGCGAGAAAGAGCAAGAGGATGTTTGCTTTTGTCAAGTAGCCAAATGCTCTCAGTTTATTTGCTTTCCCAGAGTGAAACCTCTAAGACATGAGGGTCTCTGTGAGAGAGGCTTCAATACAGTACACACTCTGCGAGGAAAGTAACATGGCGGCAGAGAACTGTCACAGGGCTCTGCCTCCCGCCTACAACACACAAGTGACCCCTCGCACGGTTACACAACAGTCTGAACCGGAGAACACGCATTTCCCGATCATTAAAAAATAAAATAAAACCAGATAAAAGAATCAGTCTAATGTGGCCCCACAAAGAAAAAGCCAAGTTTATACAGCCCTCAAAAAAAGAGAGGCCATTCCAGGTGTCTTCCTGTTCAACACAGCACCTGGTGACCGGCCCTGTCACACTGAAGTGAGGCACCCACAGCAGGTCAGGCCTTGCCCCAGAAGTGAGCTGACACCAGACAACAAAAAGCTGGTACCCTCTCGCATTTAACACACACACTACGTATGAAACAGGAAACCTGTACCCAACATTCCAAATCAGTATAATATTAACAAATAAAAGCAGCAACAGAAAATGGTCGTTGTGGTGGAAAATAATTTTGCCAGGATAAAGCAATAGCTAGGAGGGCATTAAAGACAGAATGAAAACTAAGCAGATCCAAACGTAACCCTAGAGTAACAGAGTAACAAAGAGGGTCTACGCCAAATGAAACAAGAATTCCAATAAGCGCTGCCCGTGGGCGTTAGAGCTGTAGAATGAATGGAGAGGTGTCCAATTTCCATAAAGAAAGGGTGTGAGTTCCACCCATTATTTTGCTTCAGCTCCTTCCGCGCAAAATACCAACACCCTTAACCTCTCCCAAACCTCTTCCCAATTTCTGAACGAATGACCTCTTCTGAAACCATCTCTTGGGTGAAATTTTTACTAAGCTAAAACTGCTACTTAAGGAGAAAGTGGAGAAGGACGAAGCGAGGTACTGTTTCCAGATGAGCACGCAGAAATCCTGCCCAAACTTGGAGCCCTGGGCTTATCAGATGCTGTGGACACTCTTTCTGTAGCTCCCTTTGCGGACCCAGAGAGAGCACCTCGTGCAATTTCTCAGGCGAAAGAAGTGTTCGTTATTGATAAAACCCAAAGAAGGATGACAGAAATTTTTTAACTGGAGCATTTCTGGGATTTGGGAAACTTTCATATTGTTTATAGCATGTTTGGTTATTTTCTTAGATCATTATTTAATGTAGTGAAATAAGAACACATAAGATGTCAGCTTAAAAGACCACAAGAGACAACCTCCTTTTGCAAGGAACACAGACCGAAGAGCAAATCAAGGCTTTGTTCTCCCTCTTAGATATTCCGAGTAAGTCCTGCTACTTGTTCTTGGTGAAATTTTAACGTGAAATTTTATTTGTTTACATATTGCATTAAAAAATCTGTACGTATCTTCAAGTATCCCCACAGAAAGGAGCGCTCAGCCGACAGAGCTGACGACGCGCTGTGATCTATTTCTGACTGCGCTGTACGACTTCTCACTGCGCACTTGTGCAGAAGCCCGGCCACTCCCCTGCAGTGGGCGGCAGCAGCCCCACCGCCGGCCAGCCCCACACAGCCGTCAGCCCACAGACTGCGCTGGAGCCACAGGTGGCAGGCTCTGGCTCTACACCATGGCGCTGCACGGGCACCGGGCCATCTGTCACTGCCAGGCTGCGGGGTCCCATTCTGTTCATGGTTTCTGCTACTGGGCTATAAACAAAGGGTCACACAATTATGTGATGAGCATGGACCCATTAAGGCAAAACAAATGACTTGCTCCCATACTGAAATTGGTTTACAGGATGGTCTACAAATTCTCACAGACTGAAGAGAGCTCAAAGCGTGCACGAAGATTCTACCCCCAAGAATACGCAGCTCCGAGCAATGTTTCCTGCAGGAGCTGCCTAGGGCCTCACAGGCAGCTCGGACTTACGTGTGCTGGCACAGCCAGTCCCTTCAAGGGCTCGTCGATGCAGCCACAGCGCAATCTCTCGCCCGTGCCTTCTGGAAAAGCCACCGCCTTTGAGTGAGCATTTGTGTAAGTCCATCTAACTGCCTTCTGTGGGCCCCTCCCCTCCTCCTTATCCTCCCCATCCCACCAAAAATAAGAAAGAAAAAAGAAAAGGGAACTATCATATAACAAAAAACCCACCTTCCAAGATTTTCAGCACAGAGTAAAGAAAGAATGTGAGAGGTAGAATTCACCATGACCCAGAGGGAAAGTCATCGTTGAGAATGGGGACACGCCAGTCCTGTGCTGCAGCAGGAAGGGTGCAGGGTGGATGGCACACCTCCCTTGTCAGCGTGTTACGGGCACAGAACTGCTAAATGCCTCTTCCTCCTACACCAAGGCGTCAAGCCAGGGCTGCTTAGCACACAGGCTGCTGCCCTTGGAAAGTAAGGCCAAGGGCGGCATCCCTGGGAGGGCCGTTTAAGTCTCCTGTCCCACCGCTGCGAGGCTAGCTCTGCCTTTTAGGGGGCTCAGGGCATTCCTGCCATCTGCTGCCTCTCTCTAGCCATCCAGGAAAGAGAAGCAATCTGTCCAGCCCAGTCACTGGGAGACTCCGTGTAGAGCGGGAGCAAGCAGTAAGGACATCGTACAAATGAGTAACATAATTAATGGTGGCCATCCAGGCACTGGTGGGAAAAAGTGCTTTTCAGCAGAACCCCGCCTCCTCCCAAACCCAAGAAGCCCTGAAATAACCTCTCAGGGTTGTGTAAGCAGCTCCGCCCTGCTGGGCACCAGGCCTGGGAGAGGAGGGGCCTGCTGGGCGGAGAGCTCCCCACTTCCAGGAGAGTACCCCGAGCCTGCAGCCCAGGGAAAGGGGCTGCGACGCAGCAGGGCGGGCCAGGCCGCGGGGTCCGGGGGTCCGGGCCGTGCTGGCCGTCCTCTCTCCCCAGTTCTCTCGCGGAACCGGGGGCGGTGGGGGAGCAGGAACACTAGAAGCCAAGAAAGGGAGAGGGACGGCAGCCAGCCAACTGCTCAGACTGCTGAGGTGGCCCCGGGGAGGAAGCAAGCACAGCACCTCCGAGTCTTACCTCCTCCCCGCCACCCCCACCCCCACCCCCACCCAGCACACCTGCCAGGGCTAACCTCTGGGGACACAGGAACAGGGACAATTCTGAAGAGAAAACTTTCCAATCTAGCTTTGCAAATGAAGACAGCAGTGTGCCCAAGTACGCCTGGCTTCAAAGCGCAGCGGCAGAACCCTCTCCTCACCCGAAGGTATGAACAGACCTAAAAACTGTTCATCCCATAGCCATTCTAAGGTCATGGGAGGATGAGGAGGAGATATTAAGAGACAATAAAAAAATGCTTAATATGCCTTTAGGGAATTCATATCCATCTTGGAGATGGAGCAGTCCACATTCAAAGAACTTTTTTTTTTAATAAATAAATTTTTATTTTAATGGGGTGACATCAATAAATCAGGGTATATATATATATTCAAAGAAAACATTTCCAGGTTATCTTGTCATTTAGTTCTGTTGCATACCCATCACCCAAAGAGAGATCATCCTCCGTCACCCTCTATCCAGTTTTCTTTGTTCAAAGAACTTTTCTATTTTTAAAAAATAGAATGCATCAGTAACAGCCTTTATCACGGCCAACATGCCCACTGCCCCCCACCCCACTCTAAAACAACTTATTAAAATAACCCTGCATTATTTTTTAAACAAACCAAACCATAGATTCCTCTGCTTTGTCAGATCTAGTGTCTTTTCCCTTTGGAAACAGGAAACAAAAGCAAGATTTGGAGGCTGTGAGAAGCACAGAGCAGAAGGTATGTCTGTGAGCCCATAAGACTGGGGTTGAGTGGGCTTTGTCCGGTTGGTTTCTACAGAGCTCAGGATTAAGCCTCGAATTCTGTTTAGCAAGCACAGGCATGCTATTAGTCAGGATAACGTTTGGGAACCACGTGCCACATTATTCCTGCTGGCACCCGGTGTCAGTCATGTACACTGCAGTCGAAAATCACAGCTCCTCCCGCTATGCAGCACAGCTTATGCTGATGGGACTGGTCATCATGGCTGTCACAGAAAAGGGCACCCTGGTTTTCCCGCAGTCTCTTCTAATTTAAAAATTCTTTTTTTTTTAATGTATTTGTTTGGAGACTAGTAAAACGAACAAGGGACCTTGTCTTTTATAACTTCCCGCTGTTTTAAATGGAATTTGTCATGGCAGTCCTCTGTTAACAGTACTTGGAAATTCACACTCTCTCCAAAACCTTAATTAAGTTTGGAAACGTTCTGACTTGACCCCCTCAGAGCTGAGGGAATACTGCAGGAAGCACCACTCACCACTGTCACCATGGGTACAGCAAACATGAGGCACTGCTTAGCTGGAGTGACAAATGCAAGCCACAGGAGAGTGCGCAAGACCATTTCTCAACTACGAACTGCCCAAAACTGACAGGGAGCTAAGATCTTGCACCCAGCGCATCCGTACCAGGAGAGAAGGGGGACCCCTGCACTGTGGGACCCCTCACACCTAGAGCAAGGGGACACGTCAGAATGCCGGGCTCCATCTCTGCTCCGAGCTCATGGCCGTGACCTCCTCACCCATCCCAGGAGACTCCACCCTTCATGCTGAGCCAATACAACTGAGAGCTTGACCTGCAGGATGTATCTGACTTTTAAATGTTTGTTTATAAGTGGTAAATTTATAAATGCACATCACCTACTACAACACAGGCCCAGGAAGACGCCATGCACAGCTCTTTAAGACACCAGTCACCAGTAAGCCCACAAAGAGAAAGAGATGGAGCCAAATGCAGACAGAGGCACAGCACAGAGCAGGAGTCAGGTGGCCTGGATACAGGGCAAAACTAACTGCTTTCCAGATGTATGACCTTGAGACAGCTGTTTGACTGCGTAAGCCTAGCTTTACTCAGCTGTAAGATGAGCTGACTATACCACAGAAACTCTAAGGGCAGCTCCCGACATCCCCACTGCATGACAGGGGAACAGGTAAGAAATGAACATGGTCACTACCACGGCAACTACAGCTCATTTCCAAAACACTTCGTCCACTGAACCAGAAAAGAAATTAAACAGACTTCGTTTTGGAAGGCAGTAGACATATATTTTATATATAAAATAACCAAAGCCCACAAATAATGAGAATGCAAACCAGAATCAAGAACGAATAACGCATTTTCACAGGAATGCTAGTTTTGTCTTGCCTTAAAGGAGAAGCAATACTGTCCTGTGTTTTCTGAATATCCATCTTTTACTGGAAGGAGAAAGTCTCGACATTTAAAATAAGAAGGAAGCACAAAGCAAGGAATTTCAGAAGTGTTGATAGGAAATATTTAAAATTTTACTTTATACATATTTGTCAACAATTTCTTAAAAGCATTAATTGGAAACTAGATATATGCTAATAAAAGATAATTATATCTTTGACAAAAATCTTAAAATTTTGATCATCTAATAGAATAAAAAGTACCTGTATGTTGGCAAGACAGTGTCACTAGGGTGACTTCAAACTAGACCGAAGGACAAGAACTCACGTGCGGTCTCCTCTTGTCCCCGAGCTCCTGGTGCCGCCATGTTCCTTCCTCCCACTGCCATCTTGGTGCCCCGGCTGCGTCCTGGTGGGCGCCGCCGTGCTTGCTTACCTACAGCATGACACTCCCTGCCAGAGCATTCAAACGCTTGACACAAACACAGCTTCTGCAGCAAAAAGCAGCAGCCCCTCACTCTCTACCTCCAACCAGGCTAAAATTTCATGAGAAAACCAAAGAGCTTCCACACTGAAGATATTTGGGAACCCCTACAGGGAGGGGAACCTCTTCCCAGCACCCCAACTTGAGCAGAGCATAGTGGAGGCAGGAGGTAGGTCCTGCCTCCCCAGAGGACCTTCCTTCCACACGGTTCACAGAAAGCCAGGGAATAAAATCAGACCAGAATCCTCAACTAAGTTTTAGTGTACAAATTTCAAAGGAAGGCTGACACCCTTCATGCCATCCAACCAAACATCTTATGCACGCAAAGCTGCAAGTAAAATGCGAGTTCTATTTTGCTGCTCTAACATTCTTTCCTACCCAAGTGCAAGCCTTATAAAACTGAAGGGAAAAGAATCCCTTTACATTTTACATATCTATACACCATATATCTAAACAATTACTATATTAAATGTCCCTCTCAGGATTAAAACAATTATATAGAGATCTTGGCTTTTATGCTGGAGCATAAGTAAGATTTCTGCAAGCTTTAAGGCATCTTTGTAGGATTCTAAACAGGGCTTTGGGCGACCGAGCCGTCCTATTTCAATGAAAAGACTGATGTGAGATTCCTCCTCCCCTCTAGTTTCTAATCTATTCATTAGAAAGCAGCATTCAGTGAACAGGGTGAACAACAGCCAGTGCCACCAGACCCAGAAGAACAGCTGGCTTTATAAATCTGGTATCAAGTTAAAAGGATTCCCCAACACCCAGTTCTGTGGAGACTCAACTCCTGAAACGGCTGCTAAAGCATTTGAGCACATTCTCCACAGTCCAGTTTACTGTAAAATACACTTACTATAAATTCTTCAGGGTTAAGTGTCTCTAAACAGAAAAACATACAAGTCAGAGTTAAAATCTACTTGTTTCCTCTTAGTACTAAAGAGCATAAAGGATCAAAGGAATTAACCGAGTCAAATCCAGTTAATTTTAACAATCAAGATGTCTAAGCCTACAGTCACAAATAAGAGTTTTCAACAAGTACCTTTGAAGTCACAACTATTAATTAAACAGAAGGCACTAAAGATTATTCTTATCAATAAGAGTGAAAGCCCCAACTATTGATCTTTTAGGGCAAAATTTTGTTTCGTTAAAACATTTTTCTTACATATATTTTGATTGTTATTACAGATCATGAAGTGTTTTCAAAAAAAAAAAAATAACAAAACCTAAAATCCAGCAATTTTCTTTAGGAATGGAAAATAAACTGACTGTAAGGACAGTGAAAAGAAGCCTGCACTCTTACATATACCACATTTAGATTTCATTCTCTCCAGTGTCATTTTCCTCTTTGACTAGTGCTAAATTCATACCTCCCATTAATTTCAATTACCAATGAATGAATTAAAAGCATGTGTTAAAAATGCTCATAAACTTGTATTTCAAGTATATCTATCTATCTAGCTCACACTTGGTTTCTACCATACATTAAAAAAATATACCCAAGAACCTTTGTGTTACACTTTTAACATCTGCGGCATTCACTGTAAAGTCTTTTTTGCCATTCAACCAGAGAGAAATTTTCAACCTTTCACCGCTATAGGAGTATGAGAAACATAGACAAAAGGATTCCATTTTCTTCCTGCAATGTTCTCCACCCTCCCAGAGAACTCTTCTATGCAGTGTGCACATTCATGTCTGAGTTCTTCAGTCACAAAGCCCTCGTGCACAGAACCTCATGTAAATGACAGGGCCCTGCAGCTGCCTTCAGAGCCCGCTCACCTCCACCATGATACAGCTAATTGTTAAAAATGGTGGCCGAGACGTTTTCCATACATTAAATTAAGGAGCTCTGATGAAGGCGCTGGCATTCACCCACTTCAGACAAAAGAAAATAATTTGCAACTGTTCCAGGCACGGATTATTGAGTCATCTCCCACACAGGGTCAGTGTTAGAGGTTTTCTCCTTCTTTACAAAATGCAAACCACAGCTCATTGTCTCATCTCAGAAATCAATTCTTCGCAATACTGCGCTGGGTCAGAGTTCTAAAGGAATGCTAGTCTTGGGTAAACCCAGACCTCCCACGCTGGATGAGCCAGATTCCCCCAGTTCCTCTCCGTCCCCCAAGCAGCCCTGCCCGGACCCCACTTGACAGCTCCTCAGCTGTCTCCCATTGTTGAGAGTACAGAGAGTCCCACACCGCGCAAGGGAACTCAGTCTCTCAACCAGATGAGCAATTCCCAAGTCCACGCTGTGGAAAGAAGTCCAGACCTGACTAGTCCCATGATACATACACATCCTTGGGATAAAAAGCTATACAGCATTTGTCTTTTTTTGTTGTGTTTAAAGGCAGACAACAAGTAAGCTGCTTTTTAACACTGAATTAAATAAAAGCATTTTATCTCTAATATTACTCAAGGTAATTAAGGTGTTAGAGGAAACATTTACAATGTTATAACCCTCCAGATAACACTGCGTGATTTAGGAAGTTTTCATTTCACTTATACAAATCACATTCTCCACACCAAAAGTGTGAAATATACTTAAAGGACTCACAGCATCCTCTTTTTAGAATGAATTTTAAAAAGAAAAGTAACTTTAAGAATCCATGTCTTTGGTGTTACTATTTAGATCATTTTATGCAAAGCCTTTCACTAAAGCATTTCCTGGGAGATAATTCCAGATATCTCTAATACGTAACGAAATATATATGACTGAATCCTTGGTAAGGTATCTAACACACTTACACAATCATCTATAACCCCAAAGGATCTAGTTTTAGCAAAGAAAAGAAATTATACTTTAATATTTTACTTCAAATAAGAATTGCATTTCACATAAATCTTTTTAAAAAAATACTGTAGGAAGTCTACACTACTTACTACTCAAAGACGAAGTCTGCAAAAATCCTAAACAACCATTTAAATCTTAAAGCAAATACCTCTGCCCCACCCAGGAGATTTTTTTTTTAAAGAAAAATATTGGAATGACAAAGCACAAATCTAAACAATTCTCAGGAGCATCAAGTACTTTTTCTATCAAACGAGTTAAATGCCTAAGAATTTATCTCAACAACTGCAACAAACCGAGAGCCTGTCTGCCTGTCAGAGGCACTGCAACGAGCTGCCACTTGATTAGCAGTGCATTTCTCTTACATTTCTGCACGAAACACAGGCAAAGGCAAGCCTACCTGCAGCTCTCGGGTTTAAGGGGTTCCGGCTGGTGGGCGCTGCTGGTCACTGCTGGTCCCTGCATCTCTCCCGCACCTTGTGTGTGGCATGAGCTCTCTAGAGCCAGTGCTCAATCAAGTTTCTCCCACTCCAAACAGCCAGAAGTGGATGGGGGAACGGGGCAGGAAGAGAGGAGGAAAGAGGAGTGGGAGGCGAGAGGAGACAGAGGGAGAAAGAAGAAGAAGAAGAAACACAACACCCTGCAAATGTTGCTGGCACTGACTGAAGCACCAGAGTCCAATCAGACAATGAGGCCCCTTCAGAGGTGGCCTGCAGCCCCCAGGGCACGGCATCATCCTCTGTGCCGCTCTACACAGATCCAGAGGAGTCAGCATCAGTTTGAAAGCACCAAATGATGGGAGTAACAGTTTATAGGTTACAGAAGGGTATTTTATTGTTAACGGACTGTACCAAGTTAAGATTTAAGAGGGGGAGAGACAACATGTAGGCAAGAAATGCTATGATACCCCCTCAACCCAAGCCACTGCAATTACTCTGATGTGAATTTTTGATGACTTCCGACATCTTGCACAGTTAAAAATCGCTTCGGCTGTCATGTTTGCTTAGCGCATAAAATGCATTTGCTGCATTGTGATGCAGCGCTGTGGCCAGATTGTAACCCCAGTTGTGAAGCTGGTCCCTTAACTGAGCAGCATGAATTTGCACATGCCATGATGCTAAAATAAATGGTAGTGAAAAGATTTTATACAGCAGCAGACAGGTTCTCCATTTTAGCCAACGGAATGTGTAGCTCCAACACACGCGCATCTCAGAGACTGCACCCTCGTCAACTGCGCTGTCCTTCCCACAGAGCAGTGAGTGAATGCACCATCTTACATGTTTGGCCTCTCAGTTGTTAAAAGATGTTGATCCTGTTTAAATAACTATTCAGATTAATTATAGCTTTGAACAGAACCGAGGTTATTTGCATCTCAGGAATAAACAGCCAATGAAACTGTCAGTGACACAGAAAAATGCAGACCTTTTATTAACATATGCTCAGCTCAACTGTCACTTCTTTGTACACCATTTAGGGGAAAATATATGATGTGTAAGTAATGAATATTCCCATTCTGCCGTAATGGTTTTTAAAAGTGTGCCTCAGAAAGATTTTTTCCCCTTCCATGCTTTAATGCATAACCTGAAAATTAAAGACGACATGTGTTTTTCACTGTCATGGAGAGAAATTCAGTGCAGCAAACAACTATGCAATTACAGGGAAGCTTGTGGAAAAGCAAAGATAAAACTGCACGGAGAAACAGGCACCCGATGATTAAAGTCAGGCTGGGCAGGTAGTGGCCTGTCATCATGGTGCAGACTGCAAAAGAAAAGTCACAAGAAAGACTCTTTCATCTTCAAAACCCAAATCCATAAACCCTAGGACCACACTCTGCTTGTTGCAAAACCAACACCTATACTGCAGAACCCAAGGACACATGGCACTTGCCAATCTCATCAAATATTTTATACAAATGCTAACTTGGCCACTCAGTGCCTAGAGTTTGACTAGTGAAGGTTCTTACTCATCTCCAAGCACTGATTTGGTATTTGCAGAACCAAGTTACAGATTTTGTTGCTTTAAAAGAAAAACAATTAATATAATTAACCTATAATTCTTAAAACAGAACCTTTGCCAATTAAGTGCTCAGAGTTGAGATGTTTCAGATATTGCTGCTTTATAAAAAAAGAAAAAACCATATGAAAGAAAATGAACGTAGGCACACACTGGCATCTGAACAGTGAGTAACAATGAAAGAACTTATGTTACTAACATCAAGCTCAGCTCACAATTTTCTTTGTTGTGTTCATTTGGTAGCACCACATACACAATTTGGAGGTACATGTGTTAACAAGCACTGTACAGCTGAAGAGCTTTCTAGTTTTGTGTCTTCCCCTAACTTAAAATTAATGGCACCAACAGTGCTACTCGATGCCATAGCAAATGTCACAATGGTGGTAGCGAACAGTCAACGAGTCAGGTTTTTTTAGTTCCAGACCCAATATAAGGTACCACTAGCAGCTCAGAAACTGCACAAGGAGAGAGGGAGGAACCGTGTGCTGGGGGTAACTTTGAAATTAACCAGGCTTGGCTTATGCTCCAATTACTGAACAAAAGACAGTCCTGGGGGACCTCTCTCTCAACCCGCCCAAGAAGCAAACGCTTTTGTTTGGGATCAAATAAATACTACACAGAGCACAGTGCAGATACGCAACAGTAAGAATCTCTGCCTGGGGACGGACGGGTGAGGAAAAAAGGATCCAGAGACCCCAGTGTGGTTACACACCATCTCACCCACAGTTAAAACCTCTTCTCTGAGGGAGCCTTGTAAGTCTGCCATAGGTAAATGAGAAAACCTCCTTTGATTCCTAAGAAACAAAACAAAAAATACCTCATTAAGTCACTCACTATTAGGACATTTTTCTTCGTCACTACGACCAACAAATTTATTGAGAGAATATTTATGCTAGAATGAACTGTAAACCACTCAGACTCCATTTCCCCCCAATCTACGAGCATCCTAAGGAAACCAGATTCCGGTTGTAAAAAACATTGAAGCAGCAGGCACTGAGATGTGTCAACTAACCTACTTCGGACCCCAGATGCCTGGATATACATGTGAAGGTTGTAAACACGCTGGAAAGAAGCCTCCTTACAAAGAAGGTACTTCAGCCCAGGCTGGTTAGCGCAGTGGTAGAGCATTGGCCCAGCATGTGGATGTCCCAGGTTTGATTCCCGGTAAGGGCATACAGGAGAAGCATCCATTTGCTTCTCCAACACCCCCAAGCTTCTCTCTCTCTCTCTCTCCCTCCTGCAGCCATGGCTTCATTGGAGCAAATTGGCCCTGAGCACTGAGGATGGCTGCATGGCCTCCACCTCAGGCGCTAAGAAGAGCTTGGTTGCTGAGCAATAGAGCAATGCCCCAAATGGGCATACCATTCCCCCTAATGGGCTTGTCCAGTGGATCCCGGTTCAGGTGCATGCAGGAGTCTATCTCTGCCTCCTCTTCTCTCACTAAATAAAACAAACAAACAAACGAGGTACTTCTCCCTTGGATTTATCCCTAGCTAAACATGATGTGGTCCATTCCTAAATGTCTATTACAGAGGTCCCCAAACTACGGCCCGCGGGCCACATACGGCCCCCTGAGGCCATTTATCTGGCCCCCGCCGCACTTCTGGAAGGGGCACCTCTTTCATAGGTGGTCAGTGGAGGAGCATAGTTCCCATTGAAATACTGGTCAGTTTGTTGATTTAAATTTACTTGTTTGTTATTTTAAATATTGTATTTCTTCCCGTTTTGTTTTTTTACTTTAAAATAAGATATGTGCAGTGTGCATAGGGATTTGTTCATAGTTTTTTTTGTAGTCCGGCCCTCCAACGGTCTGAGGGACGGTGAACTGGCCCCCTGTGTAAAAAGTTTGGGGACCCCTGGTCTATTAGGTAGTCCCTTGTTTAATTTTGTGTTTTGGCTTATAAAGTTCTAAGCACCAAAAACTAAAACAAAGACAAAAGGGAGACAACTGGTAGACCCAGCATTTATTAATAAAAGGAATAAAAATGGACTTGTTTATACAAATGCAGAAATGACATCTAATCCTTTCTACCAAAGCAAACCAATGCCATCTTTTTGAAATCTTCTGTGCACTGCACCACTCTGAGCTACAACAGTTAACTTCTATATCACATGTACACTCTATATAAAAAATCTAGACATCCAAGCATAAAAACAGATAATCTTACTACCACAATGACCAAAGTGTATTAAGGCTTCTATTTGAAAGATCTTCAAATTTTGATAAAGGCTTGAATTTTCAAATAGTATTCCATATAAAATTCCAACACATCATGCCTTTACATAGTTCCTTAGAATTCACTGTAATCTTTCACAGAAAAGTTTCAAATTTGTTATTTGTTTTCATCTCTGTACATAGTCTCCCTACGAAGTTCATGAAAGAACTTCCCAGCACAATGTAAGACCAAAAAAAAGTTTTCCTAAAAAAGTAGGAATACTTCCTCCAACTTAAGATAGATTTCAAAGACTTTCTGACTTTCTCCTTTTCATAGTTAATTGGTCTGAAAATTTTCTGAGTAGGAAGGATAAAACGAGGGAGGAAGATCCAATTTCCTTAGGCTCATACTTGAAACACAACAAGAATGAGGAGACATTTTTGAAGGTGTGGTATTAGTATTCCCCCCTTCTTTTTTTTACCTGTTACCATTAATAAACAAGATTACAGCCCTGGCCCTGGCCGGTTGGCTCAGCAGTAGAGCGTCGGCCTGGCGTGTGGGGGACCCGGGTTCGATTCCCGGCCAGGGTACATAGGAGAAGCGACCATTTGCTTCTCCACCCCCGCCCCCTCCTTCCTCTCTGTCTCTCTCTTCCCCTCCCACAGCCAAGGCTCCATTGGAGCAAAGATGGCCCGGGCGCTGGGGATGGCTCCTTGGCCTCTACCCCAGGCGCTAGAGTGGCTCTGGTCGCAGCAGAGCGACGCCCCGGAGGGGCAGAGCATCGCCCCCTGGTGGGCAGAGCGTCGCCCCTGGTGGGTGTGCTGGGTGGATCCCGGTAGGGCGCATGCGGGAGACTGCCTCCCCATTTCGACTGCCTCCCCATTTCCAACTTCGGAAAAATACAAAAAAAAAAAAAAAATCAATGGAAAAATAAAGCTATTGAAATTCTGTGGTTCAAGTAGAATTATAATCACTAGTGAAATTATGTTCAAGTGAACAACTGCAAAGCTCGAAAGTATACTGACAATGTGCAGGTCTTTACCCAGAAATCAAACTTTCACAAATCCCTGGTGAGCTCCGCTCTGCCGTCTGCCAGGTTCACGGGGCTGCTGGGAAGAACAAGTAATATCACTGGTGGGTAATGCTTTTAAGAGATAAGAATGAGAGGTCATGTGAGGTAGGGCAATTACTGCCCCTAGTCCCCAGCCTTCTGAGGCAGAGCTGGGCCCTGGCTGCCTTCACAGTCCACCATCACCATCCTACTCACCGAGACCTGGTTCCCCAGGGGTCCCCAAACTTTTTACACAGGGGGCCAGTTCACTGTCCCTCAGACCGTTGGAGGGCCGGACTATAAAAAAACTATGAACAAATCCCTATGCACACTACACATATCTTATTTTAAAGTAAAAAAACAAAATGGGAACGAATACAATATTTAAAATAGAGAACAAGTAAATTTAAATCAACAAACTGACCAGTATTTCAATGGGAACTATGCTCCTCTCACTGACCACCAATGAAAGAGGTGCCCCTTCCGGGTGTGCGGCGGGGGCTGGATAAATGGCCTCAGGGGGCCGCATGCGGCCCGCGGGCCGTAGTTTGGGGACCCCTGTTATAGACTACTCCTATATACTCACTTTTACGGCCACAACTCTTTACAATAGACCGATGGCTCTGGAACATTCTGTCTGGAGCTACTCTCTGAGCAGCATTTCCTACCTCTCAATGTTTCAGGGGCATTTCCCTGGGATGTCTTGCCAGAACATCAAAAACTGGTAAGAATTCTCAACTCTCAATCTAGTTAACCTCCCTAATTTCTCAGCCTTGATCAACAGCACCAAACCTTCTAGAGTTATTTCTGAGCGTCCTTCCTAAGCCCACCAAGGGCAGCAGACGCTCCACTCCAAACACCTCTCACACATCGCTTCCTCTTTCTCTGTCACCAGCTTGGCCCCGTGGTCAGCACCAGGCTGGACTACGACCACGCCTTGGAACAACACCTCAGCAGGTATCCTTCCACTGGCCAAGCCAACCTCCAGAAGTGTCTCCACAACCCCACCTCCTTTGTTTTGACATGTACCTGCTCCAAAACTTTCAACAGCAAGTACCCCCTGCACTCTGCTGCTTGGCAGTCACTCTTTCCACATCTGGTGCCCCTCCCTGACAGATGTGATTTCTTAGCATATAGCCTGCCTTGGGTCAGGTTACTGCTCTATCCTCATTCACTTCCTGCAAGCTATACCCATTTAATCTTTCAAGGCCTATTCAGACCCCATCTCCCCCAAGGGCTCTTCCCAATGACCTCAAATTTGCTCACCATGACCCCCCCTTCTCTGACCTTCCATGGAATTTGGAATCTCATGTCATCCTTATTCAATTCTGCTTGTCACCTGATAATGTCTTGGACAGTTTAATCCCACTATAGGAATGTTAGGCTTGGCTCTCCCGGTAGAAAACAATGAGCTTCCAGAGCGTAGAATTTAAGCCTATTCTAATCATTACCAGTGCCTACCACAGTGCTGTCCTTATGAGCACTCAACAAAACCAGTGTATTGATTTTTATCAGTGCTCACTAGGCCCCACCCAAGGTAAATGCAGGCGACTACTTAAAGAGGAGCTAAATATAAACACTACTTTTGCTTGTTGTTTGTTCTTTCAAATCTCCCTGGCTACCTGAGACACTTACAGCCATAGGTAGTAAGACAAATGCTAATGTGCTTCTTGGCCAATGTGCAGAGGCACCAAACTCTTCTGTGACTGAGTATCACCACTGAGAGTACTCGATCATCAAAGCTGCCTTCCTTCTCAGTTGTATCGAGAGCAAAGGAGTTTCAGGGAAAATAAGAATGCTCGAAGTCGGTGGCGTGGCGGTAATAGCTGATCTGTCCTAAATAATCAGCTGAGAATGGAAAAGCAATCTGCCAATTTTATCAGTGACATTTCACCTTGAGGATTATTTTAAGTGAGGACCACTAGACTTAAGCAATCAATAAAAATCAGGGGATTTCTGCACGTCTTTATTTAGCCACAAAGCAAATTATGCTCATTCTCTGTTGCTCATATGCAAACTTGTCTACCCAGGGGTCAAGAAACAACAGGGAAGAGAAAGCGCTCTCTGCACAGGAAGCCGCACAGGGAAGCCGCAGAGTTTTTGTTGCCCAGAGCAGGTTCTGTCCCTGCTCTGCCCATAAACCAAAAAGAGGCGGAGCAGGGTTTCAAGGTGGCTGGAAGCCTAACCCACGTGAGCTCAAGTCATTTCGGAAGTAAGATTTCCACTTTAAATATGTTTTCAAGAAGTAGTTCTCCAGGAAATGCAGTTACTAATGGGAATAGGCTGAGAGGAGAGGAGGAAGATTCTCAAATATTCCTCCAGGGCAATTCATACTGCAGCCCCAGGGTTTAGACACTCAGAATGAGAGCACTCCCACGCACTCTCAATCTCTCTCTGTCTGTCACACACAGTATCTATCACACCTCAGTATTTAGATCATGGGAACAAATAATTCTGGCAAGAACCTGTAGATTATATGATGAAGTTCAACCTTAATAAAAAAATTAATAAGATAATAAAGTGTATAAAGACTTACAAGAGTCATGGCCAGAAAATTTCAGAGCCGATTCATTTCCCTTGTGACACAGATTAAGAAAATGAGGCACAGAGAACTTCAGGTCCGGCCAAGGTCACCTGGACCTGGTTTCTTGCTCAGAGAGCTCTGCGGACAGCACCAGGGGACGCCGTCCCAGGAAGAACTGCGTGGGTCTGCGCCTGAGCCCAGATTTCATGGAATCCTGGTTACTCCATGGGAGATGGTGGTGGACAGAACAGAACGGCTTCTAGCTTGCCAGTTCTTGTCACCAATGTACTTTACATGACAAATGTATTTATTACCAGGTTGACTGTGAATAGAACTCTTTTAAACAAATTCTATTTTAAATTTAGCAGGGAAGCTGTTATTAGAAGTAGTACTGGCCCTGGCCGGTTGGCTCAGCGGTAGAGCGTCGGCCTGGCGTGCGGGGGACCCGGGTTCGATTCCCGGCCAGGGCACATAGGAGAAGCGCCCATTTGCTTCTCCACCGCCCCCCTCCTTCCTCTCTATCTCTCTCTTCCCTTCCCGCAGCCAAGGCTCCATTGGAGCAAAGATGGTCCGGGTGCTGGGGATGGCTCCTTGGCCTCTGCCTAGAGTGGCTCTGGTCGCGGCAGAGCGACGCCCCGGAGGGGCAGAGCATCGCCCCTGGTGGGCGTGCTGGGTGGATCCTGGTCGGGCGCATGCGGGAGTCTGTCTGACTGTCTCTCCCTGTTTCCAACTTCAGGGAAAAAAAAAAAAAGTAGTACTAAAGCTCAATCTCGCCCCAAGATTTCTTTTTATAAGTGCAGATAGACTTTGGATTTGTTTATTAAGGTAGGGTAATATTAATATTATTAATAGTAATAATATTATTACTATTATTTTAAAGAAAAGACACTAAAACCTTAATTTTCATGTACTTGTTTTCCTGCACATATTTACCGCTTCTGCTATTGGCTGGAAGACACTGTTAAAACCAAAAACTGATTTAAAAAAAAAAGACTCTTCAATAGAAAGAAAAGGATTACTAAAATTATCCAATCTTTAATGACTTACACAAGGGGAAAACTGTATTCTATTATTTGGTCAGGATTTCATATTCACTGACATACAAAACAGGTTCCTGAAATGTTTCTATGAAGCAAAACCCTATACAGGGTTCTATTTTCTCATTAATCCTTAATATAAAGTTGAAGATGGCATTATTCAAAGCAGTAACTAAAATCTGAAATCAAGATATAAGAAAACTGGCTCTGGCTGGTTAGCTCAGTAGTAAAGTGTCGGCTCAGTATGTGGAAGTCCCAGGTTCGGGTCCCGGTCAGGGAAGTGACCATCTGCTTTTCCACCCTCCCTCCTCTCCGCCCCCCCTCTCATCCTCTCCTACAGACATGGCTCAAATGAGCAAGCTGGCCCCGGGTGCTGACGATGGCTCCATGGCCTGCCTCAGGCGCTAAAATAGCTTGATTGCCAAGCAATGAAGTAAAAGCCCCTGATGGGCAGAGCATCAGCCCCAGACTGGGGTTGCCGGGTAAATCCGGGGGGGGGGGGGGGGGAGTGCATGTGGGAGTCTATCTCTCTGCCTCCTTGCCTCTCACGTGATTGAAAAAAAAAAAGATGTAAGAAAATTATATTTGTGGATGCAGCTTAAAAAAATTAAAAACCCAGAGTAAAATTATATGAGAAATAACAACAAAGCAAATGGGAAATAGAAAACATGGTGATGCCTGTGGTTGGTCCTGCATGAAGGAGGGGAGGGGGAAGGGGGAAGGGGGGAAGGGTGGGGGAGAAGGGGGAAGAAGGAGAAGGAGGGGGAGGGGGAAGAAGGAACGGAGCCTTGGGTCAGCAGGCACGCAGGCCAGGCGGCCAGGGCTGAGGCCGAGGCAGTGAGGGCAGCCTCGTTTAGGCCCCCGGAGCTGACTCCGCCTGGTAATCAAACACCAGGTCAGGTCTTCACCCTGCTCCGCACCTTTCTCATCTCTCGAGTAGACACAGGATCTGCACTTCTAAAACTGTTTTGAAAACTAGGCTGATTTTTAAACCTGCTTTTCCCACACCACTCTTTGCTCTAGCCTTCTAGCAGTGACATGGATGGAAATCCTTTTTAAAACAATGGTTCAGTTTGATTAACATGCTTCTTACCACTAATCCTCCAGCAAACTCCTGAGGTTACTGAAGGTGACTGAAACATTCCCAGTTCTGCTACTTTGCCATCTCATATCCTAAAGTTGAGGCTGGCCATGTCAAAGGGCTGCATCCCCTCGGGCCTAAGGCTTAGGCGAACCTAAAACACTGAAAAGCTAGTGAAGATAGGATGATATTACATTCACTTAGGGTGCTTAACAAAGCATCATGCCCAGGGTTAAGGCTCAATACATATTTATTGATTAACCGATAAGCTGCTGCAGGCTGTTATTCAGAAGCTCTGGAAATGTCTACAAGATCGCAGATTGTCACCAGCCTTCTCTGACTGGGGTGCTTCTTGGTAAATTTATATGTAGAATATACACTGCATGTTCCTATGTAGCTACCTACCTATTATTTGAACCTAACTGAATTAAATTCTATTTAATGCCCCATTAGGCTACCTACTGATGATTTCTAAAAGCAAGAGGTAATCAAGTCTAGTGGAGTCAAAAGAGCTGAGTTCTAGGCAGCCTGACACAAGTCACACACCTCAGGCCTCGGTTTCCTCATCAGTTGTGAAACTGTCATCAGACCTAGATGAGGTAAGAACATTATATTTTCAACTGTCTATACCAGTGGTCGGCACACTCATTAGTCAACAGAGCCAAATATCAACAGTACAACGACCGAAATTTCTTTTGAGAGCCAACTTTTTAAAACTTAAACTATATAGGTAGGTATATTCCTTATCGAGGTAGCGCCCGCACGTGGTATTTTGTGGAAGAGCCACACTCAAGGGGCCAAAGAGCCGCATGTGGCTCAGATTGCCCACAACTGCGGCTCACGAGCCACATGCGGCTGAAGCTCAGTTTGCCCACAACTGTGGCTCACGAGCCACATGCAGCTCTTTGGCCCCTTGAGTGTGGCTCTTCCACAAAATACCACGTGCGGGCGCTACCTCGATAAGGAATGTACCTACCTATATAGTTTAAGTTTTAAAAAGTTGGCTCTGCTGACTAATGAGTTTGCCGACCACTGGTCTATAGGGTAGGGTTACTCTTCAAAGAGAAGTCGTTCCACATGATTTCTAAAACACAAGCTGCTGCACACTTTTATACATTTTTCAAATACGCAGGCTGATTTAGACAATTCCAAGGAAATGCTTGTTCTGCCTTTCTGCTCTCTCTCAGGGCATGTTATTACTAGCAGCTAAGTAAAAGTATAACCTAATGTCACTGACAGTGGCCCCAGGTCCCCAGCACCCAATGCGGGATGGGGGTGCCACAAGAAGCCAAGAAAAAGGTGAGCAAAATGAGGGTGAGCGGAGCCGAGGAGAAAGGCCACGGAACTGGGTCAGCGAAGGAAAACAACAGGCCTATCTTTCATCTCTCCTGGCTCCCACTGATGGCAGACAGTGTATTTAATCTGCCGAGAGACCAGATTTAAGGCCTCCCCTTGGCATAGGCCATCCATGAATTATTAACGTTCACAGAAGCAACAGCACATCCACGGGCAGCGGGCAGGCAGGGAGGATACTGAGGACTGGCCGAGATGGGATTACTAATCCCTCCCTCCTCTCCCTCCCTCCGTTTCCCTCTGGGCTCTGACTTCGGACTGCCTTGTCAGCATCAGTCAATACCTCCACAGTGAAAACATGATCAACAATCAATTTTTAAGTCATACGTTTTTCATGTATATAAGTTTTAAGCATTTATTTTATTGACCGCGTGTCCTTGATAAAGCAAAGATAAAGACATGGGTGGCAACAACTCTTTTTGTGGGCTGCAAATTCAGTGTCGCTGCATGACTGGGTTGAGTTTAAAAGTGGGTGGGGGCTAGAAAAGCAGGGTCTCCCTACGCCAGACTTCTGCAGCCCCCTCACCTGGTGGATCTCAGGGCAGAGGGCCTGTCAGAACACAGATCCTGGGAGCCAGGTGATGCTGATGCTGGTCTGGGCACCACGCTCTGGGGTCCCTGAGAATGGTACTGAGGGCACGAGAAACCCGGAGAAGGAAATCCAAGCCAACCAGAGGGAGAAAGCTCTTTCCCTTCCAGACGCCCAGGGAAAAACAGAGATACTGCCGAGCTCTGCAATATGCCCGCTGCCCCAGAATGAACCCCAGGCCATACACTCCCCTCCCGCCCTACTGAGCTAGCGGAGGGACAAACGGGAATACCACACAGGAAGCTGGGAGCTAGATCAACCTACAAGTTCATCACTGAAGCCTGAGAAACAAAATGCAACATCCCTGGTCACTGTCTTCCCCATCAGCCCCTCTACTTAGGGTCTGGATTGAACACACCATCAGTCCTTTTGCTATATCCTGTAACCGAAAACTCTCCCACCTTCCGTATCAGCTGAGTCAGAATATAAGCAGGAGCTTTGGGCAAGGGCCCAACATAAGGAAATGCAACTTCAGGGCACCCTCTGAAAGAGCCAAACACGAGCAGGTTAGATGGAGAAACTAAAGTCCACTTCCTTGGGTTTTGCAGGTGCAGAACACACAAGAAACGAGAATGCGTGAGGAAGAGGCCCCCTCTGGCAGCCAGCAAGGCCAGGCCCCCACAGAACCAGTCTGTCCCCTGGCCCGAAACAACCAACCGCACCTCCAGACCGTGCTCACCCTACAGAACAAGGCAGCTCTGTTAAATTCACGTGTGGCCCGGCTGCCGGAGCCATCCTACAGCCGTGATTCCATGCTGACCCGACGGGAAGGAGGTGCTCCCTTCGGCACGGCTGCTCTGGATGGAGCCAGTCTGAAAGGCTGGGGAAAGAGGGGCAGAGGAGGAGGGAGGCAAGGGACAGAAGGAAAGCAACAATGAAAGAAAGGGGGAAAGACCAAAAAAAGGAAGAAGGCAGAAGAGCCACAAGAAAGGAAAAAAACAGGGAGGGTGACACCGAAAGCAAACTGACACAAAACAAACAAAACACCTCTCCCCCGATCTGCTCCAAACCTCGATGGTCCAGTTCACCTAGAGTTTCAGACACGGAACCTGTCCTGGTTTGCCACTTTGCATCCGTTTGGCGCCAATGCCGACTCAGCAGAAAGCAGGCTGCACGGCCCCAGTGCGAGCATCTCAAGAGCCCCGAGCCCCCACGGAAAGGGCCGCTGTAAGGCTGTGCTGGCAGCAGGCACGGACAGCAGGGCCCCTTTCGTTCCAAAGTATATCTGAGATGAAAAAAATGAGGCCCGCGCCGCTCAGTTTATGGTATCACTCTTCTAAGTAGCATTTCCATCCCTTCAACTGATGTAATTAACCAGCAACCCTTCCACAAGGAAAGGAATAAATGGAAATGTCACTTCAAAGAAAACAAGTAAGAAGAGGTCCGAGAGGAAAGAAAGGACTAAAAATCAAGAAACTCAACCAGTGGCAAAGAACTACCTCCGTGTCATTGCAAAAAACAGTAATGTGGGATCTACCAGGCCAGTCGGCTCCTTGATGCCTTCCTCAGCAAGGAAGCTAGTAAGGGTCCAGGACAAGGTGCCCGAGTCCCTGGGTTCAAGTTCCACCTCAGAGAGTGACTATCGTGCACACGCTCTCTCTCTAGGTCTCAACTTCTTCCCCTTCTAATAAAGATGATGACAACACCCATTTAACCCACCTCAAACACTGAGGTGAGGAACCAGGTGGTGATGGACAAATGGAAGGATTCCAGCAGTGTGATAAAATTCCTGGCTTGTTAACATACTTCTCCCAAATCTTTCCAATTAGGACAAAGGCAGAGAACTTTCTCACTACCCATTCCTCCTGGCCCGAGGGGGACAGTGCAATGATGTAATAATGACTGCTCATGAAATCTGCAGTCTTAGACCCCCTTTCCCACTGTCGGAAGCTTCTCCGTTACAGACTAAAGGAAAACGAGGTTTCGTTCCTAGGAACTGACTGGTTCTGAGCAATGAGAGCCATTTTTGTAGTCTACTTCTATCTAACACATGTTTCATGGACTAATTAATTCTTCACGTCTCTGTTAAATCTATTTTCCTTGTCATGTCAAACAGCTGTTCTCACGTCCATACTGTGAGGGGCAGTACAGCTGTCAAGAAAGCGCAGTGGAGCCATTTGCCACATTCTCTGAATTAATCATGTCTTAGCTTTGTAATTAGGGAGAAAAGTGACTTTCTCATTCACACTCTCAAAATCCCAAATGCAATGTTTCCTTGTCATCTAAGTCCCTCGGTCCTCACTCAAGAAGTGAGGTTCACCCTCTATTCCAGTCAAGAGGTATCCAGGTTGTGAATGAAGAGGTAAGTCTGTTACAGACAATGATTACTTCTCCTCCAAACACTCTGAGCCCAGTGCCCTCCGACAGCTGGACACCATACCAGCCCCTCAGCTGGATTCTAATTTCAACATCCTGTTCGGAGAGAGGCATCCAGGTACGCAAAGGGCCACTTTCGCAGGAGAGCCTGACTGTGACCTGCCCTGGAACACCATCGCGACTTTTTGGTTCCCTGCTCCGTCTTCTCTTTGCTATTTTGCTCTGTTAGTTTGCATTTATTTAAAAGAGCCAGTTAATCCAAATGGCACCAATCTGTATGACTTCAGCTGTTAGTGTTTCGTTGACTGTCAACCCCTCACTTCTCTGCTATCTTCTAGAAATGAAAATCATTCTGCACAGAGAAAGTTTCTCCTGTATTCCGGGGCAGACACAATGCTGAGAGCTCTGTATCTTTAAACACCAAACACACATAATACCCTTAGACAGCCAAATCGTATTACAAGATGCAAGATTTCAACATTCCGGCACACTGCCAGAGCCTAATGGCCAGTCAGACGCTGAAGGAAGGAAATGAGCCTGCATTAAACCTACAAGTAAGTCAACAATCAATAGCTCAGGATTACAGTAAAGATTTGATGTGCCCTTTAAATTGCTTCTAGCAGCATCCTTCTAACTCCAGCTCAGCTTCAGAAGCAAAACAAAACAAAGATGATCAAGCAAGAAGCGGAACACAACCTATTTCACAAGCGCAAAGCCTTGGCACTTCAAACTAAGAGCTGCACCAGGATTCCAGAGACTTCCCTGTGTACCTGCAGGCAGCAGACCTGAGACAAAGCAGGCTGAGCTCGGACAGCAAACTAATCTGACAGCTCAGAGAGCAGAGCGCTACGGCAAAAAGCAAGAACCTGGGGAAGTGGGGGAAGCGAGTCTGGCCTTCCTGCATGTTCATCCCCCAAAAAAGATGGCAGGGGTTTGTTCCAAGGTCTGGAAAGCACATAATCAGTGTCATTTATTGTATTACTAAGCATATAGCAATGCCCACCACATCTACTAGACTTTCTACTCTTAATTTTGCTCTTAATGAGCACTCAGTGATACCTCTATGTCATACGTCCACTACCTCCCTCCTCCAAATAGTTCCTGAAAATCCACTCCTTTCCTAGGATGCACTTAGCCTACGAGTGGAACTTGAAACCTAGGGCAGTAAGGGCACAGCACTGAAAAACCAACAGAACAGAGTTCACATCTTTCACATGTAGTCTCCGAGTCTTTATGTTCAACAGGGAAATCGGCACAACAGATTAAAGGATGAACCCAGAAAGTGCCTGGTACAGCTTCTGCACATAATAAATGCTCAGTAAACCTTAGCTCCGCCTCCCTGGTTTCAGCTGGCATGAAACAGAAAGCAGGAATTCAAACTCGACTTTGATGCCCTGTTCCAGTGTGGCAGCAGGAAGCACTTGAAAGAAAAGAAGGGAAGGGTGGGGAAGGGGGCAGGGAGGCAGAAGGCACAGCTCTTTAACTAGCACTACTTAAAGTACAGCGTACCAGTCCGCAAATAGTTTGTTCCCAGTCTGCGGCAGATGAGGATAAAAATTGAGAATAAGCTTTTTGAAACTTTTATAGCAATCTGACAGGAGTAATTTCACATTCACTGAATTCAATTTTTAAAACTAGGGCTTGTACTTCACATATCTTTTATTTCACTTTTTCCTAGTTAATTCATTTTTACTGTATTTTTATCAAAGTATCTCTCCATTTGATATAAAATCGGGGGGGGGGGGCTTGTCTGAGTAGCAGTAATTTATTCAGTAAGCACCTTTTGGATAAATACCACCCACCACTATGCTCCAACATTAAGGCATCTGGGCAGTTTGGGATCTCATCATACACCAAGTGCTACGAATGCCCATAAACCTCCGAGGACCCGCCAGGGCCTGCTCGCTTAGAAACTGGCCCTGCTGAGACAGACTGAAATGCACTGTGGATAAGAGACCTAACAAGAGAGGAGGTGGTGGCTGTTTCTACTCATCCCTAAGAGATAGCGAGAGTATTTTAAAACAAATAGGTGTTTTTAAAGAAAACGGAAATGTGGAGGATTCTGTTCCCCCATATCTTTTCATTCATATCATTCAAAGAAATAAACCAAATTGGGTAATAATAATAAAAACCAGCCAGTAAACCCACACTTCCACATGTGTGCTGCTGACCTAACCGCCACCCCGTATGTTATAAGTGAAATAGCCCAGTCCTGGCTGGGAAGATGTTTTCTACGACAAGGGCTCTTTCTGTCCAATTTCTTGGGAGCCGGGTTGCACCCACCCTTGCTCTGCAGACCAGGCTGCAGTGTCAAGCGCTGCATTTTCTGATGAGCACAGGCTGGGTTTTGCTGACGGCATCTTGGCCTCACAGCCACGCCACCGCCCGTGGCCTCGCCCTTCCGTCCTCTGGGATAATTAAGAGGGCGCGGGCATCGCTAAGGCCACTGCTGATGGATTGTGAGTGCTGCAGACCCGGGGCTGCCAGCAACCCGAGCTTTGGGGACTTGCTCTATCTCCCTGTGTCTGGGGTGTAAGACGGAAGCAGGAAAACACTTAAAAAGAAAGCAGTGCACCCTGGGTCAGAGAGCTCTGTGGCAAGAGAGATTCTATGCACAGGTCTTTCAGCAGCGGATGCTGCCTGTGCTACCTCCCAGCTGCTTTTCCTGGTCCCCAGCACACAAACCAACAAGAAAACGAAACCAAGAATCCACCCTGCTGGAGCCCTGCTCTCAGCTTCCTCGGGTACAGTGGGGACATGGGTCCCAAAGTGTTGTGACTGCGGAGCCATGCTTTGCAAACATCACTGACGGAAGGAGCCTCATCAGCCAGCAGGCCTGTAAACCTCTGATCAAACATTCCCAAACTGAAATAGATGACAGGGCACTGTGGCCAGCAAAGCAACATGGCACACAGGATCAAGGGCTACCATCTGGGAACGAAAGACCTGTCTACAGAAATGCATCCAATGGAGGTTTTAACCCTCATTTAAATCACACCTATTCCAGTATCAAATAGTTTTGCAAACAAAAAGATATGCCCATTTCTGGTTCCTGATACCAAGCAATTTAAAGACATCAGACAGACGACGATGTATGTGGCCCATCTCCTGAGTGCTGGGGCAGTGACAGATGTCGGCAGTTCAGAGACGCCTCGGGAAGGAGGGAGGATGACTCAGCTCCAGTTCAAGGCACCAGGGCCTGGGCCAGTGTCTGAAGTCCTCTATTAAATTGCTAGATAAATACTTTAGCCCTGGGCTTCTCCCAAAACCCTCTGACAGAATCACTGCAAGTCCTTCAAGCTGGTAACTGATACTCCCTCCCGCACTGCAGGGTCAGAACCCTCAGGGAAGACAAAGTGCCTGTCATTTCCACTTGCTCCGACCACACTCAGTGTCCACTTACTCAAGCTTGTGGTGAGAGCCCTGTGTTCAGGACAAGAGCAAATGGACAAGTCAAAACCCGAAATCTTATATCCTTGGCTCACTTAAGAGCAGATTTTCACATTTCCCACAGACAATGCCCTTAACACTCATTTTATTTCCAGAGTTACCATTTTTAATTCCATTCAAAGGAGACTTTTTAATGTAATTGCACGCTTTGCCACCAGACCGCGGCGCCTACCTTCTCCCTTATCACACCCTGGCAGAAAAATTAAATCCTTTCAGGACTCTCCACAGCAATCGGCATCGGACTACCTAATGATAAACGCAGGACACGATGGCACATCCACCTGCTTCTGCCAGAACAATTCTTTTTCCTTTTTCACATGTTTACTGGCTTTTACCAGCTCTGAGGTTTAAGCTGGGTCACGGTTTAATGACAATGAGCAGCAAATGTGTGGGTTAAGTGGGGGTGATGTGGACACTGTGGCACCCACACAGGAGACGGTGGCACACCGACTGCTCTGGACAGGAGCAGCGGGCAAGGTGGGACCCGCCTCCCCCACCTGCACTTCGGCTCAGCAGCTGGACCTGGGCCTAAAACGCACCTGGAGCTCCTCCCGGGAACGGGTTTCTCTCGAACTCACAGAAGGTGGATCCAGTGAGAGCTGGGCTCATTCGCTAGTGAACCCGGGAACATCAGCTACAGGTTGTTCTGAGTCTACAACAGGCAGCTGTTACTAGCTGAGAAAGGACACCATTCAAATACCTATTAAAGTCCTGAAAATCTCAAAACAAAGGTTACCATGCAGCTCCCTCAGGGACAAAGGTGGTCGATAAACATACGTGCCTAAGGGAAAACCTTCCCACTACTCGATTCCACGCAACAGTCGCTTATCTTTTCATATGTGAAGACGTGTCAAGAGCGAAGTCTTACTCCTTCAGTCCATCATTTCAAAATTTCTAATAACCCATTTGGCCTTGATCACCATTCTGTGCAGAAAAGCCTGCCCAAGCATACTAAGAGACAATAGGGAAGGCATGTTTTTTTCTAGACTATTTCTCAGACGAGTTATACAAATTATCAGTAAGCAAACAGATGCAACTCTTATGAAGGAACCTCATCTCTTCCTTAAATTTACTAGAGCAGTGCTGGTAAGACCTGCCCTTAGTACACATGCTTAGCGGTTTCAACTTTTAGAAACAGGTGAAAATGACAACTCCATTTCTTTAAAAATAATCCCAGAATTGAGATATCATCCACCTACCCAGAATGCACTTTCCCTCGACTGCTTCGAGAAGGGAGAGCTCACTGTGCTTTTTCCTCAATATTAACATTTCGCCAACAATCTTCCTGAAGAGCTGCGCTTAGCGCGTTAACCATTCTAGGCAAGTCTGACTCTTTCCAACCAAGGTTATGCCACCAGAGATTCATGTTTATACTTACCAGAGCCATGCAGTTTCTTCTGATTATCTGAAAGATAAGCTAAGAGTGGTTTAAACATACTCTACATTTCCAAGGCCAAGAAGAGAAAAAGGAAGGAAATAATGAATATTTTATTATAGACACAATGTAGTAAGCAAAACAAGGTTTTAACAAGTCAATTATTATTGCACTGTTAGCTGTATGTGTGACAGATTGGTTTCCCTGACTTTAATTTTCTTATACTTATTTTATCCTCTAAGACTTTTTTTCCTCTTTATTCATACAGGACAGATTTCCATCTGGAAATTTATAAAGACCTTGAGTATAAAAGACTTTTTTTTTTTTTTTTTTGGCAGAGACAGAGAGAGTCAGAGAGAGGGACAGCTAGGGACAGACAGACAGGAAGGGAGAGAGATGAGAAGCATCAATCATTAGTTTTTTGTTGCGACACCTTAGTTGTTCATTGATTGATTTCTCATATGTGCCCTGACCGGGGGGCTACAGTAGACAGAGTAACCCCTTGCCCGAGCCAGAGACCTTGGGTTCAAGCTGTTGAGCCTTGCTCAAGCCAGATGAGCCTGCGCTCAAGCTGGCGACCTCGAGGTCTCGAACCTGGGTCCTCCACATCCCAGTCCGACGCTCTATCCACTGCACCACTGCCTGGTCAGGCAAGATCTTTTTTTTTTTTTAAGGGACTAAATATTTGCTTATCTAAAATTTGAATTGTTTGTTCACTTGTAGGGGACCATTAAGAAAGTTGATTTTCTTAAGCTGTAAAATCAACATATTAAATGTGGAGGTCACGGGGAAGAGAGATCCCAGAAGACTAGTATCAGGGTGGCATCTAAGGAGAGCCTTAGAGGGTCAGACTGAAAGGGCTGGGACATTTCAGAGGTGCTACTCCAATAAAGAAGGGTGGTAAGCAAAGGCCTACATAAAAAAAAGGAAAGATTAGCCCATCTGATTGGCTGAAGTAGAAACACACACACACACACAAACTCTCTCATACACGTTAGCTCTTTCTACCTTAGAAAAGTACCATGATTTAATCCTACTTATACTTACCCTAAAAACTTGTTAGTACTTTTACAAATCCGACTGTTTCTAGCTGAATAATGTCTCTACATAAATCTCTCAAACATGTTATCGTTCTGGACTTAGGGTAGGCCAAACCAATTACTAGCAGAGCCCTTACTTTAAAAAGGAGAGGTAGATTTGACAGACACGAGGAAAAACCTGTGAAGACAGAGGCAGAGGTTGGAGTTAAGTTGCCACAAACCAAGGAATGGCAGGAGCCACCAGTGGCCCAAAGAGGGACTCTCCCCTGCAGCCTCCAGAGAGCGTGGTGCTGCCAACACCTTCATTTCAGAACTCTTGACCTCCAGACTGTAAGAAGTACATTTCTAATGGTTTAGCCCAGTAAGTTCATGATCATTTGTTCTGGCAACCCTAGGAATCTGTATTTTGGTCTGATGTCATCTGGAAAGAGTACGGCCTGATGCTGAGGAACTGCAGCTCTCTCTTTTATGACCAGCTCAGGCTCTTTCTGCACAGCTGTCTTCAAATATACATGTAATGATAATGTAGTGAAAAAGCCCAATATACAAGTGGAACTGTGTAAATTTGCACTGCACGGTTTAGTAGGTCTGCTCAGATCAGAATAAAGATGTGCAATGCACCCTCCCTATTTTTTTCCAAAGACAGAAGCAAGCAAGTGGATCTCTGAGAGGACCTGTACCTCCACGTACCTCGAGTCACTTACCATAGAGCAGGACAGTCATTCTGTTAACATGTCCTGTTTACAGTTACTGCTCTTCACCTCTGCTACACAAATGTGTAGGCCTTCTTTATAACCATTCCAAAAAGTAGAATCAATACACATTTTTTAAAATTCTACTAGCATCAGCCATACAGATATTCCAGTGAGGTTTTTTTAACTATGTTACCTGTGCTGGCCACAGCAAACTTTTAAAAATGCATTCTCAGTGGACGCCAACATCACTGATTATGACAAACAAATCCATAACAGCATAAAGCCCATGTTAATTTCAAGCTCAATTAGAAACAGAGGAAATATAATCAATGTTTACCACCTAGAAAAGGGCTATCCAGGGTTGTTACATGGAAAATTGCCTTTCCAAGCACCTAATGCTGCAAACAACAGATGGGACAGTCCTGGGCAGCACCTGTCAAAGGACCCCCCCCCCCCCCACAGCGTTTACTCTTGTAAATTTATAAACTAACATAATATATTCACTGACTGGTACCCAGCACATGGGATTGGGCTGTACTCTCTCATCTCCAAAACCACACTGATTAGAAGACAGAAGTTCAGACACAAAAATCCATCAGATTTACGGCATGGAAATTTTATCTCAATAAAACTGTTAAAAAGATGTCCATCAAAAAGTATATCTGGATTTTCTAAAAACAAAAAAATTGAAAATTTTCAAGCTAACTCTTCTTGGATAACAAATACATCATGAGAGAGAAAAAAAAAAAGACCACTCCATACTAAGGAAAAAAGCTGACTTGCTTTTTCTTATATTTAACTACTAACCAAGAAGTCAGGCAAGGACATGACACTACTGTGCGTACAGGAAGTTTAGGCACACAGGTCAGCTGTGCACACAATGCAACTTAAAGCTCCCAATCCCTACTAATAACCAGAGCCATCTCAGATCAAGCCAAAGTCTCAGCTCTTTAATAGTTAAATTTTCTCCATGAAATGCTTTGCTAACAAGAAGATGAAGTCAATGAGGACTTATTTTGAAACTAGTCTTTTCTTCAGGTCTGAGTGCTCAATTCCCAATTAATCAAAAGCTACCTTGGATTGACCATTTTGCATTTCTGAAGCTATTCCAGAAAAGCCTGACTAGGAGGTACAATTTTGAAATGGAAGTATCCTTCCTCTCAAAGTTCAAAGATTTCCCAGGAGTCAGGACCAAAACTCTTAGCCCTGCTCATTTCAAATTAAGAAACTCTAACTTGACCAAGCATACAAAGCTAGGACACATCTGACGGAGGTGTTGACGGGGAATACTCACACATTAAGGAAAGGTCAGAATAATTAACCGGATCACTCAATGCATTCAGGAACCTGTCTTTCTTATCTCAAAGCAAAAAATGGAGTACCACGTCAGTGAGAACGCATGAAGTGCATCACAAAATGTGGCTGAGTATTAATCCAAATGTAGATTATAAATATGCCAAACAAAATTTAAAAAGTTCATTTTTAAAATAAACAACTTCTTTGGTATTTTTAAACATCAAAACCATTCAAACAAACCATTCAGCAAGTGCCATTTCTTTCCATACTACGAAGGGCTAAGGGTACTTCCAAAATACATGACGATCACTCAATGAGCTGAGCTCTATGCCATTCACCCACTTCAGCCCTGTTACACAGATTTTTTTTTTTTCTGAAGCTGGAAACAGGGAGGCAGTCAGACTCCCACAAGCACCCGACCGGGATCCACCCGGCATGCCCACCAGGGGGCGATGCCCTGCCCATCTGGGGAGTTGCTCTGTTGCGACCAGAGCCATTCTAGAGCCTGAGGCAGAGGCCACAGAGCCATCCTCAGCGCCCGGGCCAACTTTTCTCCATTGGAGCCTTGGCTGCGGGAGGGGAAGAGAGAGACAGAGAGGAAGGAGAGGGGGAGGGGTGCAGAAGCAGATGGGCGCTTCTCCTGTGTGCCCTGGCCGGGAATTGAACCTGGGACTCCTGCATGCCAGGCCGATGCTCTACCACTGAGCCAACTGGCCAGGGCTACACAGATTTCTTTATAGAGCATCAAGCAAGTGAAATAAAAGGAGAGGAGGGAAACAGCTAAATATTTTTTTTTAAATGTTAAGTGACAAGTTAAGTATATATACCATTTTAAGATTACATGGAGGCCCTGGCCAGTTGGCTCAGTCGTAGAGTATCAGGCTGGCCTGTAGATGTCCCGGGTTCGATTCCTGGTCAGGGCACACGGGGGAACTGCCCTTCTGCTTCTCCACCCACCCTCCTCTTTTCCTGTCCCGTAGCCATGCTAAAGCGCATCAGCTCTGGGCGCTGAGGATGGCTCAGTGGAGCTTCCACTTCAGGTGCTAAAAACAGCTCAGCTGAGCATGGCCCCAGTTGGCAGAGCAGGGGCCCCAGACCGGGGGAGGGGGGGGATCCCGGTCGAGGCACACGCAGGAATGTGTCTCTCTATCTCCCCTCCTCTCAATCGGAAAAGAAGGGGGGAAGGGGGGAAAAAAGGATTACATGAAAATAAGAAGGCATCTAGTACATAAAACTGCAAAATACTGGATTTCTATACTCTGGAAACACAGCAATAACAGAATAAAACAATGACTCTCCATAGTTATTCAAGTCTCAACTCAAAGAACAGGGTTTTAGGTTTCTGAATTGGAATAAATACAGAATTGTGACCATTACATGGACTTAAACAGCTCTTGTGAAGGGTAGTGGGGTAGAGAGCACTAATTCATATTGAGCCCAAATAGTAACACAAGTAGTACCCATTTGTACTAGGATCTGCCTTTGTAGGACCTGGATCCTTTCAATTCAAGGTAAATCAGTAATAAGAATGGTGCCCTGCTGTCCCTTTACCCCAGCACAAATGCAGCATTCTAATCCCCCCCACACACACACACACACAAAACCAGCTTCTGATTAGGTTAAAATAATCAATTGTGCCAGAGGCATGCGAGGTTAAATGGACTGGAGTGCTCTATTAGAAAATTTCCTGGTGCCACCAAGGTAGCCAAATACCTCCTAGAAATCGACGAGTAGGTTTTGGTAAACAGTACTCTAAATTTCCTCAGTTCTTTGCCAACCAATGCAAACAAGATGGAGAAAGAAATGTGGAAGACGAACAATAAAACTGTGTGAGATCTAGCAAAAAAGCCAGAGAAACCCACAACTAAAGTCACTGTGCCTTGGACTAAGCCCAGGGAAGGAAGGGAAATCTGCTCTCACAATTGCAGTAATTCAAAGGCGCAGGCTGGAATGGCTTCCTGAACCTCCGACTCGCAGAGCCTCTGGAAATACCCCGAAGTTCCCCACTAACCCTCCAAAGCTGCGTCTCCCACTCTCTTAACGCCTGAGGAAGGGGAGAGACACACAGGACTGGACCCCACATCAGCTGGTCGACAGAGGGCCAGGGCCCGCAGTCCGGGCTGCACGCTGAGGTCCACCTGCACGAGTCCAGGCACCGACCTGGCAGCCTCACCTGCACGAGTCCAGGCACCGACCTGGTCCCCACCTGCACTAGTCCAGGCACCGACCTGGTCCCCACCTGCACTAGCCCAGGCACCGACCTGGCAGCCTCACCTGCATGAGTCCAGGCACCTGCCTGGTCCCCACCTGCACTAGCCCAGGCACCGACCTGGTCCCCACCTGCACGAGTCCAGGCACCGACCTTGGCAGCCTCACCTGCACTAGTCCAGGCACCGACCTGGTCCCCACCTGCACTAGCCCAGGCACCGACCTGGCAGCCTCACCTGCATGAGTCCAGGCACCTGCCTGGTCCCCACCTGCACTAGCCCAGGCACCGACCTGGTCCCCACCTGCACGAGTCCAGGCACCTGCCTGGTCCCCACCTGCACTAGCCCAGGCACCGACCTGACAGCCTCACCTGCACTAGCCCAGGCACCGACCTGGCAGCCTCACCTGCACGAGTCCAGGCACCTGCCTGGTCCCCACCTGCACTAGCCCAGGCACCGACCTGACAGCCTCACCTGCACGAGTCCAGGCACCGACCTGGCGGCCTCACCTGCACGAGTCCAGGCACCGACCTGACAGCCTCACCTGCACTAGCCCAGGCACCGACCTGGCAGCCTCACCTGCACTAGCCCAGGCACCGACCTGGCAGCCTCACCTGCACGAGTCCAGGCACCGACCTGGTCCCCACCTGCACTAGCCCAGGCACCGACCTGGCGGCCTCACCTGGATGTCTGTGTCCTTCACGGGCTCCAGAGGCTCGAAGGTGGTGGCCGCGCTGAGGCTCTCCAGGCGCTGGGAGATGTGGGAGATGTCAAGTCCCCGAGACCCCAGGAGAACTGACCTGCATGAGGACACAGGGCAGGGAGGGAAAAGGACGGTTAAGACACCTACTAAGCTGCACAACATACTGGAGCATTTTGTACCCAAAACTTCCCATACGCTGCCGAGACACTTCCAGTTTTGTTGGCCTAGATGCTTTTATAACTTTCCACAAAGACCTGTCCCCTGAAATAACAGACACAACACTGCATTTGGTAGCAAGAGAGAGGGTTCTGATTGTGGCTGAATTTGAATAAGAAGCTTGTCAGTACAGCATGAGAACATATCAATAAAATAACAGGCCTGACTGCTCCAAACACGTTCCAGTGAAGAAGACCATGAGTCAGACGATATTCTCACCCCCACTTTACAGATGGGAGAACCAAGGTGCAAAGATGTTAACCGACTAATCCAAAGTCACAGAGCCAGGAGAGGGCAGAGCCAGTCCAGTCCAGAGCCCCAACTCTTTGCACCATCCTACATTTACAGCTCCTGTAAAGACAGATACCAGTGACCCACAAAGTTTCGGAGCTTCAGGAATGACCTAGTCCGAAGTTCCTTCATTAGCTGAGGAAACAGAGCCCGGGGCGATCAGTGACTGACAAAGGGCAGTCAAGGCACAACCTGAGACCAGCTCTCCACGGCTTCCTCCAGAAGCCCACCGCGCGCTCCACGCACGTGTCCTGCTCCCTCTCTGCTGCCCAGGCCAGTGACTCAGGAGGCTGTCACCTGACTAACACGTGTTCTTGAAGGGAGATGGGAATAACACAGTTAGCTTTATTTCTACTTATCTGGGGCAATGTAACAATGGAAGAGAGAAAAAAAAAATCAGATTCTCAGTGATATCTAGAACACTCTCCAGGAGAAACTTAAGGGAATTGGACTGTTTAGATGGTTGCTTTTGGATTATGATTTAGTACCCAAAAATCCCACCGACAAAAACCGTGTGCACCCTGAGTAACTTAGAAGAAGCTAGACCCCTCGGCAGCATGAATAACCCTAACACCTATGTGCAACACCTGAAACTGCCGATGCTGAACAGACTGACTGGGAAGAGGTAGGACTACTCGTGTTTATTTCTACCCTATTAAGAACTGCAGAAATAGATGGTGTGCACCCAGCAGGCTCCCCACTGCAGATCTCTGTCTCCTCCATGGAGAAGGTCAACGGTAACACCACCCCTGGGGCTTCCACTCCAGGCTGTTATGTCAGACAATCTTGCCTCTCTTTCCCAACGATCCTTAATAGCTAACTTTCTCTACAGTGGCTCCCTGCCCTGGGTGCTCATTAGAATCACCTAGGCAACTTTCCTCCCAAGGATTCTGATTCCTGTTGAGCAAAGCCCTCCTTCCTTTTTTTATAACAGCTTTACTGAGATATAATTCACATACCATACAATTCACCCGTTTAAAGTGTACAATTCAGTGGGTTTTAGTATATTCACAGAGTTGTACCACCATCACAATTTTAGAACATTTTCATCACCCCCAAAATAACCCCCTTACCCATCAGCAGTCACTCATGTCCCCCAATCCACCCACTCCCTAGGCAACCGCTAATCTACTTTCTATCTGTATAAATTTGCCTTTTCTGAACATCGCACATAAATGGAACTATACAATATGTACTCTTTGGAGTCAGAATTCTTTCTTTTTCTTTTTTTTTTTTTTTTTTAACAGAAACAGAGGGTCAGAGAGAGGAACAGACAGACAGACATGAAGGGAGAGAGATGAGAAGCATCAAGTCTTCATTGTGGCCTTAGTTGTTCATTGATTGCTTTCTCATACGTGCCTTGACTAGGGAGCTACAGCAGAGCAAGTGACCCCTTGCTCAAGCCAGCGACCTTGGGCTTCAAGCCAGAGACCTTTGAGCTCAAGCCAGCAACCCCACGCTCAAGATGGTGAGCCCATGCTCAAGCCAGTAGCCTCAAAGTTTTGAACCTGGATCCTCTGCATCCCAGTCTGACGTTCTATCCACTACACCACCGCCTGGTCAGGCCAGGCTTCTTTCTCTTAGCACAATGTTTTCAAGTTTCATCCACATTGAATCACGTCTCAGTATTCATTCTTTTTCATTGCCAAATAGTATTCCATTGTGTGGATAGGCCACACTTTCTTTTTCAGTTCATCAGTTAATGGACATTTGGGTTGTTTCCACTTTTTAGCTATTATGAATAATGCTATTAACATTCATGCTCCGGTTTTTGTGTAGACAGTTGTCTTCATTTCTCTTGGCATTTAAAAATCAGCTATTAGACTTGTTAGAAGAGAAATTCATCTAGGTGGGCGGTGCCTGCCAGAACTGCACAGTGCTTGTGCAGAGCCCTGATGGGGAAGCAGGCGGGGGTTGATAAAGGAGGCAGGGAGTCTAGCATAGGACCAGAAACTTTCAGCTTCTAAGAGTAGAAAAACCTAAAGGCTTTCTGCCCTCAACATGACCCAATTTCCAGAAACCAGGCAGCTTCTTCTGAGCAAAAAGCCATGGAGGGGGGTCAAACACTCCAGTCCCAGGAGAAAAGAACAAAATTGTTCTTGGTGTACACGGTGAGCAAGACCAAAGACACGAGGTCTGTGTTCAAGCTCCACCTGTCACTTACTGCCTGAAAATCTGAGACACATCACCTTTCCAAGCTTCATTTCTCCATTAAATGTGAACAGAAATCCCAGCCTCTCCCACCGCCCCGGGCTTGTGAAGACCGAGCCGTCAGGAGAATGCCAATGACAACCCTTTGAACACGGAGAGGGGCCCTCGGAATGAATGTGAGGGAGTCTTCCCGACCGAGCTGGATCTGAATTCTGGCTGGGCCCCTCGCTGTCTGACGTTGCTCAGTTATAAAAGGGAGATAATAACACTTATTTCACAGGGTTATTTTAAGAAAAAATTATGTAAGGCATGTAAAGTGCTTGGCACAGTACCTTACAAATACTAAGTGCTTTAAAAGGCAGCTTAGTAGTATTACTATAAAGTTATAGTTGGCTGTGTAACTTCGGGCAAATAAATATTTGTGTATGCTTTGCACGAACATGGAGAAAAGTGCAAAAGAATAAGCAAATTAGTAACACTGGTTACCTTGCAGTATAAAATGAGGGTGAAAGAGGGATTGCTAGCTTTTTCTCTTGTACATTTCTAGGTTGTCTGGAGTTTGAATGGAAAAGTCCAGGGAAGCATCTCAGCTAGGGGCGGGGGCATCCAACTGATGACAGGGGCTCACAGAAGGTGTCACAGCTACTGATGATACTTTGTGTCTCAACAGTGCAAGGCGCACATAGGTATTCACTCGTTTCATTATTTACACCAAGAGTCAGCAAACTCGTTCTTAAAAGGCCGACAGGAAGTGTGTCGGGCTTTGCAGGCCACAGTCGCTGTCATAACGACTCAACCCGCCGTGACAGCACAAAAGCAGCAGAAACCATAGACAAGTGTGGCCGCTGGCTCGGCTCGTGGTCATACCGCCAGCCCGATGAACACCTGTACGTGTGTTACACGTACTCTTCTTTACGTGTGAAGAAATCTAACAATTTAAAAATATTAAACACACAGAAGCAAAAGAGCTATCAAATCTGTTCCCTAAGTAAAAAAACCCAACAAAGTGTATTGAAACAAATGAATTCAGATCGAACTAATTTTAAGCCTATAATCTAATTTTAATCAAAATCTTAAAGAATTTTCTTTCATAATGTATTTCATGTAAGAAAAAATTTCCTCCTCAGTTCTCTCCTCTACGCTCACCCTGTACTAAAATATTCACAGCACACTATGCCTCTGCCGATCAAGATGGAAAATTCCAGTCAAGGGCCCCTTGGTTTCTTTTTAAGCACTTGCCCCACCCTATATCCATTCTTTCAATATTCCAACTTCCTCCTCCCTAAAATAATGCACTTAAGGTACAAGAGATGAGGAAGAGTGGAAATTTACAAGAAAGAGAGCATGACTGATAACTGTTACAAGAAAACATTTTCCCTTTTTGCTCTTAATAGGCTGTACCGCTGATGCAATTAAATTATAACTACAGCAACTCAGCTGGCACCACGGTCCTCTGGCTCCGGCAGCATCCTCGCACACTCAGACCCAGAGCTGCACGCTCCGACCGGGGCTGCACGCTCAGACCCAGAGCTGCACGCTCAGACCGGGGCTGCAGGCAACGGGAGCAGCTCAGGGGCCTGCACGGAGGGCCACTGGCAGAGAAGTCTAAGGGCTGGCTGGGGTGCTGGGGACCATGCAGGGAGCAGCTCAGGGGCCTGCACGGAGGGCCACTGGCAGAGAAGTCTAAGGGCTGGCTGGGGTGCTGGGGACCATGCAGGGAGCAGCTGGCTGCATGCAGCTGCAGGGCCGGATCGTTAAACCCCGCTGGGGCTCCTCTGACTCACCTTCATCAATACCAACAGAACCAAAACTAACGAGTACCATTTTTAAAATAAACCTCTGGGAAGGCTTACAGAAGAATTTCTACAACACACTGACTCAGAAGAGCAGCCAAAACATTCAGCTCTCAAGATTAGCTGGAAAAAGAATGTAGCCCTATACTATACTCACTCCTGGGACATCGATTACACGCCCGAACCAAGTACCCGTGTGAGCTTAGGTCTCGCTCAGTTCCATTCAGAGGCTGACAGTTTCCCACATCTCCACACAGTCTCAGTGACCTTCCAGACCCACCAGATCACAATGACAGCACCCTCCGCCTTCGCATGTGCTCTGGAGTGGCCTCTCTGGCTTTGTGTGATCTGAGAATTCCTTGCCCTCTCCATGTCTCAGCTGCTCAACTGTAAAAAGGGGACAACAGTCCTAATATTTGGTGTGAGCATCAAGTAAAATCTTAAGAGTACCCAAGCTTCTAACACACAATAAGCAATCAGCAAATCACACTTCTTATGGAAAGCAGCAAATTTTTTCTGCCTCCCCAAATTATAAGCTCCCCAAGGACCATGTGTAATCAGTGGCCGGAGCCCTGAGACGGGCCAGGCCTGCGCAGTAGGGACCCCAAGCACATGCGTGTGGACTCCCAGCCCAGTCCTGTTGGGTAGCGGAGCAGCCACTGGCGGGCCTCCCGGCCAGCAGCACGTGTCTGCAGCTGCGCTCTCTGGTGCTCACCCCTTCCTGTGCTACAATCCACTAGCAGGGAGGGCACTGCCACAGCCTGCAGAGCACCTGCAGGGGCACCGACAGGAAGCACACAGAATGACTCCTCACCTGGGTGGCTTTCGCCACCGACTGTGCATTAATTTCTTCCAAACGCTCTTAAAAACTTTGCTCATCACTGAATGCTCTCTGGCACTGAAAGTAACACTTATCTGTGTGACCCACACTGATGGATACGCTCACGGGAGTCCGTGTGACCTGACAGTCAGTGAACCCAAGCAGGAACTACTGTGACTGGCTTCTGCATGACCAAACTCTTCGCCCCGTCCATCCTGATCACCTTTGCTTGTGACATGGGCTCACAGCTTGGTCTGACAAACAGGCTGGACAACCCGGGCAGAGAGACAAAGCGAGGCTGCTGACTTGTGTACAGAACCCGGGTTCCCAAGAACCTGGCTTCTGTGTGTGTCATTTACAAACTGCATCTAAATTCAAGACCGGAAAGAAGCAACAGATCCTGCCCGGCCGCCCCGCCCACCGCTGCCTCCCACCAGGACTCACGCCTTGACATCCGCAGTCTCCTGGGACGTGCGCGTTAGGGTTCGGGAACGCAGGCGCTCGCCCGCCTGCTGGATCTCCTGCAGGTTCCGTTCCACATGGGGAAGCTCCGAGATGCCCTCGGTCTCAGCAGCCAGCTGTTCTGCTTGCTGCAGGAGTTCACCAAAGCCCTCGGTATCCATTGGGGGTGCAGATCCTAGAGGGGGAGGAGGGAAGGAGACCTCAGTCAAGGGAAAGACAGGCTTCAAACACTATCTGGATCTGTTACAAGCTTAATGAAACACTAGGACTTTTGTAAACAGAAGGAGACAGCTCATCAACAGGCGGGTTTGTTCCTGAACACAGCCCAAGAACAGGCCTGACATGAAATGAGTCAGACTGTAAAGAGACAGATCCCCTCTGTGCAACTGACAGGCCCAAGACTGATTTCTGCCACCAGAACAAATGCAAAGACATGAAGTAACAAACCAGGATGCCTGCCTCCTTCCACGGACTCAGAGATGACAAGGAAATGGAAGCCACCCTCCTCCACCTATTTCTCCACCTGTCTTAGTGACACGCCACCCCCTGCAGAGTGTTGGACAGTTTATAAGGCCTTCTCTCCAATGATTCTCAGCCCTCTCTGAGGCTCCTGAGCAGACAGGAGAAGCAACTCCAGTCCAGAGCTCAGCTCCTTGCCCAGAATACTCTCTGCTACAAAGTGGCTGAAGCAAGACCAGAAGAAGACAGGTCTGACTCATCCTGTTGTTCTCACCTGCCTGCTCTGCCACTAACACAAAAAAGAGTCTCTTCGAACTCATGTCCAAGTCTCAACTCATGTGTTCTTTAGCTTGTAAGATTACTGAGAGCAGAGATTCATGTCTGCTTGTCATGACATTCAGATATTAGACTTGTTCATAGACCTACTGCTTTTAGAAATACAATTGCTACTAATAAGTCTAGTAATATCAACAGCAACTGGCTGCTAGACCATGAATATTGACAAGACCAACCCTTTCTGCACCAATTGACCAGGAAAAGCCCTATGAACAGTGTGGATATTTAATGGATATTATATATTTATGAATCTATATACATTGTGTAAAGCTCTTGACCAAGACAATGTTAACTCCTACACTATTTAAATCAATAGAAGATGAACAGTATCACCAAATTAGAAAAAAACTTGCATTGCTAAAAAGTTAACAAAATTTATTTAAAAAATAACAAAATTCCTTAAATGGTAGCTCTTATTGATTATACTTTTCTAATTTGTTTTAAAACATGGTTTCTATCCCACTTTTGAAATCCCACTGGTCTAGAATTATAGTTACATTAATGCAACACATAATTATACCTCAGCTATGAAGCACCGGGTAATGTTAAAAGGGCATGGTTACCACCATAAATCTACAGCAGGAGAACAGGAACATTTCTAAGTGAGCGTTAAAGAACATTAACTTTCAAGGCAAGGGCACAAGGTTAGAACAGCTAGAGTAAACATGAAAATACTTTGGTATTCTTTATGAAGGGCTAACCGATTTCAATCTTTAGACAAAAAGTCATATACTTAATAACTCTTTACCTAAACTTTCTAGATAATAGCCGTCTTCTCTTTTTTTGACCCAGGAGAATCAGGCTTTAACTGGAAATCTCTACCTTGGGAAAGAAGGGATGGCAGAAAAAGGAAGGTATTCTTAGGAAGAGAAAAGGAAGAGTATTTTTAAACAAAGGCTCCTGCCTGATGGAGAAGTGTTTTTCCTCAGACTCCTACAAGGTCAGTGACATTCTACTAACTACCAGAGGTGTGATTGTTCACCAGAAACAGGAAAGAAAAGTAATATGCTGCCTCTTTCCCATATTTTTTTCCCTCTTCAGATAAAAATAATTTGTCTGACAGAGCCAAGGCACAAGAAATACTCTTCTTCTTTCATAGGGAAATGCTAGAATTCCCTGCATAAAAAACTAAATGAAATAAAACTTCTATGTTAAAAAAAAAAAAGAAAAAAGAAGGTAAAAGAATAACATTTCACTCCCTGGCTGGTTGGCTCAGCAGCAGAGTATCAGCCTGTCCTGGAGTTGATTCCTGGTCAGGCACACAGAAGCAACCATTTGCTTCTCGGCACCCCCCCCCCCATCTCTCTCTCACTCTCTCTCTTCCCCTCCTGCAGCCATGGCTGGAATGGTTCGAGCAAAGTTGGCCCCTGGTGCTGAGGATGGCTCCATGGCCTCGCCTCAGGTGCTAAAATAGCTTGGTTGCTGAGCAACGCAGCAACAGCCTCAGATGGGCCAAGCATCACCCCATAGAGGCTTGCAGGGGCAGGGGGATCCCGGTCAGGATGAATGTGGTGATCTGTCTCTCTGCCTTCCCGTTTCTCACTTAAGGAAAAAAAAAAAAAGAATAACATTTTTCATCCATGTAAGATAAATTCAGACAAGGGAATGACCTACCCACACAGAGATGCAGAGTGACAGATTTGAGTATAAACAATCTTAAAGGCAAATAAAAGTCATGATTTACTTTAATACAGTCCAATAAATAAGACCTTAAAAATTATTTAAAGAATTTTGACCATGGTAAAAATAAAGTCTCAATCTCTAAACAACATCCTAAATTTCATATGCCCCAAACTGAGCTCCAATCTTTGTCTACGACACTTGTTCCTTGGCCTTCTCAGTGTGGAGACATCATTACTCAGTTGCTTCGGCCAAAATCCTTGAAGGCCTGCATGACTCACACCCCACATCCAATAGGCGAGGGAAGCCTTGTGACTCTACCTTCAAAATACATCCAGAACCTAGCTCTTCCTACCTCCTTCACCCATCTGAGTCACTCTCACCTCTCCCCCAACCTCCCTGCTCCAGCCCTCACCGCCCAGTCTATTCTCAACCCTGCCACCAGTGATCCTTTTGAAGTCAGATCACAGCCCTCCTCTGCTTAAATCTCCTGTAGAGTGAAGCCCCAAAGAAGCGGCCCCATCTGCACTCACCTCCCAGACTCATCTCCACCCCTGCCCCCTTCAGTTCCTGGGCTCAGACACCCTGGGGCCTCCTTGCTGACCCTTGAAAGGTCAGGCACATTCCCAGCCTAGAGACTTGGTCCTCCGTCCTTCCACTTGGATCGCTCCTCTCCCAGATACACTCGACATAATTCCTTATCTCTCTTTTTCAGCTAAACAGTACCTCGCCTTTGATGACAACCTAGACCAGGGGTCGGGAACCTATGGCTCGCAAGCCAGATGTGGCTCTTTTGATGGCTGCATCTGGCTCGCAGACAAATCTTTAATAAAAATAATAATAACGTTAAAAATATAAAACATTCTCATGTATTACAATCCACTCATTTCCTACCGCTCATGTTCATGGTTGCGGGTGGCTGGAGCCAATCACAGCTGTCTTTCGGGACAACAGCAAATTTTTATTGGATAATGCGTAAGGTACACGGGTCGTTGTATGGCTCTCACAGAATTACATTTTAAAATATGTGGCGTTCATGGCTCTCTCAGCCAAAAAGGTTCCCGACCCGACCTAGAACAAAATACTTAACTGCTACCTGCATCCACCCCTAACATGTCCCCCATCTCTCTTACAACCCGTCACTCCTGTGAAGTGTAAGCAGCACACAGGGATTTGTCTGCTTTGTTCACTGATGCTGCCCTGGCTTCTAGAACAGTGCCTGGCACGTAGTAGGTCATTTGTTCAATGAACAGGAGGACTTTTATTTTTCCATGTGTGGGTCTGTTTCTCCTCTCAAAGGCTTCCTGCATCCCATGCCAAACCAGCACCCACTGGCAAGCAAAGACCAAAGCAAAAACATTCCCTTCTGACTACCAACTGATACTTAACATTTCTGAGGCTCAGAGCATAAGGCAGTGTCAGTATAAACGGCATGATTTCAGCTCACACTTGGTCCAGACTAGTGCTTTCTCTCTATAAACCCAGACAAAAGCGGGGTGATGTTTTAGAAGAAAGAGCCCCATTCTCAGGTGAACAGGATTACAAGTCAAAATAATAAGTATGCATATAGAAAGAAATTTGCTATACAATTTCAGAGTAGAAAATAAACTTGTTCCCTGTCTCTGAGAAGAGATCATGTATATCATACTACATTTGAGAAAGACTGGCTCTACCCTGCATTATATATAAGTTGACCAGTGTAAATTAATTTACAAAAATATAGATTTAGAAACTTTATATTTTTATATAGCCGTCATCCCATTTCATTAAAATGACTTAATTTGTGGTTAATTTAATCAACATAAGGACAATTTTATCTCCTCTGCAAAATATTTATCAAATTAGCCGTAAGCTATAGCGGTTAAGACAACCAAGTATCAATTCTGACCCAGGATACTGCAAACTGATTGTGAAAATAACCTCACTGGCTTTGTCCAACAGGAGCTGAAAGGATGGGAGTGGGAGAGGGACGGAGTCCAGGCTCGTGTAGCGCAAGTCTGGCCAGGACACATGCAGACAGGCCGCCAGCTGCACCCTGGGGAACTATGGAGGAGGGAGCCCAGAAGAAGCCCGAGAACCCACTTAAGAGGGAGGCGGAAGGGCCAGTGCAGCAAGACGGGAGCTGGATGGGAAAAGACCAGCAAGGACGACTTCCACCACTAGGGGTCCTCTCGGTCAGCAGTGGCTGAGCCTGACCGCAACGGGCCGTCGGAAACACTGACAGGAGCTCAGAGAGCATCGCAGGGTACCAGGGCCCTGAGCAACAAACTGCTCTCTGGTGCCACTTGGCAGAAGTCCTACTGAACTTCCACAGACTTCAACCACCGGGGCAACTGAAAGCCGTAAAATGAAGGGCAAACTTACCACTGCCATTAGAAGGCAGGACTGGTTATCCTTGCAGGGAGACGACCGAAGGGAGGCTTCCGAGGGAGGGGGATAATTTTCTGTTTTTCTAATCTGGGTGCTGCTTAACAGTGTGCTTGTTCAATTGGAGAAAATCCAGTGAGCCAGCTAAACTCAAAGAGGAAGGTGATCAGGATGGGGCTGGTCACCAGAAAGATCAAGTGATTGATTGAAGGGCTGGAACGCTGGGAAGGGGAAGAGGGGCTGGCTCTTAGCTCTATGAAAACTCTTGAACAGTGAGACTTGATGAGCTTCTGGGTGATGAATTCTCCCAAATGCTGGATGGGTGGTGCAGGCCAGTTCTGTGGGGACAGAAGCTCCAGTGCTCAGGACCCTCCCAGACCCCACATTACACACCTCTGTATGTGGCAGTCCATCTACGTCCTTTATAATAAACTGGTAAACATAAACAAATGTTTCTCTGAGTTCTGTGTCTTGCTCTAGCAAATTAATCGGACCTCTGATCTACAGCCAGTTGGTCAGAAGCACCAGTAACAAGACCTTGCAACTGGCTTCTTAAGGGGGAGCCACAGTCTTGTGGGACTGAACCTTAACCCTTGGGATCTGACCCTATCTCCAGTAGAGAGTGTCAGAATTGAGTTAAATTGTAGAAAACCCAGCTGGTGTCCAGAGACTGAGTGTGGCTTGATGTGTGGCAAACCCACACATCTGGAGTCAGAATGAGGCGGTGTTGTAGGAGAGCGGTGTGAGTGTAGGAAGAGCACTTTTCCTTACAACTAGACACTTAAATATGCAAGAGGCTGAGCACTTCTAGACCACCTTAAATCAGCATTCCCAAAGAACGACCCCTCCAGGACTTTACAGGTGATCTCTTAGTCTCTTAAGAGTATTCATGCTCTTGAATTAAAATGTCTAAACATCTATTTTCTGGCATTATTAGCTCATTAGCTTCTTTTCTTTAGAGCAGTGGTAGTCAACCTGGTCCCTACCGCCCACTAGTGGGCGTTCCAGCTTTCATGGTGGGCGGTAGCAGAGCAACCAAATGGCACCGCACCATGATTACATACTAATCGACTAACTGTTGACCAGGCAAAATCAGGACAGCGGTCAGACTCTGTTACAGGGCATTTGTATTGGGACTACACCCGACCTCTTTCGTGACCACCTGGCCTGCATCCGCAAGTGGCCAGGTGCCTGACCCCGGGGCCACACCCACCGCCTGATCCTGCAGGCAGTTTATGACCGCTATTGTCACCCAAAAACTAGCAGTTCGTTGTTTTATTACCCCGTAGACAAAGAACTCCATGGTTGGATGCTTCTTTCTATGACAGAAACTGCCAAACAATGGAGACACCAATTAACTCATATTTTCGTCTTGATTCCTGGATTTTAGGGTAATGGGGTGACATTCTAGGAACCCCCCCCACTTGGACTGCCAAAACTAGCCGATGTCTCGCTACTTTGCCCTGATCGCAAAGAAGTGATGCCATTGGCCAACACCCACTACATAAAATTTTATAAAACGCACAACCACGGATACTCAGTCTCGTATCGACAAACTCTCGCTCAAAATAGATACTTGTAATGTCGCAACCACGCAACAGACTTCAAGAGCATTAAATTTTGTTCACATTAAGTAAGTGAAGCTAAATCATTAAGTAATCGAAACTAAAGTCAGTACGTAGTTAGATTTCTGAGAGCAAGCACGTGCTTACAGCTTCAAACAAAATATTGTAAAATATCGTGAGCCCATGTTTCAAAAAAAAAAAAAATACACACGTGGCTATTCGCCAGAGTATCTGAAGATGGGTTTCATAGAATCTGTTGCAAATAAACAACATCCAATGTGTTTATTGTGCCATAAAACATTATCCAATGAGGCAATGCAGCCAAGTCGATTATGAGAACATCTTTCTACAAAGCATCCAAATGACAAGGACAAGCCCATTGAATATTTTCAGGAAATATATAAAAAATTTCAAAATTGTTCAACTATCATTGCATCATTTAAGAAACAACATACAGGCCCTGGCCGGTTGGCTCAGCGGTAGAGCTTCGGCCTGGCATGTGGGGGACCCAGGTTCGATTCCCGGCCAGGGCACACAGGAGAAGCACCCATTTGCTTCTCCACCCCCCCCCCTCCTTCCTCTCTGTCTCTCTCTTCCCCTCCCGCAGCCGAGGCTCCATTGGAGCAAAGATGGCCCGGGCGCTGGGGATGGCTCCTAGGCCTCTGCCCCAGGCGCTAGAGTGGCTCTGGTCCCGGCAGAGCGACGCCCTGGAGGGGCAGAGTATCGCCCCCTGGTGGGCAGAGCGTTGCCCCTGGTGGGCGTGCCGGGTGGATCCCGGTCGGGCGCATGCGGGAGTCTGTCTGACTGTCTCTCCCCGTTTCCAGCTTCAGAAAAATACAAAAAAAAAAAAAAACAACATACAACAAATGAAATTGGATTGCCACTTATCGCATTTCACAAATAATTGCAAAAAGTGGTAAAAGCTATAATATTGAAGAAATTGTAATAATACCCTCTATAAAAGAATTTATCTCAACAGTAATGCATCAGGATATACCTCAAATTTTAAAAACGCTGCCTCTGCCCTGGCCGGTTGGCTCAGTGGTAGAGCGTCAGCCTGGCGTGCAGGAGTCCTGGGTACGATTCCCGGCCAGGGCACACAGGAGAAGCGCCCATCTGCTTCTTCACCCCTCCCCCTCTCCTTCCTCTCTGTCTCTCTCTTTCTCTCCCGCAGCCAAGGCTCCATTGGAGCAAAGTTGGCCCGGGCGCTGAGGATGGCTCCATGGCCTCTGCCTCAGGCGCTAGAATGGCTCTGGTTGCAACAGAGCAATGCCCCAGATGGGCAGAGCATCGCCCCTTGGTGGGCATGCCGGGTGGATCCCAGTAGGGCGCATGCGGGAGTCTGTCTGAATGCCTCCCCGTTTCCAACTTCAGAAAAATACAAAAAAAAAAATAAATAAATAAAAACGCCGCCCCTAAGTGATAGCACAGTAAAGCGACAAACTGATGAAATGGCAGTTAATGTTGAAAACAAACTTATAAGTATTCTCCAAAACTCTTCATTTTCCATGCAATTGGATGAATCTACCATTGCAGATAATAATGCTTTGTTGATGGCATATGTACACTATTTTGATGAAAACAAATATTACGAGAAGAAATGCTATTTGCAATAAATCTCATCACAGATACAAAAGGATTATCTATATTTAATACAGTGAGAACATAATTTATAAAAAATAATATTCCTTTGAATAACATTTTGCATGCGCTACTGATGGAGTACCATCAATGGTAGGTCACTATCGTGGATTTGTTGCTTATTTGAAGCAGGAAGTGCCAAACGTTTTATGTATTCATTGTGTGGTGCACAGACAACATCTTGTAGGAAAACATTTAAGTACAAGTCTCCATTCATCATTAACTATAATAATTCGAGCTGTAAAAAAGATCAAATCCAATGCAAAGAATGATAGAATGTTTCAGCAGCTTTGCCAGGACAATAAAGAAGATTTTATTAAGTTACTTTTGTACACAGAAGTTTGGTGGCTGTCAAAGGGTACATCTTTGGCTAGATTTGTAGCATTATATGATAGTGTTATACAATTTTTTAAAAGTAATAATGAGACCAATCTGTGTCAACAGTTAAAAACAGTAAAGAATGATGCCTTTTACTTGGCAGATATTTTCAAGATTTAACAATGTCAATTTGCAGCTTCAAGGAGCTAATAAAACTCTTATAGGTTGCCAAAGTATTGTGCTATTATTTGTTGACAAACTTGAACTACTTCGTCATAATCTATTGAAGAGAGAATTTCATCAGTTTCTTCAATTATCACCTATAAAGGATGATGTAACTCCAGAGGATATTGACAGATTCAGTAGCCACCTCAACGAACTTAAATTGGACATGGAAAAACGATTTGAAAATATTTTGAAATTGAAGGTATGTGACTGGAGGAAAAATCCTTTTACCACAAATATTGAAGAGATTGATACAACTTGCCAAGAAGAATTGTTAGAAATTAGATATGATAAAGAAAGTAAACATAAATTCGATAGTGGTGGATATGAAAACCTATGGCAAAATAAAAAAGTGCCAGTCTTATATCCAAATATGTGGAAAATGGTATTCAGTTTATTGATACCTTTCCCTACCTCATATCTTGTGGAATCAGGATTTAGTGCTGTTAATCATATTACGACGAAAGAAAGAAACTGCCTGAATATTTCCGAAAGGGCAGACCTTCGTTTGTTACTCACAAAAATTGAACTGGATATTCAATATTTAGTTTCCCAGCATCAGCCTCAGGGATCCCACTAATAATTCAACTAACTAATGTAATTTCTATGTATGCAAAGTATAAATATAAAAAGACTTAACTATAATAAGTTGTTTTATAAAGATTTTTTCTGCCAAAGAGCAAAAATCTGACATAAAGTACTTGGTAAGTAATTATTATTATATGCTTTAACTTGCTCTAACTCTGCTTTATAAATTTTATAAAGCAACGTTACTTCCCTACTTTATAAATCACCATTACTGTGGAACCGGTGGGCGATTAGAAAATTTTACTACTAACAGAGATACAAAAGTGGGTGGTAGGTATAAAAAGGTTGACTACCTCTGCTTTAGAGTATCAGCCACAAGTAGACTATGTCTTCACCTGTCCAAAGCTTTGTGGATTCCCAAACTACTGAGTGCTTTACAGACTGCTAGGTCAGCCCAGAAATGGCTGTTCCTCAGTCTCCTGACTCAAGCCTATGTTACTTCTAGGATATATTCCTCATAATTTGCAACTTTGGGCCTCAGAGCTGGCAGAAAACAAAGAGTACACAAGAGCCTCACAGCCATCCAACACAGACCTGTCTACCAAATTCTTTCCCAGTTTCTAGTCTTTGAGACCGTGTCCCAGGGCGAGCGCCAGCACTTTCTGTAGGGGCCAACAGTGAAAATGCTGGGCTCTGTGGGCCAGTCTCCTGCTGCTGCTCAACTCTGCTTGAAAGTGCAGACTATGTAAACAAATGAGGACGGCTGCACACCAATAAAACTTGAATCATGGCCACTCAAACTTGAATGTCAGATAATATTCATGTGTCATGAAATAGTCCTAGAATTTTTTTCAATAATTTTTAAAGATGTAAAAACTCTTTTTGGCTTATTTGGCCCCCAAACTGTAGTTAGTTGAAAGCATCTGAGCTAGACCTGGTCAGTCAATCCTGGTTTGCTGCTTACTATAGTAGGTGCCCTGGCAAAGCTACCATCATTAGGCCTCTGCAGTGACAACACAGAAGGGTTAAATGAGTGATTCAATAGACCTGCCGTCCCTCCCCTTCTGTCTCTTTTTTTCTTTTTTAGCAAGAGCAAGAAAGAGAGAGAGGGACAGATGGAAGGGAGAGAGAAAAAAAGCACCAACTCGTAGTTGCAGCACTTTAGTCGTTCATTGATTGCTTTTGTATATGTGCCACGATGAGGGGGGAGGCTCCAGCTGAGCCAGTGACCCCTTGCTCAAGCCAGCGACCATGGGGTCATGTCTATGAACCCATGCTCAAGCCAGTGACCCGCGCTCAAGCCGGTGAGCCCACACTTAAGCTGGTGACCTTGGGGTTTTGAACTTGGGTCCTCAGAGTCCCAGATCAATGCTCTATCCACTGCGCCACCTCCTGGCCAGGCACTCCCCATTCTCTTTTGAAGAGTAAATTTGGGAGAAAAAAATCTGTTTTATAAATGATGAAATCCATCCAGTATACGTTCTTTTGACCTACCACACAATGCTAGAAGGAACTAAGTGCTCTTTTCAAGTATGACACAACATATTAAATCGTGAATTTTTCCTTTCTCTTATTACCCACAATCCAAACAGCCCAATTACCCAAGAAATACAAAGGACCAAGAAAGACAGGAGAAGAGAAAGACAAGCTTGCTGATTTCTAAGGGCCTGCCCACCATGAAGATCTACAAATGTGGCCTATGAGTTCAATCTTGAATCTCAATGTGTCCTCAGTAGGAGCAGCTCCATTTTAGTGGTGATGAAAACCAGCTGCATACACAACCTTAGAGGTGACAGTGACCCCATTTTATAACTGACATTCAACAGATCACCAAGTCTGCCTCCAAAAGGTTTTTGGCTCTGGCTTTTCTCTCTCAACTGATGATTCTCAATTAGGGCCAAGTCTGCCCCTCAAGGGTCACTGGCAATGTCTAAGGATTTTGGGGCTGTAACAACTGAGAGAGAAGGGCCTTGTGTTCCAGACATCTAGAGAGTAGAGGTCAGAGGTGCTGCTAAACATTCTACAATGCACAGCACAGCCTCCACAACAAAGCATTATCCAGCCCAAAATAACAATAGTGCTGAGTTTGCAAAACCCTGTGTAAACCAAGGAAGGCTGCTTGTACTAAGGGCTATGATACCAGCATCAAAGACACTAGGAACCCCTTGAAATAAGTGCAGTATTTTTTAATATAAGAAAAACACTAGAGTTTTTATCAGTCTAACAAAAGTCTGAGTCACCTCCAGAACCACCCCCCAATCTTAAAACCACTATATATACAGTATTAAACCATCTGATTTTTATGGTTATATTCATATACCTTATAACAATAGAAAAGATCAAACTACAGCTACATGGGAGAACAGAAATAATTTTTTTTTCTTTTTACAGAGAGAGAGAATGAGTCAGAGAGAGGGATAGACAGGGACAGACAGGAATGGAGAGAGATGAGAAGCATCAATCATTAGTTTTTCATTGCGCATTGCAACACCTTAGTTGTTCATTGATTGCTTTCTCATATGTGCCTTGACCACGGGCCTTTAGCAGACCAAGTAACCCCTTGCTGGAGCCAGAGACCTTGGGTTCAAGCTGGTGGGCTTTTTGCTCAAGCCAGATGAGCCCGCGCTCAAGTTGGCGACCTCAGGGTCTCGAACCTGGGTCTTCTGCATCCAAGTCCACACTCTATCCACTGCGCCACCGCCTGGTCAGGCGAGAAATAAATTTTACAGACAATGGTAAGTTAAAGCAGCCAGATACCCCCCCCCCCAAAAAAAAGACATAACGCATGATTCCATCTATACGGATTTTAAGAACAGAAAAATAGGCCTGACCTGTGGTGGCGCAGTGGATAAAACGTCGACTTGGAAATGCTGAGGTCGCCGGTTCGAAACCCTGGGCTTGCCTGGTCAACATATGGGAGTTGATGCTTCCAGCTCCTCCCCCCTTCTCTCTGTCTCTCCTCTCTCTCTCTCTCTCTCCCTCTCCTCTCTAAAAATGAATAAATTAAAAAAATTAAAAAAAAAAAAACAACAGAAAAATACTTATCTATGGTGCTAGAAATCAGAACACTGGTTGTTCTGGGAGGAGAGGGGATTGACTAGGAGAGAGTACAACAGAACTTTCTGGGTGCTTTGGAGTGAAATGTGTCCCTCAAAATCTCACGTCAGCCCTGGCCGGTTGGCTCAGTGGTAGAGCGTTGGCCTTGCGTGCAGGAGTCCAGGGTTCGATTCCCAGCCAGGGCACACAGGAGAAGCGCCCATCTGCTTCTCTACCCCTCCCCCTCTCCTTCCTCTCTGTCTCTCTCTTCCCCTCCCACAGCCAAGACTCCACTGGAACAAAGTTTGCCCGGGTGCTGAGGATGGCTCTGTGGCCTCTGGCTCAGGCGCTAGAATGGCTCTGATTGAGGCAGAGGGACGCCCCAGATGGGCAGAGCATCGCCCCCTGGTGGGCATGCCTGGTGGATCCCGGTCCAGCGCATGTGGGAGTCTTTTTGACTGCTTCCCCGTTTCTGGCTTCGGAAAAATACAAAAAAAAAATTTTTTTTAAATCTCATATGTTAAAATCCACCAAGGTGATGGTATTTGGGAGTTAATTAGGTTTAGCTGAGGCCATGAAGATGGGGCCCTCGTGATGGGATTAGAAACACCAGAGAGGTTGCTTCCTCTCTCCCTCAACCCCATCCCACACACCTTCACTCAGAAAAAGATATGAACATATACAGTGATGACGGCCATCAACAAGCCAAGGAGAAGGCCCTCACCAGAACCCCACCATGCAGGCACCCTGATCTCGGCCTTCCAGCCTCCAGACCTGTGAGAAACCAAACTTCCGTCATTTAATCCAAACTTTGTTATTTGTCTTATTATGGCAGCCCGAGTTAAGACAACTGGGTCCTGCGATGATCACATGAGTGACTATTTGAGATTCACTGAACTGTAAACTTATGGTTTGTTCACAGATAGTTTGTAAAAAGAAGTAGCAAGAACCATGACATTAGCACAGCAAGTACCTCCCTGGATGGGGAGGAGCATCCCCTGGATGCGGCAGAAGAGACAGGCCAAGGACTAGGAGAGGCTCACAAGGTTGTCATCCTCGCCCCAAAGCCCCCTTCCCTCGGAGGGCAACGCCTCCGACCGGAGCACTCCCGAAGGGCGAGCGGGCGGGCAGGGAGCGGTCAGGAAGGTGGAGGGGTGCGGAGAGGAGACGGATCTGACCAGGAGCTGGGCTCGCGGGGCTGGGGCGGGGGCGTGGCGCCGCGGCCGAGCGCTACGGCGGGGGCAGCGGGGAGTCGGGGGGACAGGGCTCGGTATTCGGAAAGAGGGCTCAGAGATGGCACCCCGGGGCGCAGCCCGACGCTTTAAGGCGGCGGTTCGGCGGACGCTGTGCCGCCGGCGTCAGTCCGGCGTGCCCGCCTGCCACATGGCGAACGGGAAGAGTGAGCAGCAGGGCTCCGAGCCTGGGGGCCCAGCTCTGCCCGCGTTGGGGCCCAGGTTCAAGGACAAGCCTAGGGTCCGCAGGGGGCGATTCGAGACAGCCTCACCTGGCAGTGCAGCCGCCTCCGCCGCTCAGGTCCCGGCTAGAGACCGCGACCGCCGCTTCTCGCGCCGCTCGCCCCCGCCTTCTGATTGGCCCAGGCCGGCGCTCCCAGAAGCGCCCGCGCGCCGCGCCGCCAAACGAACTTTATAGAAACCCGTGGAGAAGGACAAAGACAGGGGCGGGGCCTTGGGCTGAGCCATCCGTCCTGGCACTCCCACGGCCACCGCCCTCGCCCCGCCCACGTGGTTAGAGACGCCGCTGCCAAGAGGAAGAGATTCCACACAATTAATTGCTTAGGCGGATTTTTTGCCCTGAATTGAGCGCCATCCTAGTAGCAGGCACTAATCTAGGCGGTGGGAGCACGGTGGCGACTACGACAGAAAAGATCCCTGCCCTAGAAGAGTTTGCAGGCTAATGGGGGAAGCAAAATATAATAATAGCCGCTAGTTTGTAAGAAATTGGTTAGATTCTAGTTCTTGGGTTGGGTAGTTGGTTCATAAGTATTGATTATAGTATTATTCGTTATTATATATAGTACATATAAATTATATGTGTAAAATAATATTTTAGACAATAAAGAAAAATGCCGCCCTGGCCGGTTGGCTCAGCGGTAGAGCGTCGGCCTAGCGTGCGGAGGACCTGGGTTCGATTCCCGGCCAGGGCACACAGGAGAAGCGCCCATTTGCTTCTCCACCCCTCCGCCGCGCTTTCCTCTCTGTCTCTCTCTTCCCCTCCCGCAGCCAAGGCTCCATTGGAGCAAAGATGGCCCAGGCGCTGGGGATGGCTCTGTGGCCTCTGCCTCAGGCGCTAGAGTGGCTCTGGTCGCAACATGGCGACGCCCAGGATGGGCAGAGCATCGCCCCCTGGTGGGCAGAGGGTCGCCCCTGGTGGGCGTGCCGGGTGGACCCCGGTCGGGCGCATGCGGGAGTCTGTCTGACTGTCTCTCCCTGTTTCCAGCTTCAGAAAAATGAAAAAAAAAAAAAAAAAAAATATTTAAAAAAATAAATAAATAAAAAAGAAAAATGCCCTCAAAGAGAAAAAGAGCAGAACTAAATATAACTATAATTTCAACAATGTTAAAAATACACATGAGAAAAAGAGAGACTAAGAAATATGACGAAGTGGAAACAGGGCCTCTCTTGGTTAGTGGGACCACAGGGAAGCCCTTAAAAGCCAGTGTACTTTTCAAGTTTCTGAAGTGGCATGACTGCATTACTTCCATAATCAGAAAAAGAATCATTAAACTTTTTTAAAAATTTTGTTTGCACAAGATTATAACAAGCATCAGCTTCCCAGTATTTACCCAGGTATATACAGGGGGTCGTCAGGTTACCACACAGTTCCGTTCCTATGACAATGACGTAATCCGAATTTTGGTGTAAGTCGAAACACACCCTAGCCTAAGTCACTTATCTATCCTAACAGTTGTAAAATCCTAATCTAGAACATAAAAACACAACTAAGCCACAGAAAAAAGAAAAGGACATAAGTATACTGTACTGTACACTGTACTGTAGCAACAGAAAAAATGACAAAAATGAGTGTGAAAAAAAGTACGATGCTAATGGTGTGAGCTGAAACCCTCACATCTCAATGTTTTAAAGTTAAAAGGGAGTAAGCATTGTAAACCTGAAACATTGTATGTGAAGACTGTCATAACCCGAGGATCCCCAGTAATCCAAAGAATTTCCTTTGAGGATTCCAAATGTACCCCCAGCCCCACTCCGTGAACTATTCTTTGCTTATCCCAATGCCACAGAGACAGGAGTTTCTTTCTCTTGATAACAAGGTCTGTATCAGTGATTTGGAAACCTGTTTCTGTCCATTAATTAACTATACATTTGAGGACACTTTTCTTGAATATCACTTTTAACTGAGCTCAGAGCCTTCCAAGCACCTTTGTCTGAGGACTGTTGTGCAATGTGCTCCAGGTTCCCTGCAAGACCTGCACTTTCCCCTCAGCTGGGGAATTGCACGCTCTTTTTATATACACAAGATCTGGGGGGGGCGGCAACAGGGAATCCTTCACTTCCTCCATTTAATCCTGTTGGTTTCCAAACATTCTTTAACAATGCACCTTTTCTTCAAAGAAAATCTTTGGTGGAACACTTATATACAATATAATACATATTTTGCATGTCCTATGTACAGATGTACAGACCAAGTATGTGTCTTTTTCTTTTTTACAGAGAGAGAGAGAATCGGAGAGAGGGATAGGGACAGACAGACAGGAAGGGAGAGAGATGAGAAGCATCAATTCTTTGTTGTGGCACTTTAGTTGTTCACTGATTGCTTTCTCATATGTGCCTTGACCAGGGAGGTGGGGGGTTACAGTGGACCAAGTAACCCCTTGCTCGAGCCAGTGACCTTGGGCCCAAGCTGGTGAGCTTTGCTCAAAGCAGATGAACCCATGCTGAAGCTGGCAACCTCAGGGTCTCAAACCGGGGTCCTACACATCCCAGTCCGATGTTCTATCCACTGTGCCACTGCCTGGTCAGGCTATAGATCTTTTTCTGATTGAATTGTCATACTTTCAGATATTCTTTGTCTTCAAATAAAATCATTAAGCACATGGGACATGCATCCAATACATGGAACTGTTACCAGACAGCAGGTCTCCAGCGGACAAATGCTGTTCAGCACTCTGATTCTGCTTTGGGGGTCAGTCCCAGCCCCCACTCTCAGTCTCTGTGTTTCGATTGGTGGCATGTGACTCGGGCTTACCTGATCAGTACCCTGGTTACTGTGGCTGGTTCAGGGGTCTATGTCTCAACAGAATCAGGAAAATTCACTCACAAAGTGTTCTGCTCAGACACTTGTTCTCTTTACCACTGCAATTGGAGCTGTGAAGGCGTTTAGTAGGCGTTCTCACTCTCTGAAATTAACCTGTTAAAACTTCATTTCATTGTTTATTAGCCATGAGGGAAAAACAGCCTGGGAAGGAAGCCATTACAAAAGAGAGCAATGCAGTGATGGAGAGAGAGGCTGACATCTGGTGACCGTGTGTGAGCTTCTGGATCAAGCTAATGCTAACCCTATCCCTGGGATGTTCTGTTGCATGAGAGAGAAAAAATTCCATTTGCTCACTTTCAGATTTTCTGACGCTTGCAATCAGAATACTCCTGAAGAATGCAGATAATTACTTGAACTCTTGTAGCAGCTCATCTAACATGCTTGTTCTAAGGCCAATAGGACAGGATTCAGGAAGCTTTTCCCAATCAAACGTGCTTGTCCCTCACAGGAAGTATAAGGTGGTGCTTTCAACAATGTTAAGAAGAATGTTTCCAACATCATATTATATTCTGTTCTATACATTTTAAAAATAGCATTAACAGCTGCGCTATGAAGAATGAAACTGAGAAAGTCTTGATTTTATGTTCATTATATTTTGTTTCAAAATGACATATAATTTGGCAGAGACTACAAAATTATATAACAGGTTTTTGTTTCTATATTAAGTCTGATTGAGACCCTAGACAATTTTTATGATTATAAAGGTAAGATGGTGATGAATATTCTCATCATTGCTCTTGTCTTCTGGTGGCTTTGTGAAGAAAGGGCCTCTACCTGGCTTCCTTTCTTTCATTTAGTCACTTGGAAAATAATTCTAGGGCACCTGCCATGTGCCAAGCATCGGGGATTTCGAGAGGAATGAGATTGACAAGGTCCCTGCACCATGCTGTTCACAGTCAGATAGGGGAAATAGATAATAAACAAACAAGCAAAAAAACCCCAAATTTTGGAAAAGTTAATGTTAGGGAATATAAGTCTAAAAAATGGAAATTGTAGCTGAGGGTAGTGGGTGCTACTTTAGCTGGGGTAGTCATGGAGGGCCTCTCTGAGGAGGTGGCATTTGAGCAGAGAGCTGAATCCCTGAAGGAGCAGCTAGGGAAAGACACAAAGGATCAGCAGGTGGCACAGCCTCTAGGACAGTCAGGATTTCACAACACACCCTCTACTTCTACCAAAATAAACCAATTTCACCCAAAACAAAATACTCCAAGTCCAGATGGCTTCACTGGTGAATTCTTTCAATTATTTAAGGAATAAAAAAACACTAATTTTACATAAACTCTTCCAGTGAATAGGGGGGGAAAAATGAGAACACTTTCCAATTTATTCAACAAGGCTCTTAGAACCTTGATTAAAAACCTGGCAGAACCTTACCAGAAAAGAAATAGAATGACATTCCTAGGAAACATGAAGGCAAAAATCCTAAAGAAGGTATCAGCAAACCAAGTCCAGTACTACAGAAAAAGGATAATACATCATGATCAAATGAGGAATTTTTTTTTTGCCATGAATGCAAGGTTAATTAGAAAATAATGTAATTATCTACACTAATGACAAAACGATTCCATTTACAATAGCATTGGAAGGAATAAAATATTCAGAAATTAATTTAACCAAAGAGGTAACTTACTTGCTTAATGAAAACTATAGAATGTTGCTGAGAGAGATTAAAGAAGACATAAATAAATGGAAACACATCCCATATTCATGGGTTGGAAGACTTAATATTGCTAAAATGTCAATACCCAAAGCAATCTACAGACTCAATGCAATCTTTACCTAAACCCCCGAAGACATTTTTTTTTTTTTGCAGAAATAGAAAAACCCATCCTAAAATTCAGTTGGTATTTCAAGGGACCCTGAATAGCCAAAACACTCTTGAAAAAGAACAAAGCTGAAGGAATCACACTTTCTGATTTCAAAACTTACCACAAAGTTACAGTACTCAGTAAAATATATTAAACTAAATGTACATACTCTATGACTCAACAATTTCATGTACGCATGGATGTATGTATGTGTTTTATCTGTCTGTCTTTCTATTCCAGCATAAAAGTGTACATTTTTACCAAAACCCATGTACAACAATGTTTATAGCACCATGATATATACTGTCCCCAAAGTGGATACAACCCAACTGTCCATTAATAGAGGAACAGATAAATAAATGATGATGTAGTCATGTAACAAAGTACTGCAGTAACAAGGACAAACAACAACATGAATGAATCCCACAGACACCATAAGCAAAAGAAGCCAGATACAAAAGTATGACTCCATGTATCAAATCAGACAAAACTAACTGGTGGTGACAGATGTCAGACAACGGTTACATTAAAGGGAGGAAGGAAGAGTCGTTGGCTAAAAAGGAAAGTGAGAGCATCTTCTGAGATCCATTCATGTTCTCTTTCTTAATCTGGTTGCTGAGGCCATGGGTGGATTCAGTTTTTAAAAATCCATTGAGCTGCACGTTTAAGATTTGTGCATTTACCACACATACATTATTCATTATACTACAATTTTAAAAAAGGTAAAATGTTTCCTACATTGTGGGATATTAAATATTTTTGCTACTCAGAACTCTGATCACTTCTCCTCCCCTCAACTGTTTGCAGCCTGGAAGCTTGTCATATCTCTGTGGTTCTCCCCCAAGTCCCCAGCATGTGGTGCCTGGAAGGGAAGCAAGACATAATTCTTAACTGACAGGCAGACTTGGGCTCTGTGATTGCCCCCTCTCGAGCTGCTGCCACGGGAGATGAGTTCTTAGTGGGCGGCAGTGAATTACATAAAGCTCTGTGATCTGGGGCTGAGTGATCAGCGATATTCTCTACAAGTCATTACAGGCTTAAAAAGGAAGCTTCTGACTTCTCACTACAGATGGGTTTCCCGTCAACCGCACAAAAGGTCAGTTGGCATTGTCAGGGATGGCAAATAGGCTTTCTCTAGAAAGCAAGCTACTGTCAATCGGTCAGGTTTACCAGCTGTCTGTGCTAAGGATGCTGGGAGCAAGGCCAGGCCCAGCAGAGGAATGCTGGCATCGTTTGGTGTATCCGTCAGGATGTTTGGGCTCTGAATAACCAAAAGTAGCTTAACCAAGAAGGCCGTGTGTTATCGGACCTGAGGGGAAGTTTGGCAGTAGGATGTCGGGTTGGTTGATTCAACGGCTCACAGTCTCTAGGGACTCCGGTCTCCCCGTCCCTTCCGACCTTCCATGCTCAGTGTGGACATCATCTTGGGGTAGTAAAGATGGTTCTGGTCAAAGAGGGTAGAGAGGTCTTACCCTATAAAATGGGTCATAATTCTTGGGCTCTGCCGGAGCTCCTGACAGATGTGTGACATTTAAAGATAGTCTCTCTTGCCTGACCAGGCGGTGGCGCAGTGGATAGAGCGTCAGACTGGGATGCGGAAGACCCAGGTTCGAGACCCCGAGGTCACCAGCTTGAGCGTGGGCTCATCTGGTTTGAACAAAAATTCACCAGCTTGGACCCAAGGTCGCTTGTTCAAGCAAGGGGTTACTCGGTCTGCTGAAGGCCCGTGGTCATGGCACATATGAGAAAGCAATCAATGAACAACTAAGGTGTCGCAATGCGCAACGAAAAACTAATGATTGATGCTTCTCATCTCTCCGTTCCTGTCTGTCTATCCCTGTCTATCCCTCACTCTGACTCTCTCTCTGTCTCTGTAAAAAAATAAAATTAAAAAAATAAATAAAGCCCTGGCCGGTTGGCTCAGCGGTAGAGCGTCGGCCTAGCGTGCGGAGGACCCGGGTTCGATTCCCGGCCAGGGCACACAGTAGAAGCGCCCATTTGCTTCTCCACCCCTCCGCCGCACTTTCCTCTCTGTCTCTCTCTTCCCCTCCCGCAGCCAAGGCTCCATTGGAGCAAAGATGGCCTGGGCGCTGGGGATGGCTCTGTGGCCTCTGCCCCAGGCGCTAGAGTGGCTCTGGTCGCAATATGGCGACGCCCAGGATGGGCAGAGCATCGCCCCCTGGTGGGCAGAGCGTCGCCTCATGGAGGGCGTGCCGGGTGGATCCCGGTCGGGCGCATGCGGGAGTCTGTCTGACTGTCTCTCCCCGTTTCCAGCTTCAGAAAAATGAAAAAAATAAATAAATAAATAAATAAATAAATAAATAAATAAAATAAAGATAGTCTCTCCAGCTGGGATCTGTTAAAGGCTAGACTAAGTAAGGAAATCCATGCACAAGGACCACAGCGGTCACTGACTGAGCACTCGCTCTGGGCAACACCCCACACTGAAGTTTACAGGGTTTTTTCTCATTTAACCCTCACGATGACCCTTTGAAAGAGGTGCTACCGATAGCCCCATTTTACAGATGCAGAAAATGAGGCTAGAGGGATTGAGCGGCTTACTCAAAACTATTTGGTGAGCCCAGCATAGAACAAAGATGATTACATGACACCAAACCCCGTGCTCTATATTAACCCCTACACTGTCTCCTCTCCCTTAGTAATAATAATAACACCCTCTACACTGCACAGGGTGCTACAATTTAAAGGAGACACGCATGACGAAGACGTAGAGGTCTCATACATTGCTAGAGAGAATATGAATTTATACAAGCACTTAGGAAAACTAGCAATTTCTGGAGTCGAACAAACACCTACCCTATGAACTCAGCCATTCTACTCCTAGATATATATATTTCCCCGAGAGAAACTAAAACATTTACACAAAAACCCTTGTACAAAAAATACTCACAGTGGCTGTATTCAAAAACTGGAAACAACCCAGGTGTCCACCAATAGGAGAATGAATAAACTGTGGTCTATCTGTACTAGAGAGTTCTATCCAGCAAAAAAAGGGAAGCGCTGATTCCTATATCAACGTAAATGGATTTCAAAGACCATAATGTCAGCTGAAAGACATAAAAGAAGACATACTATGAATTCTATTCATATCAAGTTCAAGAAGAGACAAAGCTAATCCATAGTGATAGAGGTGAGAAAAATTGTTTCTTGTAAGTATTGACAGGGAAGAAAGGCACAGGAAACTTTTCAGGGCTCTGGAAACACTCTCTGTCTTGATCTGAGCGGCAACTCATGTATAAATTTTATTGAGATGTACACTTAAGATTCGTGCACTTTACCAGATGAAATTATTCATCAGTAAAAAGATCAGTAAATGTCAAATTTTTAAAAAGTGACTCACCTCTAATAATACACTTGAACCTCACAATAACCTTGTAGGCAGGGCAAGGCAGACGGTCATCATATATCTCCTGGGGAAACTAAATTAGGGAGGATGAAATGACTTACCCAAGGGGACACAGGAAAGTGGTGGCAGACCAGGGTCTGCACACAGTCTTCCCATATCAGGACCAGTGTTCTCTGGTCCAAGAAAGCCTTGGAGATGAACTTAGAGGCCTTCGTGAACCATGACGAGAGCAATCCAGCGAAGTCCGTAGTTGGACTTGATTGCCAACTTTCTGAATCGGAGCTGGAATGAATCCCATGTTCTCATTAAATCGGCAGCCGCTGACTGTCAGACCACATCATGAAGGTGGTAGGATTTTTAAACATCTGGTTGTCTTATTTGTTATTAAACATACTGACTCTTGATTGGAAAAAAAAATCCTACACATCTCCTTATTGCTGCTGTTTAAAAACAGCTTTGCGGCCCTGGCCGGTTGGCTCAGTAGTAGAGCATCGGCCTGGCGTGCGGAAGTCCCGGGTTCGATTCCCGGCCAGGGCACACAGGAGAAGCGCCCATCTGCTTCTCCACACCCCCCCCCTTCCTCTCTGTCTCTCTCTTCCCCTCCCGCAGCCAAGGCTCCATTGGAGCAAAAAGATGGCCCAGGTGCTGAGGATGGCTCTGTGGCCTCTGCCCCAGGCGCTAGAGTGGCTCTGGTCGCAACAGAGCAACGCCCCGGATGGGCAGAGCATCGCCCCCTGGTGGGCGTGCCGGGTGGATCCCGGTTGGGCGCATGCGGGAGTCTGTCTGACTGCCTCCCTGTTTCCAGCTTCAGAAAAAAAATAAAATAAAAAATAAAAATAAATTAAAAAAAAAACAGTTTTGCCAACATCTATCAACTTTCATGTTAAACTGTGCAATTTCTCATCGATGCTGAATTTGCCAAAAAAAAAAAAAAAAGTAAATTTGATTGACAAGGCCCCAGGGTTTCTCTCTTCCTTTTCAATGTTCCAGATGTTAAGGGAAAAAAAAAATGGGGCAAGGCTTATCAGCGGGTGGAAAGTGTACTAAAGGATCTTGGGGGGGTGGTTGTGGGGAGGCTGTGGCTTCAGTTTCTGTAGAACCTTTGCCTCCAGGAGACCCCTGTCTTCACGATGGGTTCAAGTTACCCTCCGCTTTCAATCACTGCCATCTGTTTGGAGGCCCACCTGTCAGGGGCTCTGTTGTGGTTGATTATTAAATGTATCTGTAGCTGGGGATTTAGGAAGGGGGAAAAAATAATAAAACTCAAACTTAAATGACAAAAGAAAAGTGTCTCCATGAGTGAAAGCAGAAAATACAGAAACAGACTTTTAATTATTCCCACTCTCGGAAATCGGAAGACTTGACCCATCTCTGAAAACCCAGAAGGAAGTTCTCAGCAAACAAGGATGTCAAGGACAGTGGCCAGGGGTGGCTTCGGGGCTTCCCGCCATCCATGCTCCCTTTTTCGGTGACTGTGCCCAAGCATGCCCCGGGTTACATTGGGGAAGGGGGGTTACCTCTTTCACATCGTGGATACTCTTGTAAGAATGATAGTAATTTACTACGAAGTGTCGTTCTAAGGATTAAATTAGTTCATACATGTCAAGGGTTGAGAGCAGAGTCTTGTCTATAATAAACATTCAGTAAGTATGAACTGCTTTTATTCCTGGCAAGGCCTCTCGCCACAATACTCTAGAATTGAGTAGAGGCTTCTCTGACTCAGAACAAAGCTGCCAGCAGGTCCCCACCCCACCCCCAGGCATCACCCGACTTGACAATTGTCTGTTGCTTTCACCAGACTGGAAACCCCGAGGGCAGCGCGTGGCGTGTTCAGCTTTACGTCCACCAGGCGGCGCACAGTCACTGTTAGCTGAAAAGGATCCTGGCTGACCCACCCGCCAGGGGATTCTCAGAGTGGAGCTTCCAGCCCCCAAATGATCAAGTATCTTGGAAGGCAGAGCCTGAATTTCTCTAATAGAATTGGCACCCCAGCATTGGGCCCAAAGCATTGGTGGCATGGCATAGCGGGGCAGGGCCAGCTCCTATATGTGGCCCTGTCGTGGTGGTCAGTGGTTCCGTACCATTACTGGACACTGGAATTGTTTCCTGAAACTATAGTGTGACGAGACCTTACCTTGTCTTGGCTTATGTCACTAGCCAGCAGCATTCAGGGGGGACCTATTACAATCTTTTGGCAAAGAGGGGTCTTTGCTCTCTGCCTTTTGACTCTGGCTTTTTCTTCACTGGGCATCTATTATGTGTCGGGCACTATTCTGGGCACTGGGATGGGCCCATGGTGGCATGCCCAGTAGGCAGCAAAGACAAGGCTTGTTTTCAGGCCTTCAGATGCCACAGCTGATACTGACCCCAGAACCATCAAGGATTAAGTTCTTGTTTTTATTAAAGCCATCACAACAATCTTGGCCCGTTTCTCGGCCCTTACTCTCCAACGTGGTTGTCCTGCGATCCAGGGCAAGCACTCTGCAACTGCCCTTCACTGTTCTCCTTCCTTCCTGGACCGAATGAACCCTTGAGGTAACAGGCAGAGGAAATGAAGAAATATAGGTCAGAGCTCATCTGAGCCTACAAAACCAAGGTGTGAGATTACTATATTGCTTCCTGGGCTAAGTAAAAATGATCAAACATTGTTTTAAACCATAATTATAAGACATCTTTTACAGTTAGTAGATAATGGCTTATAAATGGTCTCCTTCAAACAGCGTCTCCATTTCCAAAGAGAGAAGGCTTTAATTTGCAAACTTGTCTAGTCTGACTTATTCCTTATAGACACACCCTGCCATTTAATGTCTACAGTAAGCAAGAATTTCTCCATTAAAAAGTCCCTGTCCACCCTGGATTAAAGCATTGACCCAGTGCACCAGAGGTGACAGGTTTGACCCTGGTCAGTTCATGTTTGAGGAGTGATCAATGAGTGCACAACTAAATGGAACAACTAAGTGAAATAAGTTGATGCTTCTCCCTTCTTTCCCTCTCTTCCCCTTTTCTCTCCGCCCCCCCCCCCCACTCTCACATCAATGGAAAAAAAAAATTTTTAAGTCTCTGCCTTCATAGGGTGTGAATTCTGTTGGGAGAGACATACAAAATGTCAAATGCAAATATAGGGGGGTTAGATAATGACATGTGGTCAGGAAGAAAGTAAAGCTGGGCAGAAGGCTGGGATGAGTCTTCTAGGAAGAGGGGGTGGAATGAAGACGAAGGAGATGAGGAAGGGAGCCACCGATAGCACCAAAGCACAGGAAATGGAAGGTGCAAAGGCCTTAAGGCAGAAGAGTCTTTATGGTCCCAAGGAATAGAGTAGGCAGATGTAGCTGGTGAGAGGGAGTGATGTAGGACTTTATGAGCCAACAGAAGGACTTGAGCTTCTACTCCAAGAAGAAGGATGAGCCATTGGAGGGCTTGAAGCAGAGCAGTGACATGTTCTACCAGATGCCTGTGGGTGCTACGTAGAGAACAGACCACAGCTCTGGCTGTGCTCACCTGAATTCTCTCAAAGCTTCTTGAAACATCATTGCTATTGCTATTAAATAGTATACATATTAATAAGAGTTGCATAACTTGGCTTCTGCCTAAGGGTGCGCTCTGAATAACCATTATAGCTTGGCCCGGATGGATAGTAGATAGCACAAGCCTGGAAACTGAGTCTCAGGGATAGTCACTATTCTCAAGGTCAGCCAGAACACCAAGTCACCATAGTAACAGCTCTGACACCCCTGGTCACTGAGGTCCCCAGACATCCTTGCTGTGAAAACTCTACAGGGGGTCCAACCTTAGGCCTATCACATCACTTTGTTTATTTCTCATGTCACATAAATTTGGGGAAAGACTGTTTTAATACAAGATACTCTCATTTTATGACACCCTAAAGGTGTGTAATTATCTCCAAGTGTACTGCAAAATTCTCAAAAATATCTTCACAAAATGAATTTAAATGCCATCGGTCATAAATTCCAAACACAGTCCACCCTGGCTGAGTAGCTCAGTTGGTTAGAGCGTTGTCCCCATACACCAAGGTTGTAGGTTTCATTCCTGGTCAGGGCATGTACAAGAACCAACCAGTGAATGAATGCAGAAATAAGTGGAACAACAAATCAGTGTTTCTCCCCCCCCTCCTTTCTCTCTAAAGTCAATAAATAAAACTTTTAAAAAAATTATAAACACAGTCCAAACAGGACCTTTAGTCATAGAAAAGGTGGGGCAAAGTTGTTGACCTAAAAATTCAAACTAAGGCTCTAGGAAAATTAGCAGAACATTGCATATGCCAGCTCGTGTTAACTCCACATTGCTTTCCCCAGGCCCCTCTGCATACCTCTCATGCTGTTGTGGCTGTGAGCTTAGAACTGCTCTCTAGCCTCAGAGGAAAGCAGTTTGGTTGTCTTAACTTTTTGATGTGCAGGTTGATTGACAAATGAAACTGAGTAGGGTGGGTGGGCAGGCAGTTCCCCAGCTTGCGACAAATGAAATGACCACAAGGTGGAGTAAACATCTAGTTAGCAAAGTTTAAAACTACAGTGCTCAGACCTGCAGATTTGAACGGAAGAGCTGGGATCTCTAACACTGGGAGAGGGAGTATGTACTTAGAATTCTAGGTAACCATATTTCAATTATGCTGCTGATTTTTAAAAACATGTGTCTAGCCTTCAACCTGCTGACTATCTCCCTGACCTTATCTGGGATCTTGATATTAAGAAAGCACTTACTGCCTGACCAGGCGGTGGCGCAGTGGGCAGAGCGTCGGACTGGGGTGCGGCGGACCCAGGTTTGAGACCCCAAGGTCACCAGCTTGAGCGCGGGCTCATCTGGTTTGAGCAAAGCTCACCAGCTTAAGCTCAAGGTCGCTGGCTCGAGCAAGGGATCACTTGGTCTGCTGTAGCCCCCAGTCAAGGCACATATGAGAAAGCAATCAATGAACAACTAAGGAGCCACAACAAAGAATTGATGTTTCTCATCTCTCTCTCCCTCCTGTCTCTCTGTCCCTATCTGTCCCTCTCTCTGACTCTGTCTCTGTCATAAAAATAATAATAATAAAAAAAAATTATGTATGTATGTGTGTATGTATATACATAATTTGTGTTTAAAAAAAAAAAAAAAAGAAAGAAAGCACTTACCAAAATCAATGAATTAAACCAGTTCTCAATCAGGGGGTTACTTTTCCCCCTGGGAGACATTTGTCAATATCTGGAAATATTTCTGGTTATCACAACTAGGGGTGTGTGTGCTACTGGTATCCAGTGGCCAGAGGCCAAGGATGCTGCTAAACATCCTATAATGCACAGGACAACCCCTGCAACAGGGACTTTCCTGACCCAAAAAGTCAGCAGTGCCCAGGATGAGACGGCCCAGATTAAACCAGCGAACAACAAATTCCTGCCCCCAATGAAAAGAGACGTGGCTCCTTGGGTCTCTCCTCTCTGTGGCCCTGCCCCTGGCCCGGGTGGGGCTGGGACGAATCACTCAGTGACTCTAGAGTGCTGAATTGTATGAGAATGCAGGAAAATAGATCACATCGCTGTCCCCAAGGAACTGACAGCCTGAGGGGGTTGGGAGCTCAGATGCCAACATGGTTGGTGAGGTAATAGGAAGGGGTAAAGGAGACCAGAAGAGGATGAAAGGGGGTGGGGACGGATCTGAGAATGTGGCCCTCCAGGGGGCGCACTGCCATGCAGGACTTGTGGCCTGGGGGACAGGATGCCCTATGACAGCATCCTGCCACAAGCTGGGCGCCTGTTGGGCATTTATTCACCTTATGACCTTGTGGATGTCCCAGCTGTCTTTCACAAGTAATTATTTTAAGTCTAAAAGAAATGCATGAACTCATTTGCTAGTCAAATAGATAGATAGACAGATTTAGATATAGGCACCTATTTACACCTATATCTATATCTATCTATATATCTGTATGTATATATCAGAACACTGAAGGTAAGGCTAAAGCCCCTTTGGTCTTTTGCAGTAACAGGTGAGCATCCCCATTTGATATTGTCAAACTTTAAAATCAATGTTAACCTGGTGGAGAGCCACACAGCTTGGTCTTAATAATAACGACCATTTATTGAGCACCTACTGTATGCTGGGCATGGTGTAATTTAGTCTTCATAATTTCATTTGCTGGATGAATAAACTGAGGTTCAGAGAAGTTAAACACCTTGCCCAACATCACAGAGGAGGTCAGTCGCATAAAAGAAATAAAACCCAGGGCTGGCGGGCTCCGTGCCCACATGCTTGCCCCTCAGCCCTCCTGTTTCTCCGGTAAGTGGGCATGACCAGCCTCCTCCTGCAGCACAAGGGAGTTGTGGCGGAAAGCTATCACAGGTGGATGCATTCCCGACCTGCCACTTGGAGTGCTCCCCGTTGAAGGCAGGTGCCCCTGAGGGGGTGGGGTGGGGAAGGCTGTCAGCAACCAGGCAGGGAGGCTCTTCTCTCACTCTGCCTATCTCCACACACCTTTGAGAAGAGAGAACGAATGGGGAAACCGATGCTCCAAGAGCAGAACCAGCCGCCCTGCGGTCAGACCCTCAAGAGGAGGTAAATCAAGATTAGGACACTGAAATTTTGATGCCTGACCTCCTATGCATTCCTCTTGGTCTAGGGGATGCAGAAACTGGAGCTCAGGCTCTGGAGTGGGCTGCTCAGAAAATCTGCCCCTCTGCGCTCTCTGCTTGTCAGGAGTCTAAAAGCCCGCTGCAAACAGGCTTGAGTGAAAGAACGTAATCATTTACTGAAATTGCTTAACTGAACATCCAGGTGACTCCGGCTCAGGCCCATCAGGTGTGGGTGCTCCAGCAATGGTGCCAAGACTCTCTCCCTCTGGGTCTTGGCCCTGCTGTCCTCTGTCGTCACACTCAGAGGAATTTGCTCCAAGCAGTGGCTCTATCTAGCACCTTACAACCCAGGTAGAAACAGAGCATCCTCTGCCTCCCAATTCTAGCAAATGCCTTAAAGTTCACTCTGATTGGCCTGGATTTGGTCATGTGATGCTCCCTGATCCCGTAACTCTGATTGGCCAGGTTTGTTATGGACCATCTGTGGGGCGAGGGGCAGAGTCAGCCCCATGGATCCACATAGAGTGAGTGGTTGGGGGCGTGTTCTGCACTGTGACATGAGGGGGTCATTGCCAGAAGGTGTAAGTTGCAACTTTCCTTGCTCAGTAAAATGACATGTGTGATATCTTGGCAATTTTCAAATACTGGAAGAGTATTTCCTCAATGTTTTGTGTAATGGTTACACATTTCAGGTTTAATTGGCATTATCAACACTTACTGCCTCACCTTCTTAAGTCTAAACAATCAACAGCCGAGCCCTGCTCCACAGGGTTTGCCCACTTAGAGCGTGTGAATACTACATTGTCTCAAGCTCCCAGTGCAATGTCCCCGAATGCAGAGTTGGGAAGAGGTACGCAGTTCTGCACTATTAGAGAGCACCTTCATCAATGAGCCACAGTAGATGTAAACACGCTCAAGAACAGAGACCAAGGGTCAATAAACTTATTGGGCCAAGGGTCAATAAACATATTGGGCCAAGGCTTATCTTTGAATGGCCTGAGCATTATTCTACATTTTAAAGGGTTGTAAAAATAGTTAGATAGATGATAGATAGATAGATAGATAGATAGATAGATAGATATTGGAACTACACTTACTCATCAATTGCTAACCATAGATGGGCTGCAGATACAACAGTTCAGCAAAAATCACTGACCACATTCTGTGAAAATTAAGACTGTAGGGACAGTATCAAGTGCAATAAAGAGCATGGCATCTTTTGTATTTTTATAAACTATGTGGGTTTTTTTCTAACTATCCTCTCTATTATAATTTATAGTCAGTTTATGTACTCGTGTATCAATGCACGACTCATTTTCACTGATCCGTGCTTGTTGCAGGCCCAGCACAGCGGAAGTACCCGGGAATGAACAAACAAAGAGCCAGAGTCATGCTGTTCCCTTGTCCTGTAACCCTCTGTGGCTCCACATTATCTGGGAAATGGCCAAACAAGTCTCTGTTTCCTATCTCCAGGCCTTTCCTTATACTCTCCCGCCTTGGGGTGGGGGGTGGGGGGCGTGCTCTAAGGAGAGCTCACGTGTGCTCTTCAGGCACTTCCCCTCCAGGGGAGCTGCTGGCTTTGGGGGGTTTGCCTTGCTCTTTCTTCTGTACCAGGGCCCCACCCTGTGACCCGGGGGGGCTCTACAGAACCTCATCTGACGAGCACAAAGGACTCCCTGCCAGGAAAGTGAGTTTCCCAGGACTGAGAGTGGCGAGCCCCAAGGGCAGACAGGAAACATCAGGGTTACTCAAAGAAAACCTCACCCAGGGCGTGTGTCACAGGCCCGAGCAAGAAGGCAGGAGGCCCAGGATGGGAGGCCAAGTGCAGGCCTGGTCCTGTTCTGCCCTCAGTCTTAGGTTGGGGGTGGTCCCGTGATGCCATGGAGGAAGCCCATTGCCCCACCACCTTCTCCAGAAGATAACTCCTTGTTAGGAGCAATGGAATTAAGCGGGGGTGGGGGGGTGGGGGGAGGAGATTTGTTGGAAAGGTGAAGGTGGGGACTTTGGGGGGGCATTTGTTAGAAAGGTGAAGGTGGGGACTCCAGGGGGAGGAGCATTTGTTGGAAAGGTAAAGGTGGGGACTCCAGGGGGAGGAGCATTTGTTGGAAAGGTAAAGGTGGGAACTCGGGGTGGGGGGAGGAGCATTTGTTGGAAAGGTAAAGGTGGGGACTCGGGGTGGGGGGAGGAGCATTTGTTGGAAAGGTAAAGGTGGGGACTGGGGGGGGAGGAGCATTTGTTGGAAAGGTAAAGGTGGGGACTGGGGGTGGGGGGGAGGAGCATTTGTTGGAAAGGTAAAGGTGAGGACTTGGGGTGGGGAGGGAAGAGCATTTGTTGGAAAGGTGAAGGTGGGAACTTTGGGGGGGTAGCATTTGTTGGAAAGGTGAAGGTGGGGACTTTGGGGGGAGCATTTGTTGAAAAGGTGAAGGTGGGGACTTTGGGGGGCATTTGTTGGAAAAGTGAAGGTGGGGACTTTGGGGGGACATTTGTTGGAAAGGTGAAGGTGGGGACTTTGGGGGGACATTTGTTGGACAGGTGAAGGTGGGGACTTTGGGGGGACATTTGTTGGAAAGGTGAAGGTGGGGACTTTGGGGGGACATTTGTTGGACAGGTGAAGGTGGGGACTTTGGGGGGACATATGTTGGACAGGTGAAGGTGGGGACTTTGGGGGGAGCATTTGTTGGAAAGGTGAAGGTGGGGACTTTGGGGGGAGCATTTGTTGAAAAGGTGAAGGTGGGGACTTTGGGGGGCATTTGTTGAAAAGGTGAAGGTGGGGACTTTGGGGGGGACATTTGTTGGAAAGGTGAAGGTGGGGACTTTGGGGGGAGCATTTGTTGAAAAGGTGAAGGTGGGGACTTTGGGGGGCATTTGTTGAAAAGGTGAAGGTGGCGACTTTGGGGGGCATTTATTGGGAAGGTGAAGGTGGGGACTTTGGGGGGCATTTGTTGGACAGGTGAAGGTGGGGACTCCGGGACCAGGTGGAAAGGGGGAAGGAGCAAGGGAACACCATGGGGTAGCGACACAGGATCCACAGGCCTGGACTCAGGGCCCAAAGAGTCTGGTTGGGGCATGTGCCTGTGACGAATGTCCTTGGAACTCATTCTAGCCCACATTTGAGCCCCCAAGGGGAACGTCTGATCGGCTGAGGCTCCCTGGAGAGCGAGGGTCCGAGCGTCTAGCTTTTCTAGCTGGACCCCCAGATCCCCGTTCCCTCCAAGGCTGCACATAATAGGGGCAAAGAGAATGTCCCAGAATGAGGTTGGGGGAGGGATGCCAGACAGCCAAACCGGATCAACGCCCATCACAAGCCCAGTCCAGCCCCAGAGTGACGCCTCTGGGGGCAGTGTTGCCCTCGCTCTCTGAAGGACCATGTTCCCATGGCAATGCCTCTTGCCTGGGGTGACCCAGTTACTGACCCGCAGATGGAGGTTCCAACTTAGACTCTTTTGGGAGCGCTGGGGGAAGTGACCTGGAGACAGAGCAGAGTTCAGGCGGTCTGCATATGGCTGTCCCGCCACCCCCGGTGATGCTGATGAGGAATCAGGCAGGCCAGGTGGGGGTGACGGGACCCAGGTCCCAGCCCCCAGGTTTGCTAGGCCGCCTCTGGGATCCCAGGGACTAATCCACTGCATTCTGCATATCATCCAAGCCTCTATGACAACACCCACTTCCTGGCCCTGGTCTCCAGCCCCCTTCCCGGAGCGCTCAAGAACCACCAAGCCTGTCTAGAGGGGGGACCCCGGACAGCAGAGAAGTCCCTACAGCTGCCCTGAGGCAAAAAGAAACCCCAGCCAAAATTCACACAGATCCCAAGCCCTCCCCTTCTCACTAAGAGAAGACTCTGCAGAGGGGAGGGAGGCCGCCATGGAGGAGGAAAGGGGCCAGGAGGGAGTCGGCTCAGCAGCTGTGCAGCCTCTCTGGGTCCCTAGAAGACAGAAGTACCGCCCTCTCCGCAGAAGCAGGTCTGTATATAGCTCGGGCTAGTTGTCCTGTGACTACCACATAGGGTGGGTTCTTTGCTGTCCCCTGACATATTTCCATGTACTGTATGAGCTCCGGGTTCTGTTTGTTCCTGACAGGTGCACCTTGAATTTATGCGGCTCAGGAGAGAGGGTCCGACTGGTCCGGTGTCTGCCAACACCAAGCATCTGCGCCGGGCAGGGCTGTCACGCCAGCTTTGCCTCCTCCCAGAAGAGCCAGCCCATTCCCACCGAGGCTCTGCTCAGTGCTGGCCCACAAGTGACCCTGTGAATGAGTGAGGGAGTGAGAGAATGAATGAAGTTTTCTCGACCTTCTGGTCAGACTGAATGACACCCTTTGCCCAAGGCTTCTGCACCTCTGCCTTAGCTTCTCTCTCCCACTCGGCCTATCCCAGAGTCAGTGTGCAATGGAGCTGTTCTCACCCTGGCTGGGTCGCTCAGTCAGGTACAGAGTTGTCTTGATATGCCAAGGTTGCGGGTTCGATTCCTGGTCAGGACACATACAAGAACCAATGAATGCAGAAATAGGTGGAACAACAAATCGATGTTTCTCTCTCTCTTTTCCTCTCTCTAATATCATTTTTTTCAATTAAAAAGAAGAAGAAATGGAGCTGTTCTCGTCAAGGCAGTAATGTTCAGACTCTGTGTCATCCTCTGCCCCGGCTCAGCCACTGAATCTAGAAGTGACAAATAAATGCTCCCTGAATTCAACAGGGACTTGAAGTAAGAGCTCCTTTGACAAAAAGAATGGATCTTATTTATGTGCTACCTTCCCTCTCTGTGCCCAGCACAATGCTCTACATACAGAAGGGGTCCAATAAATGCTCCTTCCATCAGATATTTATACAAAGCATTTATGGATTGCCTACTGATTGCAGGCACTGTGCCTAGCTGAGAGGGAAGTAACACTTACTAAGCAGCTGTTATGTGCTAGGGACTGTGCTCGACACATTTAACCTCAGGCAACGTTATGAAGTAGACACTGCTACTGTACTCACTTTCCAGATGAGACAGATGAGGTACAGACAGGCCACAGAACTTGCCTGAGCAATGGAGTTACGGTTCCAGCCAGGCGGTCTGGTTCCAAAGATGACACGTTTAACTGCTTTCCCAATTAAACACGGTATTAACTTCTGGAATTAAACAAGGTCTTTCGATGCAGCCAAATGAAATTAGAAAAATACTATCATCAATTAATCTCTCCAACAGATATTCATAATGTGCATGCCCCGCCCAACCCTTGGGGAGATGGTGTATGGGAACAGAGTGAAGAAGCCACTTCACACGTGGCTCAGAAAACAAAAACAAAAAACTGCAATGCAGATGACTGTTGTTTGTCAGGCACAGTGAAAACATTGTGTCCTCTTGTCTAGAGAGGTTTGGCAGATGTGGTTCCAAGAACAAGTTGTGAAAGAGCAAACACTGGGCACATCTGTGGTGCTGGCACATCCAGGGGCACGGCCACCTCACACTGCTGCTCAAACCCCACGAGCTCCAGGCCAGGCTCTCTTGCCAGGAAAAAGCGGCTGGGACACCAGCCCACCCACGCCACCGTGGTTTTCACAGCGTGGACTCCCAGGGAGGCTGGGACGGCCTTTTCAGCCTGCTTTGCTCTCTGCGAAGCCCCCTGTCCCGTCCTGCATGGCAGAGCCTGCCTGCCACAGACAGACAGGAACAACGTCCCTCTCAGTTCCCTCAGCCATCAGCGTGGACAGCCATGTGTTAGGGGTGTGCTTCAAATACCAACCGGGGCAGAATGCTTCCTGGCAGAAGTTCATTTCATTTCAGTAAATGATTCTGTGTGACCGTCAGAGCGTTACAACCTTAGGTACTTGTTTAAAATAGTCCCCCTAACCCATACTAGACCTAAGAAGTCAGACTGAGGCGATGGCGGGAAAGTGGGGTGTGGCTTGGCATCCTTCCCACCTCTCTAAGTGATTCAGCTGCGTAACCAGGTTAGGAGTTGTTCAGATGAATGAGGCACGTGGCCCCTACTCCCCTCTCCAAAGTGTACTCGAACTACGCCCCTCCCACACTAGCCCAGGCATGCTGGCCTGTTTCCTGAACACGTCAGCCTCTCTCCGGACTCAGGGCCTTTGCTTGAGCTGTCCCGAGAGGAATGCAGCTGCCTGGTCTCAGTGCCAGGGTCTCTCCACTCGGGCTCACCCTTCCGCATTCTCAGTGCCAGCCACTTTGTTTCCCCTATGCCGTCACTGTCCCTCTCCAGCAGTCTAAGTTTCATGTCACCTCACCACTGAGAGCCCATGGCCTGGGCATACAGTAGGTGTAGCAGAGGGGCTACAGAACGGATACTCGCAGTGACGCAGATACACAAAAAGGTCGGGGCCCAGTTAATTCTAGAAGGTGGTAGAGGAAATGCTCACAAGGGAGAGAGCCAAGGGCAGGCCAGACCACGGAGAATGTGTTACCCACCCTCACTTCCTGTGCCAACCACGCCCCTCCCCTCCCCCCTCCATCACGGGCGCCCCTACAGCCCACTGCGGAGAAACTCCCATCTCCCCAGAACACCATCAGGAACGTGGAGCCAGACAGTCTAGATAAGTTTATTATCATTCAAATATTTCATACAAAAAGGAACATAGCAGTTGGATCAGGGTTCATTTAAAAAAAAAAATGCAGGTTTGTACACATTGCTCTATTTACAAGGGGGAGCAGGCTCTCCCCCACGTCACGCACAGCAGCTGCACTTGTCCAGTGCTTCCTTGCAGACGCAGCCCTGGGCACACTTGGCACAGCCCACAGGGCAGCAGGAGCAGCAGCCTGGGGAGAAAGGGCAGAGGGAGAGGTCAGAGCGCACATTACGGGCACCTCCTGCCCACCAGCCAGCCTGGCACAAGCTCCTCCCAGGCCGGATGACCCTGAGTTTGAGATGCATGTGTTCTTCTGAGACCATGGGTAGAACCTCTGGAAAAGGTCCACTCACTAGGAAAGGGCTGCCCTGCCGTTCTGAGCCCAGAAGGGGCAGAAACCCTGGAGAGACGGTGCCAGGGCCTCCGGGGGCAATAGAAGTCAGTCCCTAGCCTCCTAGAACCATACAGTGAAGGGAGAAAAGTCCTCAAGCTCAGAGAGGGGCAGCACCCTGGCCACAGCAGTGCCCCGGAGGACCAGGTCAGCTCTGGGCTGACTCTACAGGAAAGAGCTGCCCCAGCAAGTCAAAGAAACCAAGTTCATGTGCATCAAGTGCTGGGGACACTAGAGAGGTCAGAAGGCTGCATCAGGAGACGGGTTCTAGTTCTGGCTCCATCCTTGACACTATCTGGTGACCTCTCTGGACTGGACTGTCCTTGTGCTAGCGTGAGAGGTTAGGCTCACCACCTCCGTGGCTCTCTCAGCTCTGATTCTCACTCAGCGGCTGAGAGGAGGCGGCTAGAGATGCTGGGTCACTGGTCTGCTGCCCCCTGCTGAGCTCGGGGCCCCCTCCTCTGAGGCAGCCCAGCCCCCAGGTTCCCAGAGAAGGTCCCCCACTCACTCTTCTTGCAGGAGGTGCATTTGCACTCTTTGCACTTGCAGGAGCCGGCACAGGTGCAGGATCCACCTGCAAGGAGGGAGAGACAGCAGTCCATCAACAATCGCTCCCTGCACCTCCTCTGTCAGACACAGCAGAGGGAGCTCTTTCCCACTTAGGGCAGATAAAGACAAGCCTCCCTTTTTTCAGTATGAGGGAGGTAGGTCTCTTCCTGATTTTACCCCAAAGGGAGGCCCCAGGCTCCAGACACAGCCCAGGTAGGGCCTTATGTCCTGAACTGCAAACAGGCAATGTCCCCACCGCCCACCAAGTCTTGGCAGTTCTGCGGCCAGTCCAGCAGCCCTGTGATCCACTGGTTGACTTGGAGAACTCAGTACCACCAACTCTAAAATCCAGGCAAGGGGAGACTGGAAACGCTCTCAGCACCTTGGTCAGTGGAAGGACGCACTGACCAACTACAGGAATCCACTCCAGTCCCGATTAAAATACTCCCTGCTCCACCACAGGGACACGCGGTCCCGTGCCTGGGTAAGGGGCAGCCTAAGGCCCAAAGCCGGGCGTTCTTACCAGTTGAGCAAGAGCAGTTGGGGTCCATTTCAATCAGAGGCGAGGCCTGACGTCCAAGTCAAGAGAAGAAGAGGAATTCGTCCTTGTGCAAGGCGTGCTGGTGCCTAGGAGCCCGCGTGCTCATTTTATAGCCAGGCAGGCGGCCCGGGCGCAAAGGACCCGCCCCGGCCCTTGCACCCCGCCCTGCGGGATCCGCGCCGGCCGCAGCGTCCTTGGCTGGGCTGAGTGCACCTGGCAGGGCCGCGCGCACTGTTTGCGGAGGCCTTTGGACTCGCTGCGCACCACGCGGCCCGCGCCTCTGGCGCCTGATCACGTGGAGGAGCTGGCGTGCCGAGCGGCACACGGTGTCCCAGCTTCGGGCCCTCCCCAGTTTTCCCCAGGGGGCAGCCAGCCCTGTTCCCGGCTTTTCCAGGAATTCAGCCCCTGAGTCCTAGCAGTATTCCCCACCCCTGGTCCCCTAGTTTTGTACTCTGGTTCACTCTTTCCCGGAGCACGTGTGCAAACCCACCCTGTGCTCACATCTCTGACTTGGCTGGAGCCCGGGAGTGGTGTGCAAAGACCGGGGGTGGTTCTGACCTTCACCTTCTAGCTACCCCACCCCAACCCCTGTGTTGATGTCTGTCCTTGCCTGTCTCCTGTTCACAGCAACGCGGGCAGTTAGAGCGCCCTCCTCCTTCCTTTCGCCCTCCTTTGCCTAAACTTTCCAGGGCTTTCCTCCGCTTGGCGGACCCACCCCAGGATGGAGTTCCCAAGGCACTCTGTCCCACCCCTCTGTCCCAGGGAAGAAAGCGTTTTAGGCGCTAAGCTGACCTAGCTAAATAACAAGCAGGGAAAGTTACTTTCCTTTTCCCTTTCAGTGTCCCTGACAATGGCATAACGTTTAGTCCCCGCCAGCCTTGATCAGTCCCTTTCACTCTTTAAACCCGACAACAACTCTGAGGGGAAATCCTAGAATTACACACAGCACAAGTTTACATGAGCACACTGTGCTGGGACGTGCTGGGGGGTGGTGCTGGGTCTGATTCCTGTCACTTCCCAAAGGAAAGAGAAAGAACCTTCCCTGTGGCCCAGAGGTACGTCTTCACCGCCTCTGTCGTGTCCAGTCGAATCCTGGAAGTGACAAAGTGATGCCTACAAAAGAAACACACACATATATATATATGATTTTGTGGCTACCTTCTATGTCTGGAAGTAAACTGATTCTCATTTTGAGAGTGATAAGGTATTTGCTTTTCATATAAATATATTTAAGGAAATATGAATGGTTTAAAAATTGTTGCATAAACTACTCTCATCCTGTATCTGTGATGAGATACGACTGCTCGTGCTCTGCATCCGTGGTGCTGGTGCGTCTTTGTGGGAAGAGAGACTCACCTCCTCTGGGCCACTGGACTCCTCAGGTTCACGTGGTGGATGAGGCCAACACAGGACACAGAGCCAGGCACACCAGGCCTGGTGTATTTGTCTGCAAGTAGGAAAATGTCTCCTATGCTATGAATGGTAAATAGAAATGAATAGCTGAATTTATAGGTTACTTGCAGTGCTCTAAATTCTAAGTTCTTTGCATGTATCAAATCATTCAATTCTAAGAACCAGATGCTACTATTTTCAATTTTCATAGCGGAGGAGACTGAGCCACAGACAGGTCATGACAGCCAGCTATCAGCGACACAGGAGGATTGGTACTCACGCCGGCTGCCTGCAGCACCGTGCCCTCACCAGCCACCCAGCAGCACGACACCACATGAACGAGGAGGCGGTGGAGACAGCACTGAGGGGCAGTCAGACCCCGGTGCACAGCCCTGTGCCTTCTCTGGGCTCCAGTTTGCCGTCTCTCAAGCGGGGATCACAACGGGACTGTCTCTAAGGCCCCTCCAGCTCTGAACAATGAGAGGCAGGATTTAACGTGGACGGACATCATGTCCCAAGGGACTTATTGCAGGTCATCCACACTCCCCATAGCGCTGGGCCAGCAAGGATCTAATGCCGTCTCTAGCTTCCGACCCAGAGTAATGCTTCAGAATCAATGAGCAGGTTGGGAGTTAAAAGGGTTTTCTCTACACGAATGTCAGCACAGAAACAGTGATCATAACAGCCACTGTTTATTCAGCCCTCGCCTGGAGCTAGGAAACTATCTTTCATTCCATACATAGGGACAGAATGTCCTCTGTACAAATGGAGAAAAGGACCACAGCCAGGAAGTGACACAGTGGTCTGTGAACCACGATGCCTGACCCCAGAATCCATGCTCTCAGCACAGGCTGGTTGCTGAGAACCCTCTTCACACGGGGCACCTGCGGGCAAGCCCGGTCCTGACTCTGCTCCAGGTGACTTGTCTTTCTCTTTGATTTTACATCAAATAGCAACTCCCTCCACAAACAGCCAGGGGGGACTAAACCATTGTCATTAATTACAAGTCACTCCGGGCTTCTCTCCTGCCTAATAAACACTACCATGCCCTCCGGATAGCAGAACCTGCCATCACCCTGTGTGGGCAAAGTCCCTCATCTGGAACCAACTCTCAGGCACACTCCATCATGCTGAGAAAAGCCCTGACAGTTCCCTCTAGAGCCCTAGTCACTTTGCTGGTTTCCAGCAGCCAAGGGCTGGATTTTGGAGAAGCAAATATCTGCCTGACTCAGGAGAGACTTCCTGAGAATCAAAGCCCAGCCACAAGTAGGAGCTCTCAGGGGGGTGGCAGGAATCCTGTCAGAGACCCTGGGCCAGCCAAGAGTGACGGTTCCCTGTGGGGTATTGGAACGGCTGTGTGCACTGCTCTGTAAGGTTGTGGGCTCCACCCTCTGGGCCGGTTAGGACTTGGTTCAAGGACGAAAGGGACACTTCTGATAGACATATGCACAGCGTTTGTAAATATCTGATTCTCTTATACGACTTCTTCATATATTTATTGCAATTATGTATGTTGAATCTCAAAATGGGTTTCATGTGCTGTTCTTTTGAACATTTTCTTAGTAATTCATTTTATTTTACTAAAGTTGATATTCGTGAATGTTATAAGTGCTAAAATGGTCTTCAACACCAGGATTTCAGAAGTAAGCCCTCACCACACATGAGGCTCTTGCATTGACAGAGAATGAAGCCCATTGAGGTCACCTGCTGGACTTAGGGCACTCAGTCAGGGGACAAATATTGCCATGCACAAGACAACTCAGTAATCTTCTAGACCATTCCCTAACCTGGCCCTGGTGGGCACAAAATTCCTCATTTCCAAAGCACAGAAAAGGAACCAGATTAGAGGACAGTCAACAACTTTTATTATCGCTCACGTATTTCATAGAAAAAAGAATGTGGCAAACAGGTCAGGGTGGAATAAAAAATATTGTAAAAGGCAGGTTTAAACGGGAACATGTTGTGTTATTTACATCAGGGAGCGGCTCCCCGGAGGTCACGCACAGCAGCTGCACTTGTCCGATGCTCCTTTGCAGACGCAGCCCTGGGCACAACGGGCACAGCCCACAGGGCAGCAGGAACAGCAGCCTGGGGACAGCAGGGAAATGAGAGGTCGGAGGTGACTTCACCAGGCACCTCACAGCCCAACACCAGGCCAGACACAAGCCCTCAGCTCCAGAGGACCCTTGGGACGCAAAAGCATGCTCTTTTGAAATATAACTAGCAATTCGCTTGGAGTCTGGATTTCACCAGAAGACTGATCTGCCCCATTTGAACCGAGGACAGTCAGGGCAGAGAGCCTGCAGAGGCAGTGACAGGGTCCCAGGGGCAAAGCAAGACCAGTTTCCCCAGAACTATCCACTCTAAACCAGCTCAGGGTGCCCTCCTCTGACTCAGCCCAGCCCCCAGATTCCAGAGAAGACCCCCACTCACTCTTCTTGCAGGAGGTGCATTTGCACTCTTTGCACTTGCAGGAGCCGGCACAGGTGCAGGATCCACCTGCAAGGAGGGGAGAGACAGGTGGTGAGGTGTGACGTGGGAGAGGCAACCCTCAACTATGCCTCGTGCAGCCCCTCCTGCCCCACTTAGAGCAGACACAGGCCTGCCCACCCTCTCTGCCCTTGTGCTGGAGAGAGCAGTGCACTCCTGCTGCTTACCCCCAGGATGGTCCCAGGCTCCAGACCCAGTTCAGTGAGGATGGGTCTGGGGGCCAGGAACTTATGTCCTGAGCTCAGAGGATACACTGTCCCCTGCCCCAACCTACCACACAGGACTTAGAGTCCTGGGCCCAGCAGTCCTCCACCCCCACCTGGTGATGGGGAGCAAGACAGCCCTGAGCCTCAGCCTCTCTGATAGGAGCAGCTGGGCGGCTGGAAATGCTCTAAAGGGGATGAAAGCCCTTGGCCAGGGAAAAAGCCCAGAACCTACTATCTCTCTGCAGAGGACCATTTCCTCTCAAGCTCAACATGCTCCCTCCCACCCCAGGGACGCTGTCCTGGAGCTGGAAATGCTGCCCCCTAAGTGTAGATCCCGGGTCCTTACCAGTTGGGCAGGAGCAGTTGGGGTCCATTTCAATCAGAGATGAGGCAGAGAGGTCCAAAGCCAGCGACGAAGAGGCACTGGTGCTGGTGTAACGCGTGGTGGCGCCCAGGAGCCCTCGTGCTCACTTTATAGTCCGAAGAGGCAGCCGGGTGCAGAGATCTCGCCCTGGCCCTGCACCCCGCCCCGCGGAGCCCGTGCCGCTCGCAGCGTCCTTGGCTGTGCTGAGCGCACCGGGCCGGGCCGGGCCGGGCGCAGTGGTCCCCTATCGCGGCGGGGTTCCGAGCGCACGCGCCCGAGCACCTTTGGCGCCTGATTAGGTGGAGGGGCTAGTGTGCCGTGTGTCGCGCACGGTATTCAGCCAGCGTCCAGGCCTGGTCCTTCCCAAGTTTCCACTGGGTCTCCTTGCCCTTGTTACTGAAACCCAGATCCTGTGCCCTCCCGGTCCTCGGCACCTCGGTCCCCAGGCTCTGTCTTCAGTTTTATCCCTTCCAGGAACTGGAGTGGGGGAGAAACCAGAGGGAGTTGTGTGCAGAGGACCCTGTGCAGTGGGACTGTGGCGTCCCACCCGCCATTTTTCTCCCCGTCCCCCATTTTCGGTCTTCAGTCCTTCTCGGCTGTACAGCGCACCTAGCCATCCAGCACAGGCCTCTGCCGCCTTCCTTCCCTCCGGGCTCCACCCGGGGAGATCCAGGGGCCCGTTCCTCCAGGCCCTCTGCAGAGAACGCTGTTGCTCCCACAGCGGCTGGGACACCGGCTCCCTGAGGTCCTCACAGCGGGGCGGACCTAAAGGAGCCATGTTTCAGGTCGTGGGCAGACTTGGTTTTGAATAACCAGAAGGAAAAGTTATTATTTCCTCATCACCTTCTAACCATAACAGCGTTTAGTAAGTGCTCTAATCACTTTGCATCTTTGTACCCTCACAACACCCCTGCAGGAAAGTACTTTTACTTTTTTTTTTTTTTTTTTTTTTTGAGCTCTTTTTGCTAGAGGACAACCACTTCAACATAAAAAGACTAAGTTACTTGCCCAAGGCTCCATAGCTGAAAATTTGTATACTACCTAGTCAGGCTCCCAAGGGAGGGAGAAGTTTCCTGAACCGCTGGTATGAGGCCTAGGTCTGTTGACAACACTTCTCTACTGTCTTTTTTCTTTTTAAAATGCGTTTTGGGAATTGTTTGAGTGCTCACTTATTGAGTATACACTTATGAGTATAGGTAAAGCATTTTAACATTTTTTATTTAATTTTAGGTAAAGAGAGGAAAGGAGAGAGAGATAGAGATGTTGTCCCACTTATTTATGCATTCATTGGTCGATTCTTTTTTTTTTTTACAGAGACAGAGAGATAGATAGGGAGAGACAGACAGGAACGGAGAGAGATGAGAAGCACCAATCATCAGTTTTTTGTTGTGACACCTTAGTTGTTCATTGATTGCTTTCTCATATGTGCCTTGACCATGGGCCTTTAGCAGACCGAGTAACCCCTTGCTTGAGCCAGCGACCCAGGGTCCAAGCTGGTGAGCTTTGCTCAAACCAGATGAGCCCGCACTCAAGCTGGTGACCTCGGAGTCTCGTACCTGGGTCGTCTGCATCCCAGTCCGACACTCTGTCCACTGCGTCGCCACCTGGTCAGGCCATTGGTTGATTCTTGTATGTGTCCTGACTGGGGATTGAACCCGCAACCTTGGCATATGGGGACAATGCTCTAACACAGTGGTAGTCAACCTGGTCCATACCACCCACTAGTGGGTGTTCCAGCTTTCATAGTGGGCGGTAGCAGAGCAACCAAATTATAAATAAAAAGATAGATTTTACTATAGTAAGTTGTTTTATAAAGATTTATTCTGCCAAACTTAGTAAAAATCCAACATAAAGTACTTGGTAAATAATTACTATTATATGCTTTAACTTGCTGTAACTCTGCTTTATAAATTTTATAAAGTAAAGTTATTTCCCTACTTTATAAATCACCATTACTGTGGAACTGGTGGGTGGTTAGAAAATTTTACTACTAACAGATACAAAAGTGGGCGGTAGGTATAAAAAGTTTGACTACCCCTGCTCTAACCAATCAAGCTACCTTGTCAGGGCAGTAAGGCATTTTAAAATGTCATATTCTAATTGGTGGTTCATATATTTATTGCAATTATGTGTTGATTCTCAAAGGTGATTTTGTATACTGTTCTTTCAAAACCTTTTCTTACTAATTCATTTTATTTTACCAAAGTTGATATCTGTGAATATCATAAATGATGGAATGATCCTCAACACCAGTTTCAGAAGCAAGCCGTCACAGCATGTGGATAAGGCTCCTGTAATTGACAGAGGATGAAGCTCAGCGAGGTCACCCGCTGGCCTTAAGGCAGCCATTCCCCAACCCGGCCCTGGTGGGCACAAAATTCCTCATTTCCAAAGCACAGAAAAGGAACCAGATCAGAGGACAGTCAACTTTTATTATCGCTCACATATTTCATAGAAAAGAGTGTGGCAAACGGGTCAGGGTGGAATAAAAAATAAAAGGCAGGTTTAAACGGGAACATGTTGTGTTATTTACATCAGGGAGCGGCTCTCCCCGAGGTCACGCACAGCAGCTGCACTTGTCCGATGCTCCTTTGCAGACGCAGCCCTGGGCGCAACGGGCACAGCCCACAGGGCAGCAGGAACAGCAGCCTGGGGACAGCAGGAAAATGAGAGGTTGGAGGTGACTTCACCAGGCACCTCACAGCCCAACACCAGGCCGGACACAAGCCCCCAGCTCCAGAGGACCCTTGGGACGCAAAAGCATGCTCTTTTGTGATATAACTAGCAATTGGTTTGGGGTTTGGATTTCACCGGGAGAAGGCTGGCCTGCCCCATCTGAGCCCAGGACAGTCAGGGCAGAGAGCCTGCAGAGGCAGTGACAGGGTCCCAGGGGCAAAGCAAGACCAGTTTCCCCAGAACTATCCACTCTAAACCAGCTCAGGGTGCCCTCCTCTGACTCAGCCCAGCCCCCAGATTCCAGAGAAGACCCCCACTCACTCTTCTTGCAGGAGGTGCATTTGCACTCTCTGCACTTGCAGGAGCCGGCACAGGTGCAGGATCCACCTGCAAGGAGGGAGAGACAGGTGGTGAGAGGTGACTGTGGGAGAGGCAGCCCTCAACTATGCCTCGTGCAGCCCCTCCTGCCCCACTTAGAGCAGACACAGGCCTGCCCACCCTCTCTGCCCTTGTGCTGGAGAGAGCAGTGCATTCCTGCTGCTTACCCACAGGATGGTGCCAGGCTCCAGACCCAGTTCAGTGAGGATGGGTCTGGGGGCCAGGAACTTATGTCCTGAGCTCAGAGGATACATTGTCCCCTGCCCCAACTTACCACACAGGACTTAGAGTCTTGGGCCCAGCAGTCCTCCACCCCCACCCACAACCCCCACCTGGTGATGGGGAGCAAGACAGCCCTGAGCCTCAGCCTCTCTGACAGGAGCAGCTGGGCGGCTGGAAATGCTCTAAAGAGGATGAAAGCCCTTGGCCAGGGAGAAAGCCCAGAACCTACTATCTCTCTGCAGAGGACCATTTCCTCTCAAGCTCAACATGCTCCCTGTCACCCAGGGACGCTGTCCTGGAGCTGGAAATGCTGCCCCCCTAAGTGTAGATGCCGGGTCCTTACCAGTTGGGCAGGAGCAGTTGGGGTCCATTTCAATCAGAGATGAGGCAGAGAGGTCCAAAGCCAGCGGCGAAGAGGCACTGGTGCTGGTGTAACGCGTGGTGGCGCCCAGGAGCCCTCGTGCTCACTTTATAGTCCGAGGAGGCGGCCCGGGCGCAGAAGTCTCGCTCTGGCCCTGCACCCCGCCCCGCGGAGCCCGTGCCGCTCGCAGCGTCCTTGGCTGTGCTGAGCGCACCGGGCCGGGCCGGGCGCAGGGGACCCCTATCGCGGCGGGGTTCCGAGCGCACGCGCACCTTTGGCGTCTGATTAGGTGGAGGGGCTAGTGTGCCGTGTGTCGCGCACGGTATTCAGCCAGCGTCCAGGCCTGGTCCTTCCCAAGTTTCCACTGGGTCTCCTTGCCCTTGTTACTGAAACCCAGATCCTGTGCCCTCCCGGTCCTCGGCACCTCGGTCCCCAGGCTCTGTCTTCAGTTTTATCCCTTCCAGGAACTGGAGTGGGGGAGAAACCAGAGGGAGTTGTGTGCAGAGGACCCTGTGCAGTGGGACTGTGGCGTCCCACCCGCCATTTTTCTCCCCGTCCCCCATTTTCGGTCTTCAGTCCTTCTCGGCTGTACAGCGCACCTAGCCATCCAGCACAGGCCTCTGCCGCCTTCCTTCCCTCCGGGCTCCACCCGGGGAGATGCAGGGGCCCGTTCCTCCAGGCCCTCTGCAGAGAACGCTGTTGCTCCCACAGCGGCTGGGACACCGGCTCCCTGAGGTCCTCACAGCGGGGCGGACCTAAAGGAGCCATCGTTTCAGGTCGTGGGCAGACTTGGTTTTGAATAAGCAGAAGGAAAAGTTATTACTTCCTCATCAACTTCTAACCATAACAGCGTTTAGTAAGTGCTCTAAGCACTTTGCATCTTTGTACCCTCACAACACCCCTGCAGGAAAGTACTTTTACTTTTTTTTTTTTTTTGAACTCTTTTTTGCTAGACGACCACTTCAACACAAAAAGTCTAAGTTACTTGCCCAAGACTCCATAGCTGGAAATTTGTATACTACCTAGTCAGGCTCCCAAGGGAGGGAGAAGTTTCCTGAACCGCTGGTATGAGGCCTAGGTCTGTTGACAACACTTCTCTACTGTCTTTTTTCTTTTTAAAATGCGTTTTGGGAATTGTTTGAGTGCTCACTTATTGAGTATACACTTATGAGTATAGGTAAAGCATTTTAACATTTTTTATTTAATTTTAGGTAAAGAGAGGAAAGGAGAGAGAGATCGAGATGTTGTCCCACTTATTTATGCATTCATTGGTCGATTCTCTCTCTTTTTTTTTTTTTTTACAGAGACAGAGCGATAGATAGATAGGGACAGACAGACAGGACCGGAGAGAGATGAGAAGCATCAATCATTAGTTTTTCGTTGTGACACCTTAGTTGTTCATTGATTGCTTTCTCATATGTGCCTTGACCGTGGGCCTTCAGCAGACCGAGTAACCCCTTGCTTGAGCCAGAGACCTTGGGTCCAAGCTGGTGAGCTTTGCTCAAACCAGATGAGCCCGCACTCAAGCTGGCGACCTCGAGGTCTCGTACCTGGGTCGTCTGCATCCCAGTCCGACGCTCTATCTACTGCGTCACCACCTGGTCAGGCCATTGGTTGATTCTTGTATGTGTCCTGACTGGGGATTGAACCTGCAACCTTGGCATATGGGGACAATGCTCTAACCCAGTGGTAGTCAACCTGGTCCATACCGCCCACTAGTGGGTGTTCCAGCTTTCATGGTGGGCAGTAGCGGAGCAACCAAATTATAAATAAAAAGATAGATTTTACTATAGTAAGTTGTTTTATAAAGATTTGTTCTGGCAAACTTAGCAAAAATCCAACATAAAGTACTTGGTAAATAATTATTATTATATGCCTTAATTTGCTGTAATTCTGCTTTATAAATTTTATAGTTATTTCCCTACTTTATAAATCACCATTACTGTGGAACCGGTGGGCAGTCAGAAAATTTTAGTACTAACAGAGATACAAAAGTGGGCCGTAGGTATGAAAAGGTTGACTAACCCTGCTCTAACCAATCAAGCTACCTTGTCAGGGCAGTACAACATTTTAAAATGTCATATTCTTATTGGTGGTTCATATATTTATTGCAATTATGTGTCGATTCTCAAAAATGATTTTGTATACTGTTCTTTCAAAACCTTTTCTTGCTAATTCATTTTATTTTACCAAAGTTGATATCTGTGAATATCATAAATGATGGAATGATCCTCAAAACCAGTTTCAGAAGCAAGCCGTCACAGCATGTTCTAAGGCTCTTGTAATTGACAGAGGATGAAGCTCAGTGAGGTCACCTGCTGGCCTTAAGGCAGCCATTCCCCAACCCGGCTCTGGTGGGCACAAAATTCCTCATTTCCAAAGCACAGAAAAGGAACCAGATCAGTGGACAGTCAATAACTTTTATTATCGCTCACAAATTTCATAGAAAAAAGAATGTGGCAAACGGGTCAGGGTGGAATAAAAAATAAAAGGCAGGTTTAAACGGGAACATGTTGTGTTATTTACATCAGGGAGCGGCTCTCCCCGAGGTCACGCACAGCAGCTGCACTTGTCCGATGCTCCTTTGCAGACGCAGCCCTGGGCACAACGGGCACAGCCCACAGGGCAGCAGGAACAGCAGCCTGGGGACAGCAGGGAAATGAGAGGTCGGAGGTGACTTCACCAGGCACCTCATAGCCCAACACCAGGCTGGACACAAGCCCCCAGCTCCAGAGGACCCTTGGGACGCAAAAGCATGCTCTTTTGTGATATAACTAGCAATTCGTTTGGGGTTTGTATTTCACCGGGAGAAGGCTGGCCTGCCCCATCTGAGCCCAGGACAGTCAGGGCAGAGAGCCCGCAGAGGCAGTGACAGGGTCCCAGGGGCAAAGCAAGACCAGTTTCCCCAGAACTATCCACTCTAAACCAGCTCAGGGTGCCCTCCTCTGACTCAGCCCAGCCCCCAGATTCCAGAGAAGACCCCCACTCACTCTTCTTGCAGGAGGTGCATTTGCACTCTTTGCACTTGCAGGAGCCGGCACAGGTGCAGGATCCACCTGCAAGGAGGGGAGAGACAGGTGGTGAGAGGTGACTGTGGGAGAGGCAGCAGCCCTCAACTATGCCTCGTGCAGCCCCTCCTACCCCACTTAGAGCAGACACAGGCCTGCCCACCCTCTCTGCCCTTGTGCTGGAGAGAGCAGTGCACTCCTGCTGCTTACCCCCAGGATGGTCCCAGGCTCCAGACCCAGTTCAGTTAGGATGGGCCTGGGGGCCAGGAACTTATGTCCTGAGCTCAGAGGATACACTGTCCCCTGCCCCAACCTACCTCACAGGACTTAGAGTCCTGGGCCCAGCAGTCCTCCACCCCCGCCCACAACCCCCACCTGATGATGGGGAGCAAGACAGCCCTGAGCCTCAGCCTCTCTGACAGGAGCAGCTGGGCGGCTGGAAATGCTCTAAAGGGGGATGAAAGCCCTTGGCCAGGGAGAAAGCCCAGAACCTACTATCTCTCTGCAGAGGACCATTTCCTCTCAAGCTCAACATGCTCCCTCTCACCCCAGGGACGCTGTCCTGGAGCTGGAAATGCTGCCCCCTAAGTGCAGATCCCGGGTCCTTACCAGTTGGGCAGGAGCAGTTGGGGTCCATTTCAATCAGAGATGAGGCAGAGAGGTCCAAAGCCAGCGACGAAGAGGCACTGGTGCTGGTGTAACGCGTGGTGGCGCCAGGAGCCCTCGTGCTCACTTTATATCCGAGGAGGCAGCCGGGTGCAGAGGTCTGGCCCTGGCCCTGCACCCGGCCCCGCGGAGTCCGTGCCGCTCGCAGTGTCCTTGGCTGTGCTGAGCGCACCGGGCCGCGCCGGGCGCACCGTTTGCCTATCCGAGCGCAACGCACTCTGAGCGCTCCGCGCGGCAGTCACCTTTGGAGCTGATCACGTGGAGGGGCTAGTGTGCCGTGTGTCGCGCACGGTATCAGCTAGTCTCCAGGCTGGACCTTCCCAATTTTCCACTGGGACTCCTCGCCCTGTTACTGAAACCCAGGCCCTGTGCCCTCGCCCACAGACGTCCACCCTGACTTGCCATGGAAGATGAGCTTGCTGAGACTTGGCCCAGAGGCAGCACGGTGATTGCTGTGAGCCTCATTTTCCCATCTCTCATACCAGGGGCACAATTGGTTTTCTTCAGAAGTTCCTTCTAGATCTCACTGTGAGAGGCAGGATTAAGCATCCAGTGACATCATGATCAGCCTGCTGTGGCCAGCAAGGTGTAGACCTGTGGCTGCTGAGCTGTTACCTTGGGCAGGTTGCTTAACCTCTCTGGAAAAGGACATTGTCACTTCAACCCTTGCATTTTCAGTGTCTTGTTGGCTTCTCTGTGGATAAATGACATAAAGGGTGGAAAAGTTTGTCCAAATGTTGAGGCAGTGTCTTGTCCCAGTTTGCTTACTACAGGAGGTCATCTCTAGTCTTCCTGGAAGCAGGTCAGCAAGGTTTTAATCCCACCCATAATGTCTAACCCAGAGTGATACTTCTAAACCAATGAGTCTTTTACTTCGTCTGGCCCTTTGGCTGAGATCAGTAGTCGTATCCAGCAGGCCTTCTCCTAAGGGCTTGTTGGAAACTGGAAGGGATTCTTTTCCCATGGATTTCAGTGTGGACATAGTGATCATAATGGCCACATAGGGCATAATGTTTATTAAGCCCTAGCTAGGAGCCAGGACACTCATTTATTCCTCACTTAGAGATTATATCATATTTCTCCATGTATAAGATGCACTTTTTTTAAAAATTTGGGGTCCTAACACTGGGTGCATCTTATACAGTAGTGGTTGTAGTTTTCTTACTAGCATTTCCCGCTTTTTCACGCAGATGAGGAGTTGTATGAATTTTATGATGAATAAAACTTGAGTTCAATAACTTTATGTAATACATTTTGTTTTCAAATTTTGGGCCCTAAAATTAAGGTGCATCTTATACATAGGAGTGTCTTATGCATGGGAAAAAATGGTAACCTGTTTTCTACAAATGGGGAAATGGAGATCAGAGAGTTTCAGTGATTTGCCAAGGACATACCACTGGTGGCAAAGTAGGCTCTGAACCAGGATGCGTGACACCAATACTTATGCATCAAGCACAGGCGGGCTTAATGTGATCCCCTCTTTACACAGAGCCTTGTAGACAAGCACGGTCCTGACTCATGGTCTTTCCCTTTGATTTTACATCAAATAGCAACTCCCTCCACAAATAGCCGAGGGGGACTAACCGTTGTCATTAATTACAAGTCACTCCCTCCAAACTGCAGAACCTGCCGTCACCCTGCATGAGCAGACGCGGAGTCCTGGAACCAATTCCCTCTTGCCGAGAAAAGCCTTGGCAATTCCTTCCAAAGCCCTAGTCTCTTTGGTGGTTTCAAATAGCCAACAGCTGGATTCTGGGAGCCAGATTTCAGCCTGCCCTAGGTAAGAACTTGCAGAGATTCAGAGCCAAGTTCAAACAAGGAGCTCCCAAGGTAGCAGGTGTCCTGTCAGTGACTCCAGGCTAGCCGAGAGTGATGGTTTCCGTGGGAGCATCAGGAGCGGTGCTGCTGCAGGTGTTTGTGGTCCACACATTGGGCCACTTATGAATTGTTTTCAGTGCTCAATACACGCTTCTGTTGAGCCATGTGCAGCTTTTTAAAATCTCTCATATTATTTATTCTTTATATATTGAAATTATGTGTTGAACCTAAACGTGTGGGCTTTGTATTGTTCTTGTATGCCATTTCATAGTAATTATTATTTACCAGGATTTAGGTCTGGGATGGATAGGGAAACAAGGAACTGATCCTTTAGTACAAATGATTTTTACACCCGTGTCAGAATCAAGCAAGTGGGGTGTGGTTTTCCATTCTCTCTAGTTACTTTCAAGCCTTAAATCCAGTGAGGAACAGAAGTTGGGCAGGGAAACCACGGAGAATGAGAATTTTGGATTGCGAAGTTTCATACCATCAACGTCGCTATGACAGCAGAGGGGCTTCTGTATCCACCCAATGCCCTTAGAGCCTCTCAGTGAGGTCACCTGGCTGGCCTTAAGACTATTAGAGAATACCACTTCAGTCCAGAACCCAGGTCTCTGCCCTGCCCATCCAACCCCCAACTCAGCCCTAGTGGGTATGCCAAAGAACACCAATCAGAATAAAGCCAAAAAACTTTTTATTATCATTCATGTATTTTATAGAAAAAGCAAAGGAAATGTAGCAAACGGGTCAGGGTTATACAAAAAAAAATTTACAGGTTTGCACAGGTTGCTCTATTTACATCTGGGAGCGGCTCTCCCCCACGTCACGCACAGCAGCTGCACTTGTCTGATGCCCCTTTGCAGATGCAGCCCTGGGCACACTTGGCACAGCCCGCGGGGCAGCAGGAGCAGCAGCCTGGCGGAGGGAAGGAAGTGGCAGAGGTGAGTGTTTGGGATAAAAAGAATACAAAGGGTCCCATCCTTACTGCCCTGTTTAAATTCCCCTTGGGGTGGAAGAGAGGGTGGGCAGGGCCTCAGGATGCAGGGGAGAGAGGATTCCACTCACTTTTCTTACAGGAGGTGCATTTGCATTCTTTGCATTTGCAGGAGCCGGCACAGGTGCAGGAGCCATCTGCAAGGAGAAAGCCAGGTGAGAGTGGTCCTTGGAGACCTGAACGAGTGAATGGACGCTAGGAGCCCGAGTTCGAATCCCAGATCCATAAAGTACCCAGCTCCACAACCATCAGTCAAACGGAGGCCAGTAGGGAAAGGTAGACCAAACGCTTTAGAAAGAGGCCACTAGTACCCAGAAACCCAGTCATGAGAAAGAGCAGGAGGGGTCCTCAATTGCTTGTCTAGCTCTACAACCGACACCTGGCGTCCCCAGCCCAGACCACGTTCCCTTACCGGTGGCGCAGGAGCAGTTGGGATCCATGGCGAGCTCAAGTGGTGGCTGGAGTCCAGGGACAGCTGCAAAGCCGATCGCTGGGACTTCGAGGAGTCGTAGTGAAGCGCAGCGCGCGGAGGGCTTCCTTTATAGCGGGAAGGAGCCGGGACGAGTGCAAAAGCCCGGCGCGGCGGGGCGCCGCCTGCACACGCCCTGCGCTGACTCACTGGCGCGGCCGGGCCACCTGGCGGAGCGCACGGAGCTGTGCACACGGACCGCGGGGCGACAGTTCCGAGAAGCCGCCCCACGTGCGCCCCGGGCGACCTCGGCGCCAGTGGGGCCGCGTGCAGAGCTCTGCGGTGTACGAGGGGCAGCCCGGGCCGTGCGCCGAGCACCCTGCCCCTGCCTTCCGCTGTGACTTTGCACACTGCTACGTGCCCCGCCGCTGCGCCGTGTGCCCCGAACTTGAACCCAAGTGGTTAGAGAACGGGTGAAAGCCGACCTTGCGGACACTGCTCAAACAATCAGTTGGACGTGAAGACAGATTACCAAAAACTCTTTGTATCTGTCAAGGATTAATAACTGTGTTGCATCATATTAAAGCAGTGGGATGGTTATTGACGACATATCCGTTGTACAGACAGTGCTTTGATATGCAATAGCAAGTGTAGTAAATGAGTTATGTGTGAGCTCTCATTTAGTCCTTTATCAGCCCTGTGAGGTAAGGACTATCTGTTATTCCCGTTTTTAAAATTTTATTTTTGAGAGAAAGAGAGAGAGAAACATCTATTTGTTGTTCCACTTATTTATGCATTCATTGGTTGATTCTTATACATGCCCTGACCAATCACAACCTTGGTTTATCTGGATGATGCTCTAACCAACTGAGTTCCCTGGCCAGGGCTCTTGTTATTCCCATTTTAAAGAGAAGAAAGTGGCAGGTAACTTGCCCAAGCTCACAGAGCTAGGAAGTGGCAGAACCTGGTGACTCAGGTTAGAGGGCCCAGCAGATGCTGAAAGCTGTAGCAGGGTAACGTCATCCACTCACAGAGGAGAACAGACATCAAGAAGCCAGAAGCCTTGTGCTTGCAGAAACTCATGGTCATGGGGGCAGTGAGTGTCACAGGGGCCCAGGGAAGTGACACCGGGGTCATGGCTAGGGCACCCTCTGAGGCAGGGAGAGCAGAGAGGGGGAGACCCAGTCCAGCACAGGAGGGAGTGAGCCCGTGAGGTGAGGAGGGTGAGAAAGTCTTGCCAGGCAGGGGAAGAAAAGGAGCAGAGGAAGCAGTCGGCTGGAAAGTTGGCATCGTCCTGGAACACGAGGAAGGGAAAAACCCCACCAGAACTTTCTTCCCCAGGGGATGTTAAGAGGAAGAGAGGTCAGGTGGGTCCGGATTCCTCTCTGGGTCACCAACCTCGGAATGCCCGGTTGCGTCATCCGTCAGGGAAAGAGTCACTGGAAGGTTCCTGGCAGGCTTGGGGAATGCTGGCTGCGGGGACTGGCGGGGAGTTCAGTGAGGAGGCTGCAGGAACAGGCTGTCCTTGCAGAATTTACTGTAAGACCCCGTGGAAATGTCTTCACGGTATAGCTCGAATGTCACTTCCTCTGGGGAGCCCATTCTGACCCACTGGCTCGGTCAGGGTGTCCATGGAACGTACTGGAAAACATCCCTTCCTTTTCCTTTCTGGAACTTTTCACATCCGTAATATGTAGGAACTTGGCTGATTCTCGGATTGATACTTGTGTCCTTCCCCAATCCAGGATGTCATTGGAAACTCCAGGGGCAGTCACTGCCCCTGAAATGTGTCGCCAGCCCTGGGCACAGGGCAAGTTTGCACTGAGTGCTTCATAAATATTTGTCAAGCTTTATGTTAGGGCCCATTGCAAAATGGAAGTCACTCCTTTGGGACCTGTGTGCTAACTCAAAGAAAAACATAATCAGGGAGAAAGAGTTGGGTCATCAGAGGGACTAAATTCTATCGGTAACTCAACTGAATGACCTGGGGCCAGTTATATGCCAGGGCCCCTCCGAACCTCAGTATACACTCTGTGAAATGATCAGATTGAACTAGAAATTGAGAGTCACAAACTTTCTCCGACTTTAGAGCCGAGGTCTTGGAAACCTCACCGTGTCTGGCAGCCCTGTGGACAGAGAGTGTTGGAGGGCTGGTCTTTGGCAGTGGGCTGATTGTCTTGTTGTTATTTCCATATGTGCACACATTCTATGCAAAATTCCTGCATTCTAATAAACCAGATGCTCATTTGTCCACTCGGTGGAAACAATCCAACTCTGTGAAGAGACAATTGGGCTTGTTTTTGCCCTGAAAGTATTAAATCTGGCCCTGGGTTTGGGCCATCCAAGTTGGCAGTAAAACTTGCTTCCAGTCTCCACTGTCTCCCTTGAATCATTTTGACTCTGCAAGGGGAGGGATGACCAATCCACACAGATGAAGAGGTCCTGCACCTAGTCTTGCTCATCTCCATGCTCCTGAAAGCCTTCCTGTGCTTGAGACAGAGGTGGAGAGGGAAGACTTTCTAGTGTCTGCATCCCTGATGTGATGAGTGTGTGCGCGCGTGTGGGGTGGGGTGGGGAGGATGAAGCCAGGCAGCACTAGATGGAGAAAAATATCCCCCGGCAAATCTGATGTCATTTTCTGTGTAAAACAGTGATGTGATCCTAGCCTGCATTAATGGAAGTATGCCAACTGGAACCAAGGAGGTGATCTTTACCCCTTTGCTAAACTGGTGGGGAAAAAAAAATATTTTAATTTGCATTTCCAAAGATGAGATTGAATATGTTTCATCTGTTCTTTGACCTTTCAAGTTTATTTTCCCATGAATTGCTTATTTTTATCCTTTGTGTAGTTTTTAAAGCGGGCTGTTTATGTCTTATCATTTATTGTAGTCATTGATCTTTTGTCTCTTACACACATACACACTGTATTAGTCAGTTTGGGCTGCTATAACAAAATGCCATAAAAACAGGAGACATTTATTTCCTCACAGTTCTGGAGGCTGGAAATCCAAGATCAAGGTGCCAGCAGGGTTGGTTTCTGGTGAAAACTCTCTTCCTGGTTTGTAGGCAGCCACCGTCTGGCAGAAGAGAGCTCTCTGGTGTCTCTTCTTAAGAGGACACTAATCCTAATCTTACTATATTTCAAGGCCCCACTTGTATGGTCTCATTTAACCTTAATTACTTTCTCACAGGCCCTGTCTCCAAATAGTTATGTTGGGCATTAAAGCTTCAACATCAGAATGGGGGTCCGAGGGGGACACAAGTCAGTCCATAGCACACTTATATACCAACTCTCTACTATTACCATTTAACTTTACTTATTTTTATCTTATTTTTAATTATGGTAAAGTGCACACAACATAAAATTGACCATCTTAACCATTTTTGAAATGTACAGTTAGCGTGCGGAGGACCCGGGTTCGATTCCCGGCCAGGGCACACAGGAGAAGCGCCCATTTGCTTCTCCACCCCTCCGCCGTGCCTTCCTCTCTGTCTCTCTCTTCCCCTCCCGCAGCCAAGGCTCCATTGGAGCAAAGATGGCCCAGGCGCTGGGCATGGCTCTGTGGCCTCTGCCTCAGGCGCTAGAGTGGCTCTGGTCGCAACATGGCGACGCCCAGGATGGGCAGAGCATCGCCCCCTGGTGGGCAGAACGTCGCCCCATGGTGGGCGTGCCGGGTGGATCCCAGTCGGGCGCATGCGGGAGTCTGTCTGACTGTCTCTCCCTGTTTCCAGCTTCAGAAAAATGCAAAAAAAATAATAATAATAAAAAAAAGAAATGTACAGTTCAGTGGTGTGAAGTATATTTAGATTGTTGTGCAACCAAATCTCCGGAGTTCTCTTCATCTTGCAAAACTGCAACTCTGGGCCCTGGCCAGTTGGCTCAGTGGTAGAGCATCGGCCTGGCGTGCAGGAGTCCCGGGTTTGATTCCCTGCCAGGACACACAGGAGAAGCGCCCATCTGCTTCTCCACCCCTCCTCCTCTCCTTCCTCCCTGTCTCTCTCTTCCCCTCCCGCAGCCAAGGCTCCATTGGAGCAAAGATGGCCCGGGTGCTGGGGATGGCTCTGTGGCCTCTGCCTCAAGCGCTAGAATGCCTCTGGATGCAACAGAGCGATGCCCCAGATGGGCAGAACATCGCCCCCTGGTGGGCATGCCGGGTGGATCCCGGTTGGGCGCATGCGGGAGTCTGTCTGACTGCCTCCCCATTTCCAGCTTCGGAAAAATGAAAAAAAAAACAAAAACAAAACTGCAACTCTGTCCCCGTCAAACAATTCCCCATCCCTTTCTCAGTCTCTGAAAACCATTCTATTTTCTGTCTATAGATCTGATGACTCCAAGTACCTCACAAAGGTGAAATGTCACATGGTATTTGTCTTTGTATGAGTGGCTTATTTCACTCAGCATAATGTCCTCAAAATCCATCCATGTTGTAGCATATGCAGAATTTCCTCCCTTTAAGTGGCTGAATAACAGTTCACTGTATTATAGGTCACATTTTGTTATCCTGTCATCCATCAAAGGATGCCTAGATTGCTTCTACCTTCTGGTTATTGTGAATATGCTGGTATGAACATTGCTGTACAAATATCTCTTCGAGACCCTGCCTCCAATTCCTTTGGGTGTATACTGTGAAGTGGAAATTCCAGGTAGCATGGTAATTCTGTTTTTAATTTTTTGAGGAACACCCATACTGTTTGGCTAACGGCTGAATCATTTTGCAAGGGTCCCAAGTTCACATTCTTGCCAATGCTTCTTTTCTGTTTTTCTGTTTTGTTTTATAGTCGTCTTCCGCCTTTCCGTCAGAATGTTTGTTTCCCCTGGATCCTCTGGGAGATGCTTAGGTCATGAGGGTGGAGCTCTAACGAATGGATTAGTGCTCTAATAAAAGACACCTCACCAAGCTTCCTATCCCTTCCACCACATGAGGGTGAGTAAGTCTTCAACCTAGAAGAGGGCCTTTCTCCTATGTTTGCACCCTAATCTCAGACTTCTAGCCTCCAGAACAGTACGAAATAAATTTGTATATTTTTACGAGCCTGGGATACTTTGTTGTAACAGCCCAACTGTATAAAGACACCATCCTAAGGGGTATAAGGTGATTTTCGCTTTTTTTTTTAAAATTTTTTTTTATGCTTCTTGTAACACAAGGCAAGGCAGAAGAGAAAGAACAAACATGGTCAGGTTTAAGAGCCTTGACTTTATTCAAACAGCCTGCATTCAAATCCTGGCTTTACCACGTTCTAGCTATGTGATCTGTGATCTTAAAAACAAGCAACAGGCCCAAAATGGAGTCACTTATGCTAAATCCCACATCCTCCATTACTCAATTACAGTTCTGCCTCTCCCAGAAATGAGATCTTAAACGAGTCAGTTAGGAGTCCCCTGACCCCCACTAGTTAATTAATCTGCCTGATTGACCCCTGCCATTCCTTAAGAGAAAGTAACTTTGCAATAATCAACATATTTTGTTTTGTTTTTGCCTATTATACCCTTCTTGTTCCTGCTCCCTTTGGCCGCTAAAAATCTTTCATTTTGTGCAGCTTCTTGGGGCTTCTTTCTATTTGCTTGATTGGATACTGCCCAATTCAAATTGATTTTTGCTTAAAGAAACTTTTAAAAATGTTATGCCTCAGTTTACTTTTCCAAAGAACTTATGCAAATTACTCTATTGCCTCATTATAGAATGGTTATAGCAATCATACCCTTCTTCTAGAATCTGGAAGGTTTAAGGGTCAAGTAAGATGATGTATTTAAGGGTAATGAACACAAGGCAATACATTTATCAATTCTTTCTCTTATGTCAATTTTAAAAGAATCATCTCCATGCCAAAGTAATAAATCTTCTCCTATTTCCCACTTTGAAATTCCTGTATAGCTTTGATTTTTTTTTTTTTTTCATATGCCATGCAGAAGGGTAGCCAATTGTTTCAACACTTTTCACTGACTAGTGAGTTCTTTTGTCACTGACTTTGTCATCTGCTTCTTCCAGCTACATAGCTGTCTGGTTTTGGACTCTGTCCAGTTCTCTGTTCCTGAGCTGATACCGCTACCTAGAGCTTTAAATTTTATTTATTAATTGATTTTAGAGACAGAGAAAACAAGACAGAGAGAGAGAAAGAGAAACAAGATTTATTGTTCCACTTACTTATGCACTCATTGGTGGCCTCTTGTTTGTGCCCGGACTGGAGATCGAACCGGCAACCTTCGCATATCGGGACGATGCTCCAGGCAACTGAGCCACCCCTCCAGGGCTCCCACTCCTTCTTAAAGCTTTAGAATAAGCGGTGCTAGCAAGTTAGAGCAGGCCTTCTGTTGTTGTTGTTGTTGTTTTGTTTATAAAACTGGCTTGGCTTTTCTTGCACTCTGATTTTCTAAACTCAGCCGAATAGGTTAAAAAACAAATCCTGGTTGGCTTTTTTTTTTTTTTTTTTTTTTTTTAATTTTTCTGAAGCTGGAAACAGGGAGAGACAGTCAGACAGACTCCCGCATGCGCCCGACCGGGATCCACCCGGCATGCCCACCAGGGGTGACGCTCTGCCCACCAGGGGGCGATGCTCTGCCCATCCTGGGCGTCGCCATGTTGCGACCAGAGCCACTCTAGCGCCTGAGGCAGAGGCCACAGAGCCATGCCCAGCGCCCGGGCCATCTTTGCTCCAATGGAGCCTTGGCTGTGGGAGGGGAAGAGAGAGACAGAGAGGAAAGCGCGGTGGAGGGGTGGAGAAGCAAATGGATGCTTCTCCTGTGTGCCCTGGCCGGGAATCGAACCCGGGTCCTCCGCTCGCTAGGCCGACGCTCTACCGCTGAGCCAATCGGCCAGGGCTTGGTTGGCTTTTGAATGGACCGTTCAGAAAAGCTAACTGGGAGGAAAACTGACATGTTAACAGCATTGGGTCTTCCTACTGGGAAACCTTTCTCTCCTCAATTCTATTCTCCTTTCTCAGCCACCCAGGTGGAGCTGGGGGTTCTCTTTCGCCAAGGACTGGACCACAACCGCTGCAGATAAAGCTCTTATCACCCCACTTCCCCACGAAGAAAGAAGAAGCGGGGACAAACTGCCAAAGGAGAAGATCTGCAAAGGAGTTGAACTCTGTTTTGGGAAGACAGGCTGTTCAGGGCCATGACCTTGGAAACGCAACCGAAAGTTTGCCGAGACAGGCCCGGGAGCCTCCCGGACTCTCCTCCAATGACTCTGAAACAGGCTGCTGTGTAGGGGTGACTGGAAAATTCCAGAAACAAGAGGCCTTTAGTTCTGGGGCTGGTTTTATCTTCCCCCAGTCCCACTGAACAGATGAAGTGAGGCTGAGAGAGGGAAGAAGAGACACAGCTCCATGGGCCTGGTCTCTTCTCTTTCCCCAGAGTTGATCTGGGCTTAGCAGGAGGACCGAGGGCCATCTGAGGGTGAAAAGGACGAACTCCGCCCATCTCAACCCCACAGAGAACAGTAGCCAAGTCCCATGGTTTCACTTTTCACTGGGGCAGTGCCTTCAGATTGGGTCCCCCTCCCCTCCCCTCCTTCCCCTTTAAGAAGAGACCAGTCCTTGGCTCATGCCATTCATAGGATTTATTGTCACTCGGCAAGGTGGCCCTGGGCCACCAGCACTATTTACAGTGTGTCACGGAGGGGCAGGGCCGCATCTCACTGGCAGCAGCTGCACTTCTGGGCCTCGGCCTCTGCCCCCTCTCCATCTTTGCACACACAGTCCTTCGCGCATTTCTCGCAGTCTGTGGGGCAGCAGGAGCAGCAGCCTGCAGAGAAAACAGGGGCGTCCCATCGGATGGCCTTCCCCCACGTCCACTCCCATCAAAGGCGGGGGCGGGGAAAGGAGGGTGCCCGGAGACTGGTCGCTGTCCCCTTCCTCCTCTCACACCTGGTTTGGCTCAGCAGCTATGGTGTGTCAGCTGCGTGCCGGGCTGCCTGTGGGAGGGGGTACCCAGCATCTAACCCCCAGCCCCTTGGGTGAGTGCAGGGTAGTAAGAAGCGAGGGAAATTCCTTGGCAGGTGGAATGGGGAAACTGAGACAGAGAGCTGAATAAACTGGCCGAGCTATTTACAGCCAGATACAGGAGGTCACCAGGGCGAGAAGCCTTGGGTGCCTAGCAACAAGCAAAACTGATGCTGGACCTGTCCCCAGGGTGGCCTTTCCTCCCCTGGCATATCACTGGTCCTGCAGCCCCGACCCTTCCCTGACCTTTCCTCCCTAGAGAGGACATCTAGGGCTCAGCAGGCCCCAATGCCAGGACCAGCAGCAATGACTAACACCCCCCGCCCTGGCACTGACCAATCGGTGGAGACCCACCAGCCTGAATGGGCACACCTGGGAATGCTGATCACTATGCTATTGATATACCCTGAACCCTCTCCCTAAGTCCCCACCTTTGGAAAGCAGATAAAACCCCTCAAGACAAAGAAGCCAGCGTGTCCTCCTTGGGGCATACCCACTGGAACCTCCTTTTCGAGTGAATTTTCTTTCTGCTAAACTCGCAACCGGGGAGCAGCCGGCAGCGGCAGCGGCAGCTGGTCCCAGGCTAGCCCCCTGACCCTCTCTCCAAGGCCCCTTTTCTCTGACTCTCCAATGAGCTGACAGCAGCCCCGCCCTGGCTCACGGCTTTCCTATCATTGTTTCTAGAGGGCCGAAGCCAAGCAGCTCTCCCCAGGCTCTCTCCTGTGGCTTCTCCCATCCTAGCCCTTCCTTGGCCCACTGTCCCAGCTTTAACAAACACACTCCCCAAATCACCTGGACTCATGTTATGAAATCTTTCCTGCACGAAGTCAAGAACCCACACACTATCGGCTGGCCCTAGACAGACCAGCTCGGGGCCCTGTCCCCTTTCTAGAACACAGGCAGTCCAGGGTGGTAGGGTCAGGCCCAGGCTGAGGGAGGGCTGGGCCTTGTGGAGAAAGCATCACAGGGTAAAAAGCCCCGAAAAGAGACTTTAACAATAAACTTGGGGGTGTAGAGATGGTACAGGCGCGGGGGGGGGGGGTCCAGGAGACCCATGGGGTCATCCACCCCTAGTCTTCCACGGGAAAGGGACCTTCCTCCCACCTCCTACGCCCCGTGTACACTGCACTGCTTCTGCATCTGGGGAGCCCACAGAAGGTCAAACTGAGGGGAATTCACAAAGGCCTGAGAGGGGCCAAGGGACCCAAATTCCAGAGATAACCCCCAGCTTCACGAATGGCTTCCCTGGGCACAGGAGGTTTTAAGGGGAGAGGTTGGACCACCAGGGTAACAGTTCTCAGTTCTGGCTGCCCATTAGAATCTTCTGGGAATTTCCAAAACCTCTTGCGCAGGCCTACTGGATCCATGACTGGGGGTGGGGCCAGGGCGATGGTATCTTAAGGCCTCCCCAGGTGTTTCTGTTCCAGAGAGTCAGAAGCGGTGAGATGGAGGGCCTCGGGGTCTCTCCATTACGCATTACGCACAGGGCGGCTGGGGGAGCAGAGGGGCAGGGGCAGAGGGGTTCCCACACTCACTCTTCTTGCAGGAGGTGCATTTGCACCCCTCACACTTGCAGGAGCCGGAGCAGGTGCAGGATCCACCTAGAGAAGGAGAAGCCACAGGAATGGTTCAAGTGTAAAACTCGGGTGGGACTCGGCCTGCAGGGAGAAGGTGGGCTGCCAAATCGCAGTGCCCTTTGGGATATAGCCGTGCCTACCTTTACCAGGTTCAAAATGGGGAATAAAGGTCCCTTCCCCCAATGTCCTTGACGCAAGGAAGCCGTAGGGCATGGAATTCTTTGCCAACGAGGGGCGCGCCGTGCCGCAGCATGGGGGGGGGGGGGCTCACCAGTAGGGCAGGGGCAGGTCTCAGAGTCCATGTCGAGAAGAGATGCCGCTGGAGAGGGCGAACTGGCTTCTCCCGCAACTGGATGCTCTAGTGGCAGCAGGTGATGAGGTTTTTATAGCCCCAGGCGGAGGCGCGCATGCACAGCCCTCTGCGCGCTCTGCGCCCCCTCTCCATCTGGGCTCCCAGGCGCTGGCGGCAGCGCGCATTGCGGCAGCAGTCTCCCCCCCCCCCACCCCAGTCGCACTCCTAAGTCCCCCCCCCCTGCGTGCAGCCACCCCACTTCCCACCTTGTGCACAAGAGAGGGCGCCAAGCCAGCGTGCACGCGCGTGGGTGAGATCGAGGCTTCAGAGTTGGGAGAGCAATCGCCCCCTACGCCCCAGAGACACGGATAGTTTCATGTGTCAATTTGACTGGGCTAAGAGGTGCCCAGCTAGCTGGTAAAACATTATTTCTGAGTGTGCCTGTGAGACCGTTTCCACAAGAGATTAGCATTTGAATGCCTGGCGCAAGTAAAGACTGCTCTCACCAATGTGGGTGAGCATCGGCCAACCTCTGGAGGCCCTGAACGGAAAAAAGGCAGAGGGAGGGCGAATTTACTCTCCGCCTGAGCTGAGACTTCCTTCTTCTCCTGCCGGGAGGCTGGCGATCCAGGCTGTCAGGTTTCCAACTCAGACTGAATTACAAAACCGCTTTCTGGGTTTTCCAGCCGGCTGGGCGCAGACTGTGAGAGTTCTCAGCCTCCATAATCCTGTGAGCCAAACGCTGTAATAAAGACACAGTATTTATACACACCCGGTGGGGCAAAAGTGGGTTTCCAGTTGTGAGTACGTGGGACACAGTTTATTCTTGTATTATTATTTATTTATTATTATGTTATTTTCCATACAAATAACTGTAAACCCACCTTTGCCCCACCATATATATCTATATAACATAAAGGTATATATTTGAACCAAATAGAGATCTGGAAGCAAGCTCTGAACAGACTAACAGACCGGGCTAAACGCTTCAGAGAACAACAGTTTGCAGTTTCTTTTATGCATCTGTGATTAGGGGGGAGGGAATGTAAGGAAGATTAAAAGAAGGTGGGAGAAAGCAAGGCTGGGATCAGGTTAAAAAAGATCATAGACACAGACATCAGTGTGATTACAGGAGGGAAGGGGGTGGGGAGGTGGAGGAGTAGAGGAGGGTGAAGGGGGATAAATGGTGACGAGAGGAGACTTGAGTTGGGGTGGGGGACACACAGTGCAGTGTCCAGATGACGTACGATGCAACGGCACACCTAAAACCCATGTCATGTTATCAAGCAATGTCACCCCAATAAAGTCAATTTAAAAAAAAAATTATGCGCTCTCTTGAGGGTGGCCACACTTTAGGAGTAGGGACCTGCAAGGGGGCATTTCAAAGGTATGTTAACTTAGATGTACAGAAACTGTGGTCAGGGCTTGTTTAAGGCAAAGACAAGCCTTTGACTAAAGCAGTTTTACGCCTGTGGTGTGACTACTCACCGTGACCTGCCCAGTGAGGGATTTATAATCAGATCACCATGTGAGGTTACTTTCCATAGAACCTTCCGAAGGTCCCGGTGCTGAGGTTGAGAAACCCTGCTTCATTTTATCCTAGAACAACTCCAAGATGATTTTTAACAACCCAAACGTGTGGGGAAGGGAGTCCGGAGAATCAGAAAGCTGGCTTTCCAACCTCTGCCTTATCGCCAGCGTGCATCTTTGGACCTCTGCCTTATCTTCTGTCAAACGTGGATAGTCCAGGCTGGCCCCGCCTCCTTGACAAAGGTGTTTGGGGGCTGACACATGAGAAAGCAAGTGAGAACACTCGCCTGGGGAGGAGGGTGGTGAGGCTGGGCACAGAGAGGAAGGAGCCACAGGTTAGCCTAGTGTAGTCACGTGGCCAAAATTTTCCAAGGTGGATTCACTGTCAAGTATGCAGTCCTTCCCTTGTCTTCAAAAGTAAATTGCAGGCCCTGGCCGGTTTGCTCAGTGGTAGAGCGTCAGCCTGGCGTGCAGGAGTCCCGGGTTCGATTCCCGGCCAGGGCACACAGGAGAAGCACCCATCTGCTTCTCCACCCCTCCCCCTCTCCTTCCTCTCTGTCTCTCTCTTCCCCTCCTGCAGCCAAGGCTCCATTGGAGCAAAGTTTTCCCAGGCGCTGAGGATGGCTCTGTGGCCTCTGCCTCAGGCACTAGAATGGCTCTAATTGTGGCAGAGCTATGCCCCAAGATGGGCAGAGCATCACCCCCTGGTGGGCATGCTGGGTGGATCCGGGTTGGGCGCATGCGGGAGTCTGTCTGACTGCCTCCCTGTTTCCAACTTCGGAAAAATACAAAAAAAAAAAAAAAAAAAGTAAATTGCACGGTTCAGGTCATGTGTGCCTCAGATTAAAAAACACTCGGCTCTAGTTCCCTCCCACTCTTCTTTCTTTTTTTTGTCCTTTGTTGTTGTTAGTGATTTGAGAGAGATCAGTTTGTTGCTTCACTTATTTCTGCATTCATTGGTTGATTCTTGTGTGTGACCTGACCCAGAATTGAACCTGCAACCTTGGTGTACTGAAATGACACTCTAGCCAACTGAGCTACCGGGCCAGGCCCCTTCTTTTCTATTTTCTTTACTTTTCAAATAGAAGCTTACAGTATACACTGATTTATAAATGACTTCTCCCCATATGTATCAGTAGATTATAAATATCTGCCCCTGAAAGTAGTTTTATTTCTATAATTTTATTTTAGTAGATTAATCTCACAGTCTATTTAACCAGTCTCTGACTTTGAGACGTTTTTGCTGTTTTCAAATCTCCCCTCTTCTAATCCATGCTCTGGTCAACATCTTGGTGGCTTTTGTGTATGTACATTTATGATTTTTTTTTCCCTAGGAGACATTTTTTAAAGTAGAATTTCTGACTCAAAGTATACATTTTTTTTTCTTTTCAAACAGTATTTACTTATTTTAATGAAAGCTATGTCAGTAAATTTTGGAAAAGTCAGAAAAATAGAAAGAAGGAAAAATATCTACAGTTTGAACACAACCACTGTTAACATTTTAGTTAACATTTTGTATTCTATATGGCTTCTTTTTAGAAAAAAAATTATTGCATAACTAATTTGTAGCCTATAATCTGCTTTAGATTTTTTTTAATGCAACCATGTCTTTTATGGGTGAAGCTTGCTTATTTGTCTAAGATTGTGATCGTAATCATTTCCTGTGCATTTTTAGTGGCTGTGTCATATCCTATCATGTGCGTGGGCCAGGCTTACTTGAACAATTTCATAGACCTGGACTTGTGCTTGTTTTCAGTTCTCACAATTATAAATAGTACCCGCAATGAACCATTTTGTGAGGCTTCTCCCCGCTCCCTGAATTCATGATGAATTACTTAGAATAGATTTCCAGAACTGAAACTATTGGGTCAAATGGGCAAAAAACATTTTCATGGTTCATTGATGTACAATGCCGAATTATTTTAGAAGCCTTATGTCCTGTGAATCTGGGTGGTTTAAACATTGTTTAGGCCTTTTACACCTATGGCTTGTTCTGATTGATCTTCCCAGCATGATGTCTGAGGGGTCTGGGTCCATAATCCAGCCGGACTGAGGCAGGAACAGCCTCCTTAACCCTGGTACAGTCTCCAAGAGCTCCAAGTACTTCCTACTCCAGCTGCCTCTGGGACTGGAGCACCCCCTGCAGGCTATACAAGCAACTTCCTTCCTCAACCTGTGACCTGGGCTCCATTTCTCTTTCCCCATCAAGCCCTCCTCTGGTCTCTATCCAAGTTGGAATATGTCCTGATCAGGTGCAGATTATGTCCCAGCCTGTCCGAGGTCTCCATTGTCTTCCTTAGGCAACACAGGAACACAATCCATGGTGTGTCAGCCTTCTGACTCAGCACTTTCCTGCTCCAGGAAGCTTGGCCGTGAGAAAGCTCTTCTTTTTCTTGATCTCAAATTGTTTCCTTGGTGTTTCCTCTGCTTAAGTTCAAGGTCATGGGTAACCAGTCTGCTTATGTTTCACTTCCACTCCCCCACCCCTGGTTCATCTTCCCACATGGTCTTCACGCTTCTTTCTCAGACGGCTCTGTCGGAATTGGGGTCTTCTCTGAGTCTCAGTTTCCCCACCTGTAGAAAGCAGATAGTAGTTCCCAGCCTGCAGGGTTGTTCCAAATATCAGCAATTATAGCCGTAAAGAGCCTACCCCAGACTTTGACTCAAGATGATCGACTGAAAACATGCCTTACCTCTGTGTGCCTTGGTATCCCTACCGGTGAAATGGGGTCATTTTGTAACAATTGAATGAAAATAATGCGTGGGAGATGTTGGACCCAGTGCTGACAGGTAGTGAGTGTTCAATATTTTAACCTATTTTTAGACTACTTGATTCTTTTAAGTAAGAGATCCCATGAACCATCGATTTTTAACCGAGAGATGGCTTCGGGGGCCTGTGAATTTCTCACGACGACATGTAAAATTGAGTGAGGGTATTGGTATGTGTGTTTTTAGGGAGAGGAAGCTTCATTGCTGTTGTTGAATGACAAGTTCTCAGACGGGTTTACAATCCCTGCGCTGCATGGTCCCAGGTGCAGCGCTACGCTCAGTGGGCCTTGAAAAAGACCGAAAAACTTTGTCACAGCCTCAATTGCCATCGGCAGCTCTACTATGGCAGTGATTTTTTGCCTTATCCCCCCTATTTTTTAAACTATTTGTTTCATTCATTTTTTTTCTTGTTTTGTCCATTTATTTTTTGAAAGTTTAATTTTTAAAAATTTTTCTTTCACATTTTCTTTTTGGTGGAAAAAATTGAACTTGGCAAAGCACTTCCTATATAAGGGAAACCACTTGCCAAGGTTCCCAGGATATAAGGGGCACTGCCCTGTGTGTGTGTGTGTGTGTGTGTGTGTGTGTGCGAGATGCTATGTGTCGTACACACTTGTACAGGCCCGGGCTATCCCTGGGAGGTTCCATCACTATAGTAGTCTTAGGGAGGAGGAACCGGGCACAGAGGACACTCCTGTTTGTCATTGGTGACAGGAGACTCACACCCTTTGTATCTTTCGTGTTTTGTAGATTGGGTAGGTGGACCTATTTAAAAATAACTAATTTTAAAATAATCAAGTGTTCCTAGACAACCCACCCTTCTCCAGAGTTATTGTAGGCCTTGAATGGGAGCACGTGTGTAAGATGCTCAGCACAGTGGCTGGTGCATTCTAAGAGGTGCATAGAGGGTGCACATGTCACGAAACTTCATTGGAATCGTGCTGGGGTAGTGAGAGCTCTGAGCTGCCCCTCGGCTGTCTGGGAGAAATAATAAAACCTCATTTTCTCTTTACATTGATTTCTGTGAAATGGAGAAGCTTTAATGAATGAGCAGAACCAGTTTCTCCCGCTTCACATCTGCCCTGTTAACCTGTCCTCTAGGTTGGCTCAAATAACCAAACCAGGGAAGCTAATGCCCTTAGTCCTAGACCTTGAGGATTTCCATGAGATCCTCACAGACCTCCTAGCTGTTCACGGCTGATTCAATGCTGAAGTCCCTTCAACAGCACCATTAACAACACTATGCCAGGAGAGCCTGGCTGAGATAGGCTTTGATACTCCCAAAGCAGATCCTGTACAAGTAGTTTCTTTGGGTGGGGACCCCAGGAAGCAATAATAAGAGGATGGAGAAGTGAGGCAGAGGTGGAAGGAAGCCAATAGGACGTTAATGTTAATGGGCAGGTTACTGCAGTGGTCAGCTGGGGCTCAACTCTGCTGGGGACTCTGGGGGACGATATGGTCCAGGTCAACGATTTGTCCCACCGTTAGGGTCAAGATACTGGGGGTATTTATTTTATCTACTAATTCCTGTTTGTCATCGGTTAAAGGTTGTTCCCAGTGGGCTTGACTACCCAGTCCTCCCCGCTACCCTGTATTTGCATCAAGAAAGTTCAGGCACCTCACTGGTGGTGGCACAGTAGATAGAGCAGGCATGGCCAACATACGGCCCGCAGGCCGGATCCGGCCCATGTAATGAGTTTATGTGGCCCGCGATTAAATTTTTAATATTCTCTGCTACTTTAAAATCTCAGCTACTCAGAAGCGGAAGTGTCTTTGATTATTGGAAATTGAGATATTTAAGAAGATAGTGATATGCGGAAAAGAATTCCGCGTGTGACTAATCTAGGGTTAACTTCCAATAATTGGTCGAATGGATTCGTGATACTTCTTTATTTTTTAAAAAATATTCCATTATAAATATTTACAACTTTTGTACTGGTCTGTACTCAATATGAACTGTTTGACGTTTAATGGCGATGTGAAACCCACATTCTTTTAGGTGGAGTTTGCCAGTGTGCACCCAAGGTCAAACAATTCATTATTTTTGTGGTCAAGTGTGCTGAGTCAAGTGGCATTGTAGCATAGACAATAGCTGCAGTTGCTAACTGAAAACGTGTCCAGGCAGTTTGTAAAACGAAATAATTGTTTTATTTGTGATATAACCCCTTCAAGCTCATTCTATTAATTAAATATTATTTCGATTGATTGCGATACAGTTTGGATAGTTATATGGTATGTAATTATATTTTTATTAAAATAATATTGTATATTATCCCTGGCTGGTTGGCTCAGTGGTAGAGCATCGGCCTGGCGTGCAGGAGTCCTGGGTTCGATTCCCGGCCAGGGCACACAGGAGAAGTGCCCATCTGCTTCTCCACCCCTCCCCCTCTCCTTCCTCTCTGTCTCTCTCTTTCTCTCCCGCAGCCAAGGCTCCGTTGGAGCAAAGTTGGCCCGGGCACTGAGGATGGCTCTGTGGCCTCTGCCTCAGGTGCTAGAATGGCGCTGGTTGCAACAGAGCAATGCCCCAGATGGGCAGAGCATCGCCCCCTAGTGGGCATGCCAGTGGATCCTGGTCAGGCGCATGCAGGAGTCTGTCTGACTGCCTCCCTGTTCCAGCTTCAGAAAAATACAAAATAAATAAATAAATAAATAAATAAATAAATAAATAAATAAAATAATATTGTATATTAAATTTTTTTTCACTCACTAACATTTATTCATAAACAAATTACATAATAAAATTTTGTTTACTTAAATGAATCGTTTTTGTATTTAACACTTTTTAATTTTAATATTTCACCTGGCCCGTGAGAAATGTTTTCTTTCTAATCTGGCCCGGGGACAAAACCTGTTGGCCACGCCTGGGATAGAGTGTTGACCTGGGATGCTGAGGATCCAGGTTCAAAGCCCCAAGGTTGCTGGTTTGAGCGCAGGCTCACCAGCTTGAGTGCGGGGTCGTCAGATTGAGCATGGGATCATTACATGATCCCATGGTCGCTGGCTTGAAGCCTAAGGTTGCTGGCTTGAGCCCAAGGTCACTGGCTGGAAACCCTGGTCAAGGCATATATGAGAAGCAATCAAAGAACAGCTAAAGTGAAGCAATTACAAGTTGATGCTTCTCATCTCTCTCTCTTTTTGTCTGTTTCTCTCTCCCTTTCTCTAATAAAAAAAAAGTTCAGACATCAGGAGAAATCCCATAGGCAGAGCTTGTATGAGCATGCCTTTAGTTGTCATGCGCAGAAGGGGTGCAGGCTGGCAACCACTGCATCTGCAGGCGAGTCAGACGTTCTTGGGCCTTCTGGGTTAGAGTAAATCAGTGCTCTGACCACCAGACAACCATGAGTGAAAATTTTATTGCTCCAAGACTTTACACGAATGTCCCAACACCTCACTGGGGCAAATATAGAAAAGGCACAATCATTTTAACTAAGTCACTGTACAGACGCTTCCCGGCCTCACCCTCAGCATGGTGGGTGCATTTCAGTGGCAGCAGCTGCACTTGTCTGAGCCTCCTTTGCAGATGCAGCCCCGGGCACACTTGGCACAGCCCGGGGGGCAGCAGGAACAGCAACCTGGAAGGGTCAGGACATGGACAGATCAGCTTTGGGCCCACACTGCTCCCTTACCGCTTCCCTTCTCGCCACTTAGGGGAAGTAGGAAGAGAAAAGCCTGCCACAGGCTCCAATCCACAGTCACAAAAGCTCTTGGAGCCTGACCAGGCGGTGGCACAGTGGATAGAGTGTCGGACTGGGATGCTGAGGACCCAGGTTCAAGACCATGAGGTCGCCTTCTTGAGCGCGGGCTCATCTGGTTTGAGCAAAGCTCACCAGCTTGGACCCAAGGTCGCTGGCTCGAGCAAAGGGTCACTCGGTCTGCTGAAGGACCGCGGTCAAGGCACATATGTGAAAGCAATAATTGAACACTAAGGTATCGCAACGAAAAACTGATGATTGATGCTTCTCATCTCTCTCCTTTCCTGTCTGTCTGTCTCTATCCCTCTCTCTGACTCTCTCTCTGTCTCTGGGAAAAAAAAAAAAAAAAAAAAAAGCTCTTGGACTGTACGTTGTGGGATGTTGAGGCTGGAAGGGCTCTCAGAGACCGTGCCACGTCTATCAGAGGCCCAGGGGAGGGGAGCGGTTTGCCCGAGATTGTCAGACAGTGGCTGGTCTGAGATCAAAACCCAGAGCTCCTGACTGCTGGCCAGTGTTCTCTTCCCTTCACCACTGGGCAGGCTGGACCCTTCTCTCAGTCCTCTTCCTACTCCCAACACCTGGGACACTGTGGATGCCCTCACCCAGGAGGACAGCAGCCCTGGGGGGCACAGCTCTCAGTTCGGATGGCTCCCAAGTGGGTAGAAGACACCCAGACCTCCCTCCTCCCCGCCGTGGCTGGAGGGTTGAGGACGGAGGGAATATACTTCCTTAGCTGCTGGCCCCCGGCTCCCCGGTCACCTGACTCACTTTTTCGACATGTTTTGCAGCTGCAGGTTGTGCATTTGCAGTCATCTCCACAGATGCAGATTCCTCCTAGAAGAGAGGACAGAGCCACACATGTGAGGACCAAGGCAGAGCGGGGAACCCAAGGTGTGCTGCACAACCGCCGCGGTGGCAGGGTTTCTGGATTGTCCCACGGCAGTGGCTGGGCGAGAGGGTGAAGATGCTGCCGACCATCATCCCAAGTGGCGAGGATTGTCCAGGGGTTCCCAATCATGGTCCACCCATGGAAACCAGAGCAGCTGCCTCAGCATCCTCATTAAACATCTAGATTGATTCCTGGGGCCAACCACTGAGATCCGCTGACTCACAGGTCTGGGTGGGGAAAGGGAGATGGAGTTTTTAAAAAGCAACACAGATGATTCTGCTGTAGAATCAGGTTTGGGACCCACTGGACTAGGCCAATTCCACCAAGACCAATGCTCCCAGGAACTGTTGAAGTCTTTTGTACCCTCCTCCACGTTTTCAGGTGCCAGGCAACATGGGAAGCTTGAATGGTTAGGAGGGAGAGCAAAGGGCATAGACAAATCCAAAGGGACAGCCACAGGCATTGCTGTTTCTGTATCATAAAAACCATCTACACTTAAACAAAAAAATCATCCTAAGGCCCTGGCTGGTTGGCTCAGCAGTAGAGCATCGGCCCGGCATGTAGAAGTCCCAGGTTTGATTCCCGGTCAGGGCACACAAGAGAAGCGCCCATCTGCTTCTCCACCCCTCCCCCTCTCCTTCCTCTCTGTCTCTCTCTTCCCCTCCAGCAGCCAAGGCTCCACTGGAGCAAAGTTGCCCTGGGCGCTGAGGACGGCTCCATGGCTTCTGCCTCAGGCGCTAGAATAGCTCCTGTTGCAATGGAGCAACGCCCCAGATGGGCAGAGCATCGCCCCCTGGTGAGCACACCAAGTAGATTCTGGTTGGGCGCATACAGGGAGTCTGTCTATCTGCTGCCCCGCTTCTCACTTTGGAATAATACCAAAAAAAAAAGAAATCATCCTACCTATCATTTTGGATTTCAAGATGCTGGACGCTTCTGTCTCTTTGGCAGGTTTTGGTACAGACAAGTCCTGTTAAGGACCATGGAGGCTTGTGAGATATCTTCATACCATGTCTCAAGACCATAAAACTCAGTATGGCTCATAAAACCCTCTCCTCTCAGCCAACATGCTTCTATGGAATTAAGCGGTTTCAGAGCCTTGGGAGTCCACACACACTTCTAATGGCTCCCCTGACATATAATTCTAGCACTTTCACAGCTTCCCTGGGAGACGGGCAGTGGGGGATGAGTGACTTGTGTTCTGATGAGGAAACAGGCTATAACAGACTGAGAGCACCTTGCCAGGGTCTGGGTTGGAGCTCTTCCCCTGTCCTGGTGGCAGCCCTTAAGGGCCTGCTGCTGAGTCCCCCCACAGTCATTCCAGACCAGGTTATCGATCCCAGCAAATCAGGCTGGTGGCCAACAGAGGGTAAGAGCGGCCCCAGGGGTCTCCAGTCTGAAACAAACACCACTGACGGCTCCTAACTGCAGGAAGAGAAGCATTCACCAGACACTCACAGGCTCCCTGGAGGAAGCTGGGACAAGGTCCCAAAGCCCAAGGGTGGGCATCCTCACTCACCAGACATACAGGAGCATTCCCTGGGGTCCATGGTCCAGGTGTCCAAGAGGCTCCCGTGCTGTCTGTGCCGGAGAAAGGGGGCTGAGTGAGAAGCCACTGGAGGCTGCCTATTTATAGCCGTGTAGCTGTAGCTGTAGGTTCACCCCACCTCTCCCTGGGGCCAGACGCGCTGCTCACGGCCGGGCCAGACGCCTTGCACATGGACCAGCCAGATTCCATGGGCTGGGGGTGGGGAGAGCAGGCAGAGAAGGACAGAGGAAAGTGAGACTAGTCCAGTCTCAGGTGGCTTTTCTGAATGCTGTCACCATTCAGAAAGGGAAAAAGGGGGGGGGGGGCTGGACATAACCAGTGGAGAGAGTCCCTCCCAGCTTGTAGGTTAGTGGGGTCTTCATCACTCAAACCGTAAGGAGCACTAGGGGCCTCAGTGTGACCCATGGGACCATGGGTTTGAGCTGAGAACATCTAGAAGGAGAAAGGGATTAGTCTAATCGTCACCCGCTGGGCACCGGGGAAGGATAGGTAGGGGAAATATTGTAGTGATCTCAAAAATGATCCCTTCCGGATTGGAGGTCACAGCCCAGTAGGCGACCCAGGCACGTTCATTCATTCAACAACTTCCAAGGGCCAGCACTGTGCTGGGCACTGGGGAGCCGAAGATGCATAAAAATAGAGCTCATGGTTCAGAAGGTCAGGAGGACATCTCAGCCCAGGAAACCCACGACTGGGCAGGGCGTCTCTCAGAGTCCAGACACGGGAACCATCTTCGTGGGCCTGCATTGCCAGCCCAGTGCCATCTCTTGGCAGGACCAGCTTCCCCCCACAGCTTGGGTGTGCCATCTCATCAATAATAATGCCTGAGAAGGTCTGCAGAGAGAGATGAGGATTTCCCCTCACCCTTGTCTAAGCCACCTCTCCTTCCTCCTCACCTGCCCGTCAATTCACTATCTGTGAGCTACCTTCTGCAATACCTGTCCAGGAATTGTTTCTACCTCAGACGACTGATGCTCTGACATTGTTTAACACCTCGACTGAATAATAGCAAAATCCAGTTCCCTAGCAGGAAGCTGTTTGCCAGTTTCTGGCTGTGCATGTTGACATGACTGTGCAGGGAGCAGTCGAGTCCCGCTGAACTGTGCCCCCGGCTGTCCAGTTTCTTTCACACAGTGCTTCCCCGCATCCACAGGCCCCATTTGTGCTTCGGCCCACCTACTAAGCCCCACTCCTGATCTCTGCATGGCAGAGGGAAACAAGGACACCCACAGGCCCTCCGAGACCAGGCAAGGGCTGGCAGGTGCAGCTACACCCACACTTAGAAAGTAACTCTTCAGAGACATGATTACTGGCCTTCTCAGGGGATTCGAGGAGCCCTTTAAAAATCTGATGAAAACTCTGAACCCTCTACCCAGAAAAAAAAAGCACAAATATGCAACACTTTCTCACAAGTTCAAGGATTTTGTGGCTCTCCAAAATCCCACTGGCGTCCCCCCACCCCCGCCAGGGTTCCTGAGTTAAGAACGCTTCTGCAGAGAGGCAGTCTGCCTGCGACACCTCCCCTGTTACTGCACAGCAGTTGTAGCTTTTTCGAGCAGTGAGCTCCTCCTCCAGTTACGGCCTCTACTTTGGGCATAAGTCGTGTCAACCGGTTATCTTAGAACAATGAAACAGGTTGTTCCAAAGAAGCTTCTAATATGCTCCACCACTTACAAAACACAAAATGAGAGGGTTTTCGTCTTGCCCCCTTTGCATAAAAGCTAAACACGTTCCTGTTCCTGCGTCCAGCAGTTTCTGCCAGAAAGAAGTTTCTGGGACTCCTGGTCCAGGAATGAAGGTTCAGCCACAGGATGATGGCAGAGACCACTCCCCCGCCATGGCTCCACGCCCTGGTCAATGCTCTGCTCCTGAGATCGCCATCCTTTCCCTTGGAACCTTCTAGACATACCTACGTGGCTCTCTGAGAACAGCCTGGAGGCATTGGTTTTATTATGGTGGTTTGTAAACTGACTCCTCTCTCTAGACCACACCGTTCTCAGGAACAGAGGGTGTGCTCGTTAAACTGAGCATCCCATGGCTGGGCACCCTGGGTGCTGCCACACAGTGGGTGCTCAAGGAAGATGCATGGGCTGATGATGGATACGTGACTCAATTAACAGCGTTGCGTCCAGGCCATCTTCTGAGGCTCTTGGTGAAGCGTTTTGGAGGACCTTGTCACTCACTCAAGGGCTTGCGATCTGGACTTACGCTGCCCAGCTCTGCTCCTTTGTTGCACGATTTGGGGCAAGTTATTTGACCTCTCTGAACCTCAGTTTATTCCATCTGCAAAGCCAGACGAATGAAAATGATAACCCTGAAGCCCTGTCGTGTGGGTTTAATGAGGGAATGCATAGTAAGTACTTAGCTCAGAACCTGGCACATAATATTAATGTTATTATTATTAATAATATTATTATTATTACCTGTGCCGATTACAGCCTGGCAGATTGGTTCGCCACCCACCCATTTGTATGTCTCAGGCTCACCAGCCCCTCCTGGAGTGCCGAGCAAGGTGAGTTCAGCAGCAGTTCTCTGCTTTTAAGCTCAACCTAATTCTTTTTGGATCCCAGGTTCTGGGGACCTCAGGGCTCTGTCCTTTCTGCCTCCCTTTTGCTGCAGTTTCTGTACGTTTGGAGGCAGAGTTGACTTTCTACCTACAGGGACCTAATTTTTTTTTTGTATTTTTTCTGAAGCTGGAAACGGGGAGGCAGCCAGACTCCCGCATGCGTCTGACCGGGATCCACCCGGCATGCCCACCAGATGGCGATGCTCTGCCCATCTGGGGCATCGCTCTGCTGCAATCAGAGCCATTCTAGCGCCTGAGGCAGAGGCCACAGAGCCATCCTCAGCGCCTGGGCCAACTTTGCTCCAATGGAGCCTTGGCTACAGGAGGGGAAGAGAGAGACAGAGAGGAAGGAGAGGGGGAGGGGTGGAGAAGCAGATAGGCGCTTCTCCTGTGTGCCCTGGCCGGGAATCGAACCAGGGACTCCCACACGCCAGGCCAACGCTTTACCACTGAGCCAACTGGCCAGGGCTACAGGGACCTATTTTGGGGTGTTTCTGGCCTCATCTCTAGGACTAGGCGTGAGAGATGGGGACACAAAGTCAAAGCAGGCAAGGCTCCTTGGGGGCCAGCTTGAATCCTGGATGGTCAGCATTGGAACAACCCCAAGAAGTCATGGGCCAGCTTCTGTTGTTCGAGCGGGGAAACAGAGGCCCAGGAGACACTGTCAACTCCTGGTCACTGAGCATAGTGGTGGCAGGGGGATTTGAACCTGGCTCCTCAGCTCACTGCCAGCACCCGTGCTTATAGACTGTTTACTAATGAACTTTATTATTAAGAAGTTCAAACACACTGAAAAATATAAAGAACAGTCGGACCAGCACCACTGTGTCAACACTGTCATATTTGCTTCGACTCTTTTATTTATAAGAAATAAAATATTAACAGGCGCACAGCTTTAAATTCAGTCTGTATGTTGGAACTCCCAATTTATATTCCTTTTAGCAATTTCTGAAGAATCCTCATTACCCTACCTCTCTCTCCAATACTTCCTACGTTCAGACGTTGAAATGTTTGCCCATCTGATAAATATGAAGAGGTGCAATGGTATCTCACTGAGGTATAATTTGCATGTCCCTGCTTCCCACCATCCGTTAACATGCAGAACATGAGCCACGGTCTAGTCATCCTCACACGGACTGTGGATGTCTCATCAGCCTTCCACACTCTAGCAAGAGAGAGCATAGTGAAGACCCTGGGCTGCGGTCCTTCACACGTGGTTCTAAGCTGGCTCCTCCATCTGCTTGCTGTACAACCTCAGACAAGTTCCCTTACCTCCGTGACCCTCAACCACAAAGTGGAGATAACTGGGCCTATTCATGGAGTCACGGTGAGGATTAAGAGGAAACGACAAAGATCAGGCATTTAACACACACTCTCATTGCTCAAGGAATAGTAGGTTTTATTGAGAGTTCATGCTTACAGTGGAGCGATAGGTTTACAGGCAGCTTGATATGCAGTCAGATAGGCCTGGAGCTCAGCCCCACGCTTTGGCATGGCATGTCACCTCTCCAAACATCAGTTTGTCATCTTTAGAAAGGAGGCGATCATGAGCAGGCTAAGAGACACTAGGGTAGAAAGCTCAAAGGAGAAGTAAGAAGCTTTAAAGAACACAAAAGCCCTGGCCAGTTGGCTCAGCGGTAGAGCGTCGGCCTGGCGTGCGGGGGACCTGGGTTCGATTCCCGGCCAGGGCACATAGGAGAGGCGCCCATTTGCTTCTCCACCCCTCCCCCTCTCCTTCCTCTCTGTCTCTCTCTTCCCCTCCCGCAGCCAAGGCTCGGGCACTGGGGATGACTCCTTGGCCTCTGCCCCAGGCGCTAGAGTGGCTCTGGTCGCGGCAGAGCGACGCCCCGGAGGGGCAGAGCGTCGCCCCTGGTGGGCGTGCAGGGTGGATCCCGGTCGGGCGCATGTGGGAGTCTGTCTGACTGTCTCTCCCCGTTTCCAGCTTCAGGAAAAAAATAATAATAATAAAAATAAAGAACACAAAAGACAAAATCTTCTTTATCACAAACCTGTCCGTGGCCTGCCCTGGAGCAGCAGCAGTACAGACCCTCAAACCTGGGCGGGGTGGGCTTTGGGGTGAGAGGCTGGGTGAGCAGAGCCGGGGCAGCCCTGCTCTCTGGACACACTGCTTACCCCTCCCCTGCCGGGCTACTGAGGGCTCCCTCTTCATGATCCAAGCTCTGACAGCGGTGCTGAGGGACTTTTAATGACCTTACCACCAAGAAGAGGTTCTGTGGATTTTGATAATCTAAACTTTTTCACACTTTTTTTTTTTTTTCAGAGAGAGAGAGGGGTAGACAGGGACAGACAGACAGGAACGGAGAGAAATGAGAAGCATCAATCACTAGTTTTTCATTGCGTGTTGCAACACCTTAGTTGTTCACTGATTGCTTTCTCATATGTGCCTTGACCGTGGGCCTTCAGCAGACCGAGTAACCCCTTGCTGGAGTCAGCAACCTTGGGTTCAAGCTGGTGGGCTTTTTGCTCAAACCAGATGAGCCCGCGCTCAATCTGGTCTCCTCGGGGTCTCGAACCTGGGTCCTCTGCATCCCAGTCCAATGCTCTATCCACTGCGCCACCGCCTGGTCAGGCTCACACTTTTTTTATATCTATATATATACTTGGGAGAGAAGCATCAACTCATTGTTCCACTAGTTGCACATTTGACCAGGGCTCAAACTCTTGACCTTGGCAGGTGGGAGGGAGTCTAGCTGGCATCCTCAGGATGGAGCCGGTGACCCTGGGTTTGAATCAATGACCTCAGTGGTCTGAGATGACACTATGTATTGCACTGCTGGCCAAGGTTTAAATGTATTTTTCTAGAGATTTGTTTCACCAGTTAAGGTAACAATACATCTGTGTGTGTGTGTCTGTCTGTGCAAGGGAGAGAGAGAGAAGTTGAGAAGGCTGTATGTGCCAGGGAGGCTGGGGTTGTTCTTACTCAGACTAGTCCTAAGAAAGCCTCCCCCTCAACCAAAACACACGCATGCTTTTCCTTTTCTGGCCCCCAATGCCATTCACGGAGCCCTGGTAAAGCACCCCCCCAGGCAGTGTGTGAACGGCCTCCCGGGAGGGGGCTCCCAGCAGTGCAGATTGTGGAAATCAGGCCAAGGCTCAGTAGGAGCCACTCTGCTCTGCCCAGGCACCTGCGCAGGCGGCCGGCTTCACAGACTCTCCAGGGCCAGCTGCTGCTGCTTAATTACAGGGGACTCCAGCTCTGCGGCTGTAATTTAGTACCCGCCGGGCAAGTGAAACCCTCCACCTTGCACAGGGCCTGGAGGAAGCATGAGTAAGGCCAAAGCCGCCAATTACCCACCCTCCTGTCCCCAGCAGCAAGGTGTCTGGGCCAGGTTGGCTGGCAGCCCCGATCAGGGCTAAGGGGAGGGGGAAGGAGGCTTACGGTCTCTTCCTTCCTTCATTCTCCTTCTCCTCCTTTTCCACCTTCTCTCTCTCTCTCTCTCTCTCTCTCTCTCTCTCTCCCTCTCTTTTCCCTTTAATCAATCATTCAACAAACACATTCAGGGCTGCCTATGAGTGAAGCTTCGGGTTAGCCCTCTGAATGGGTGAGTGGACCAGACACAGAGCCTGGTCCTCAGGAGCTCAATTTCCGAAGAGCCTGTCCATGGCTGTCAGAAAAGAGAGCGCGAGCAGGTGTCTGTGGGGATGCGCAGGCGCAGGGCGGCACTTGAATAACTCAGGGATGAGCCCTGTCTAACCTGTGTGGTCCTAACGCCTCACTTGCCTCGCCCTAGTCTCTTCATCCCTCCCAGTCTAGGGATGAGGGGCCGACAGTCTAGGGAACTCTGGTGGGCTGGACCAGGGGTTTCAGGGGCCTGCCCGGAACCCGGGGGTTCTCAGAGATGTCTGCAGGGGCAGCTGCGGGCAGGATGCTAGGTCCCTCCCCGCCCCAGTGGGAGGAGCGGAGGGCCAGCCCCAGCGGCATCCTCAGCCTTCAGGCCCTCCGCAAGCCAGCACTAAGCCCCCCGGGGGCATGGTCATGCTGGCCAGGTTCATCTTAGGTTCCTGGCTTTATCTCCTGTGTTTAGAGACCCTTCCTCTGGCTGTAACGGATTCCCAGCCAGGAGTCCCCGCTCGGCTCTGCTGAGCCTCCCAGGAAGACTTGACGAAGGGGGAAAGCAGAACTCCTGGAGTGGCCCTGATTCTAGAACGCCAGAGCTGGGAGGGCAGAGATGTGGTCCAGACTTCTCCCAACTCCAGCCCCAACCCCAACTACAGACTGGGAGGCTGCGGCCGAGAGGGGCGGTGCCCCGCCTGTCACCCCACCGCCACCGCCACCGCCAGCGTGGTCAGGGAGGAATCGGGGAGGAGAACCTTCCAGGCCCATTTGCAGAGTCACCCTCTGCTTGGATTAAGCAAATGTTGAGGGCCCCCACGGTGCCACACGCGTCACCCAGGGGTGCTGAGAAGAAGGTCTCACCGTTTAATTGGGACGCTGAGACTCCCAGAGAAGAAATATCTGGCGAGCATTGCAGAGCTGTGTGCTCCAATGATAAACTACACCAGGGGCCTCGTGTGATGTCTCTCTGTCCCTTCTGTTTTTCTTCCTTCTCCTCTCTCCTCCTCCTTTTCTCTCATTTCCCCTTTATCCTCCCACTTTTTTCCACGTCTTCTTTTCTCTCTTAGTAAAAAGAGACCAGGCTGGGACTCGGGGCAACTGCATCTTCTAAATTCCCTCACTGACATCACTCAGTCACAAGCTCACTTCCCTGCCCCGGGACTCAGTTTCCCCCAAACAACAAGGAGGTGTCCATAGCTAGATGACCACTGAGGCCGCCCCCAGCTCGGTTCCCGGTGCTGGTAAAGACAGTGCTTTTTAGGCTGTTTAGGAAGTTTCTATCTCTAAGGTTTCTAGAGAGGCAACCCCCTCAGCCAACAGCCCCAAAAAGCCCTTCGTATCTAAAGTCCTGGGGTCAAAGCCACGCTTTAGAGAAGCTTCGCTAATTGCTCATTGTCTGCGGGCACTATTTGGTGTTGCCTTTCCTTCACAGATGTGAAGATGGATTCAGCAGCTGGGGGCCCTGCAGCCCCTGCACGTGCTCTCGCCAGACCTCCAATGCTTCCTGCAGGTCGGAGATCCTGGGGGCCTGGGGACTTCTAATTAAACAGGCGTCTCAGGTAGAGGGGCCAAGAACCCTTCCCCACCTGTCAGGATGTCTGTCACCCAGAACTCTAAACCTTAGTGCATTTGCATTTTAATTTGTTGATTTTTGCACTAGAAAAAAAAAATAGTTCTCTGCAGATACTTGGATCATCCCTAATCCGTGGTAGGGAAGAAAAAAACAAAGACGACAGTTTGGGGGTTTTATCGAAGGGGAATGATTAGCCATCGTTGTCATTGCCTGCACTCTGAAGGGGTGGATGACCAGGCTCATTGCTCCCGTCGGCGCCTGCCTGCAGGGTTAATGACCCAATGCCTTTGCGTAGCTCTGGTCTGGGGAGCTCAGCGTGAGAACCAGGAGGGGTGACCAGGCTGACGCAGCTGGGGGTGAAAGCTAGAACTCCCGGGTCAACTGCAGGTCGGAGTGAGCCTCAGGTGGACATGGATGTATTCCGCCACTGCTTTGATTTTGTCTCTCTGGCCTTGGGCGAGCCATCTGACCTCAGTTTCCCTGCCAATAAAATGGAGTTAATAACATACCCTTCTAAGGGCACCTCTTAAGCATAATTGGCCAGTTCTTGCTGGGTGCTTTGAAGAAAATTGCTGTGAAGATATTCTGCCGGCCCTGGAATTTTCCTTGGTGCCTGAGGAGAACCGGCTAATGTTCTGATTCTCGCCCTCCCGGCTGAACCATTTTCCCCAGTTCAGTTGGAAGAGAGGCAGGCAGGGGAGGGGCTGTGACCACAGCCTGGGCCTGCCTGGAGTATTAGAGGCACAACCTTGCCTTTGATGCCTGCCTGCATCGCTTGTTAATTTTAATAGGAAGCGAGCAGAGGCAGGAAGCTTCTGCCTGGCAGAGAAAAACAGGTTGAGGCCAAAGGGGGTTGATGCCAACTCAATTTGGAGCTTGTTTGGCTTTGAAGCCCTTGACCCCAGTGCTAGAGTCACAGGACAACAGGGTCAGTGTGGACAGATGTCTGGGGACAGTATGGGCCTTAGGCTCCTCAGTTTCCAGCTCAGCCAGGAACACATGGCCCCCGTCTCAATTTGGGAATCATCTTAGAGTCAATAATCCCCCAAGATGGTGAATTTCCAGGGACACCCCAAATAGGGGTCTCAAATGTAAGTGACCCAAGGGGCTAGGTGGTTAATTAATGCATAAGAGTGAAGTAAACTGATTGTAGGTAATAAGGAGTGGTGGGAGTGTGTCAAACTAACTAAGCTCCAACTGAATAGTGAGATTTGAGAATGAGGGTCAAATTTCAGCTCTTCTGATTTTATAAGAGAAATTTAAAACCTGAAGTGTGTGTGTGTGTGAAATTTTCTAACTTTGAACACAAGAGTTGTTTGTTTGTTTATTCGTTTTAACTATTCTCTCCATGAGCAATGCAAACGTAAGCCAGAGAAGCCCATGGGGTCCTGTTTTGTGACCTCTTTTAGAATCCTAAAGCTTCCGCAGTGCAGAGTCTCCTAAAATTTACCACAGCCTTCAGTTACTATTTTCTAGACCCTTCAGACCGATCCCCTGGTTGAGGGCCTCAGAGTCACCAAGTGAGAGCTTTTCAAAAAACACAATTTTTTAGGGGTTCTGATTCAGCGGGCTTAGAGTGGGGTCTGGGGAGGGTTCCCATGTTTTATTTTTAACTCTTCAGATGATTCTGGTGTACAACCAGGCTTGGGAAACGGTGACTTCTTTGGTTCCTCTCAGTGATTTTTTTTATCTTTTTGAGTCAATAAACCCTTTGAGAAGTTGAAGAAAGTAACCAACACTTCCAAGGGAGAAAAAATGAAGACACTTATCCAGGAGGTATTTTGCAACACTGTCATGGGGCCTGAGTGCCTCCCTCTGAGAGTCACCCATAGCCACCAAGTGGTTGGGGAAGAACCCGGAAACTCCTTGGTGCTGGAATTCCATCCACAGGAGCTGCAACAATGGCCTCCAGGGTCTCACATGTACCCTCCAGAGCAGAGGGATGGATTAGTAACAGTGTCATCTCCTTAGAGGGACAGGCTGGCCCTGCTCTTCTGTGATCTCCATTCCAGGACACCAGCACCTCCCCTGCAGAGTAAGGAGCTCTTGTAAATCTGCATTTCAGATGGGAACACTAGTTCAGAGAGGTCAAGGTCAGCCAGCCAGGATCTGAACCTCCATCTATCTGGTTGCCATCCCTGAGCTCTGTTCCCAGGGCTGGCGTGGTCAAGGTAATGACTAGTACCCTGGAAATGACCTGCTGCAGTCACATTCCCAGGGAGAAGAAGCCCGTCTCTGGAGCTCTCCTTTCAGATGCTGCAAGGGGAAGAATCGCTCCTCTCAATTCTACGTTAGTACAGAGCTGGGTGGAGGGAGCTCCGCAGGGAAGCAACGGAGGCTGAGCTCTGCATATATTTGCATACTAATGAGGCAAGGACGCCAGGGGCTGACTAAGCAGGGCCTGACCCCCAGGGTTCCCAGGCTGCCAGCTTTTGTCCAAGACTTTCTCTTTCACAGAACCTTGAGCTGGTGCCTGGACTCGATGCCCACAAAAGGGCCTTTCAGGGCCTTCTCTGAATAAAGTGTTCTGTTCCCACCACAGTTTTTTAAGTCGTGGGGGAAACAGCAGAAACTCAGAGAGACTAAGAAGTTCTGTTTCTTGGGGGCGGGCAGGCTGGTAAGCTGTACAAGTCCCAGGACAGGCTTTCCCGTGACTGGGGAGCCCGCACTTCCTGGGCCCGGGCTGAGCCACGGTCCCTGCCCACGTGGTACATATCACCCTTGGTTACAGCTAGAAATCCCGAAAGAATAATCCAGGTGCACCAGGATGTACCAATCCTTTCTTTCATCCCCTACACGGGGCCAAAGAGGGGCTCCTCTTGAGATTCACGGCGTGGGTTTCCCCGCAGGAGGGCTGGGTCTCTGGTAGAAAATTTAGATCATTTATATAAGTGTCAGGAGGGATGACGGAGAGAAAAATAAATCATACAAGTTGCTTTTAGAGCAAGTGATAAGATACTCATCTGCACTTATGATCATAGAAATGCAAATTAAAGCTACAACCAGATATCACGTCTTAAACATCTATCTGATGGGCAGAGATTCCAGAAGTTTTCGGGGAAACAGGCGTGCTAGGACCGGGATGGTGACACGCTGACCATGGGACATCCGGAACAGCCTCCAGAGCACAAAAGGTGTCTGTGCTTTAGCAAAACAACACGGTTGTTGGGAAATGATCCTATCTTTGCATCTATTTCCATATCGTGCACACAGACGTGGGAGCAATGCACTGCTATCTCCCTTGTAACGGATCAGAGAGGGACTGAATATTCAGGGGCCGAATGCTCCTGTCAGGGATGCATGAAACATCAGTGCTGTGGAATTCCAGGCAGCCCTTCAAGACAGGTGAGAGGCTCTACACGTCCTGATTGGGGGGGGAGGGCGTGGGGGATCGGGAGATACAGTGTTAACAGGACAGGCAAAGCGCAGAATGGTGGCTTCAGGGAGGTACTGGATGCCACCATGTGTGGAAGGAGAGTGGAGAGAGGGGGCCTTGTATCTAAATGTATGTGATTAGAATGCATCCGCAAGGAGACAGAAGAAACCGGCCACAGTGGTTACCTCGGAGAGAAGCTTGGGAGCTCGGGTCCTTCCAGCCAGGAGGGAGACGTACACTATATGTATTTTTTTTTTTTTTTTGCATTTGACTCCGTTTTGCTATATGCTTTTATTTCTTTTTCAAAGGAAGAGAAAGAAAAGAAGGAAGGAAGGGAGGAAGAAAGGTAGGAAAGAAAAAAGAAAAGAAGGAAGGAAAAAAAGGGATGGAAGGAATGAGGAAAAAATAAAAGAAATATAGATAGAAAAAAGGAAAAAACTTTATAATAATGATGTCCCCATCCACATCCGTGTTTCAGGAGAGTGGCCTCTGGACCTGCCTGCTGCTTCCCAGGGCCTCCTAGGGGCTCCTTTGACCTTTCTAGAAACAACTAAAATCTCCCAGAACCTACCCAGCCTGATGGATGAGGTGGGCCAGCCCCTTGGGGTCAGGAAACAAGCTCTGGCTCTCAAGGCATGCCACAAGCATCTCTCTGTAGAAGAGAAATGTCCTTCTCCATCCTCAGCATCTGAGAGAGACTGTATCAGCCCCGGTTCTGGGACGTCTGAGCTGCAGGAGTCAGAAGAAGGTGTGGGGGTGAGTGAGGCCCAGGACCTGGTGTCAGGGGCTTCTCCAGAGAAGGGGATCTTGGTGACAAAGGCAGGGTTGGGGGGTCCTTCCTTTTGAGTATAGGAATATATATCTACTTATATAGTCATCTGTCGATGGTCACTTTTTAGCTATTGTGAATAATTCTGCTGTGAATACTGGTGTAGAAGTATCTGCCATGAACATGTGGGTACAAGTATCTCTTCAAGACAGCGATTTCATTTCCTCTGGATCCGTACCCAGAAGTGGACTTGCTCAGTCCTATGGTAGATCTACGTTTAATTTTTTGAGGAGCCATCACACTTCTTTCCACGGGTGGCTGTATCATTTTACATTCCCACCAACACTGCACACGGGCTCCGATTTCTCCACATCTTTGTGTGTATGCTTTCACATCTTTTAATTGGGTTGATATCAAAGTGTTCCCTATACAAGTAATAAATTAAATGTTTTAAAAAGACATGTTGTGTTCAGGAGGTCAGAGGGGGTGAAGGAAAGAACAGGACAAAACCCAGCCCAGGCTGGTGATCTCTCTGGCCCCTTCCTACTCGGGAATGCCGTTACTGCAGAAGTGGAACCTGCTGTCTCCTTGAGCCCGCTCTGCCCCTTGAAGATGTGATGCTCGCATCTGCCAGGCTGCACACTGCTTGCAGCTACAGGAGTTCACACAAAGGTGGAAAAACCCAAGCCTTCCAGAGCAGGTGCCCAGAGGTTGGCTTCCCGCCCAAACAGGTAGTTACCAGCGCCGAGTCAAGCCTCAGCCAGCGTCTGATGCTGCCCACACCCAGGTATAGCTCCGGGGCGCTATAAAAAGCACACTCCTTGGAAAGTAGAACACATTCTAGCCATCAGCTTTGATCTGAACCCCGCAAGTGGGCTGGGCCAGGAGCCGGCTCCTCTGCTCCTTGGATCTGGGCTGACCGCATCCCGCTGTGGACTCCTCTCATTCCAAAATCATTCGAAGGCTCTTGGGTCCTTCTTGCTCTGTCAGAGGCAAGTTGCCATTGTCAGCATGCCGTTGATCACACCTTCCCATCAATGCCTCTGTGAGCTCGGAAGGTGCAGCTCAAAGCAAGATGAGTTTTTCATCAACCGCAACAACAAAAAGATTAAAGAGAGTTCATTTGTAGATTTAAAAAAAAATAATCACAACTTACATAAGTCATATGGGTATTTCAAAGTCAGAAGCTTATGCCTAAAGACAGAGAAGGTTAGGAAGAACCACATCAACAAAAACGAATCAAAATGTGTTTCTTTGAGTGAACTGTTTGCAAGGCTATTGTGATATTGGGATCCCACTAGACCAAATCTTTTCTTTGTTTTCTTAAATAATCTTTAAATGGAAGCTGAGGGGGTCTCTGGCTCACCTGGAATCATGACTCATGCCCAGAATCTCCAGCGTGGTCTTGTGGGTGTCACTGTGCAAAATGTCACTTCCCAATGCTTGTCAGCATAAAACCAGCCGATCTCTTTTGAACTTTGCAGTGGGGAGATGTAGGCCAATTCTACAGGGTGAGAGCGACAGAGCAGGGTAATGAGAGGGACTGTTGGCTCAGGACAGGCCTCTGTGACAAGGGCAGCGTTGAGCTGAGATCTGATTGACACGTAGGAGCCAGACTTTAAAACATCTGGGAACTGAGCACTCCGGTGGACAGAACTATAAAGTGGGGGAGTAGGTCCTGCCAAATGAGTTATTTAAGGTGTAAATATTGATTTATTTGAATGGACCATCATTCATTGACCAAATATCAGAGAGCCCCCGCTATGTGCCAGTAAGGTTGAGGGTGCTTGGATGACGTTAGGCTAGAATGTTTCCTGTGGAGGGAGCAGGCATATTGTTAACAGTCCTGGTGTCTCTCACCCCTGCTGCTCCACGCTGATCCCTGGGTGTGCAGCTGCTCTTGCTCTTGAGTGGGGGCCCGTCTACTCACTGACCAGTGGTGGAAGAGGCCTGTCCTGGGATTTGGCCTGAGATTCTGCACTGATAGACAAATCTCCCTGATTCCAGCGTTCAGAATTTGGAAGTCCGTTTTCCAGCAATTACAGAAGTCACATTCTCCATGATCAGTTCTTATCAGGTAAAAGGTAAAAGTAATACTTGTGCTTTTGTCTGCTTGCCTGCTTCTCATCTCTCTTTCTGTTGCAGTGGGGCAGGCTGCTAGTTACTGGGCTCCCTTACCAGAAATGGGCAAGGCACTTGCATTCTAGTGTGGAGGGACAGATTAAAAAGGAAAGAAAGAAAGAAAGAAAGAAAGAAAGAAAGAAAGAAAGAAAGAAAGAAAGAGAAGGAAGGAAAGGAAGGAAGGAAGGAAGGAAGGAAGGAAGGAAGGAAGGAAGGAAGGAAGGAAGGAAGGAAGGAAGGAAGGAAGGAAGATCACTCAGAAAGAGACAGGTGCTGTGAAGGTGACGTGCGAGAGAGAGCTGGGGCACAGGCAGGCTTGCTGAGGCGGGGCCTCTGAACTGAGACCTGATTGGCCTGCAGGGGCTAGACTGGACAAGACCTGGACACAGAGCATTCTCGGTGGAGGGAACTGTACATGCAAAGGTCCTGCGGTGAGACCGTTCTTCAGGTGACTCACAGACACCAGAGCTCTGCAGGCCAAGTTAGGAGTTTGGCTTTTATTCAATGTGTCATGGGAAGCCACTGGAGGGTTTTAGGTATAGGAACGACACAATCTTCTATTTTGATTAAATTTTTCTTTCTTTATGTCTACCTTTTATAGGCATAATTTACATACAATAAAATTACTTATTTTAAACGTACTGTTTGATGAGCTTTGATAAATGTACACATCTTTGTAAACTCCCCTCAAATAAAAATATATGACATTCTTATCACCCCAAAAAGTTCCCTTATGTCCCTTTATAGTGAACCTTCCTCCCATCACCACCCCAAGCCCCGGGCCTAGGTGAGAATTGCTATAGATGCTTCATCCATCTTCCTATAATGTTACCATCATACATATCCCTGGTACAAAGAAATTAATGCTGGTACAATATTACTAACCAAACTATGAACTCTAATCAGATTTCACCCATTCTCTCACCCATGTCTTTTTTCTGTTCCCAGATGCAATCCAGGATTGCATTTTTTTGTTTAAATTTTATATATTTATTTTTAGAGAGAGAGAGAAAAAGAAGGAGGGGAGGAGCAGGAATTATCAACTTCCACATATGCCTTGATGGGGCAAGCCTGGGGTTTCAAACCGGAGACCTCAGTGTTCTTTTTTTTTTTAATTTTTTTAATTTTTTATTTTTCTGAAGCTGGAAACGGGGAGAGACAGTCAGACAGACTCCCACATGCGCCCGACCGGGATCCACCCGGCACGCCCACCAGGGGGTGACGCTCTGCCCCTCCGGGGCGTCGCTCTGCCGCGACCAGAGCCACTCTAGCGCCTGGGGCAGAGGCCAAGGAGCCATCCCCAGCGCCCGGGCCATCTTTGCTCCAATGGAGCCTCGGCTGCGGGAGGGGAAGAGAGAGACAGAGAGGAAGAAGGGGGGGGGTGGAGAAGCAAATGGGCGCTTCTCCTGTGTGCCCTGGCCGGGAATTGAACCCAGGTCCCCCGCATGCCAGGCCGACGCTCTACCGCTGAGCCAACTGGCCAGGGCTCAGTGTTCTATGTCAATACTTTATCCACTGCACCACCACAGGTCAGGCCGGGATTGCATTTACTAATCGTGTCTCCTTAATCTCTTCCACTCCATGACGGCTTCTCAGTTTTTCCTTTTTTTCATGATCTTGGCAAGTTTTGAGAAGTATTTGTGAGCTATTTTGCAAAATTTCCCTCATCTGGGGTTTATCTGATGTTCCCACACAATTAGACAGGGTTTATGGGTTTGGGGGAAGACACCCCAAGGTGAACCGCCCTGCGTGATAACGTGACTTACCTCTGGTGACATCAGTGTTGATCCCACGGTCAGATGGTGTGTGCCTGGTTTCTCTCCTATAAAGTTACTATTTTTTCCTGTATTATTATAGAAATTATATTAGCGTTATATGCTACTATTATATAATTAGATTACATGTAATCTAATTATACAATATTTATTACATGCAATCTAATTATATAATTGTGTTATTTTATATTAATATAAAAAGCACTGTTTTCCATACTGTACTCTTTGGAAGCAAGTCACAGACTCCAGCTCACCCTCAAAGCGGCAGGCAGGTCAGCCCTGCCTTCTAGAGGGGAGAATTTACATACGTTATTTGGAATATTGTCGGGAAGAATTGCCCCTTGTCTCCCTTTAATTTACCTGTTCAACCATTTATTCAGAGAAAAATTTGCTCAAGCTGGCAGAAATGATAGCATGTTTGTGTATTGATGGAAGGAATTCAATAGACCAGTGGTCCCCAACCTTTTTTGGGCCACGGACTGGTTTAATGTCAGAAAATATTTTCACGGACCGGCCTTTAGGGTGGGACAGATAAATGTATCATGTGACTGAGACAAGCGTCAAGAGTGAGTCTTAGACGGATGTAACAGAGGGAATCTGGTCATTTTTAAAAAATAAAACATCGTTTAGACTTAAATAAAAATAAAACAGAAATAATGTAAGTTATTTATTCTTTCTCTGCAGACCGGTACCAAATGGCCCACGGACCAGTACCGGTCCGCGGCCTGGGGGTTGGGGACCACTGCTTTAGACGGCAAGATACTATGGGAGTGTCTTTGGTTTCTTTTGTCCCTATTGAAATTATTTTTTCACTTTTCGAGTTTTCACCAGGCAGGTTGTCATGTTTTCTTTTTAATCTTCATAATATATTTTTATTTAACGCAATGCATTGAAATACTGTCATGCATCATTTAAAAACATAAACAACATAAAAATATCGAGCAGATAGTTAAAATGAGTTTTCTATGAATTCATCAAAATCCAGTGTATACTTTAAACCCTGACAACTTGCCTCCATTGGAACTAGCCACGTTTTAAGTTCTCAGTAGCCGCATCTGACATGTTGCTACCATCCAGGAGGCCACAGCTCTAGACCAGTGATTGTCAACATTTGCATCTCATGGCACACATAAACTAATCACTAAAATTCTGCAGCACACCAGAAAATATATATATTTTTTGCCAATCTAACAAAAAAATAAGTATAGTTTTGATGCATTCATGCCGATGGCTATTGTGTTGGCTATTGCATTTTTTAAATCTGACAGTTTAGGGGAAAGGAGGCCAGTGCCTCTTACTAAATAGTCAGGTATTACATATTTTAATAATTCTTGCCCTGGCCTGATGGCTCAGTTGGTTAGAGCATCATCCTAGTATGCAAAGGTTGTGGGTTCGATCCCAGATTAGGGCACATACAGGAACAGAGTGATGTCTGTCTGTCTCTCTAAAATTGATAAATCAATTAAAAAAAAATTCTTGCAGCATACTGGTCGAAAACCACTGCTGTAGACCATTCTGAAATCAGCACAAGGCAGGGTCCAACCCTGGTGAGTATGCTCTTCATTTTCGGTCCCTAATCTGAGCACCTTTGTGATTCTGTGACTCTGATCCCTGAGAGCTCATGCTGAGGAAGCACCTTGATACCTAAATTCTGAGGTGCCAGTTTTAGACTCGGCTAAAGCTGGGAGCCAGCCACATCAGCACCTGGAGTGGTCATGTCAGTTCCCCCTTCCCTGGCTTCGTAATTTCACAGTCCTGTGTTCTTTTTATGGGGTTTTTTTCAGGGTGCCATCCATGCTGATCCTTCTCTGTTCTTCACTTTGAATTTTTTAAAAATTCCACTTCTTATTCTGAGATAATTATAGGTTCACGTGCAGTTATAAGAAATAACAGAAAGAGCTCTCATGTACCTTTACTCGGTTTTTCTCAATGGTAACATCTTACAATAGCCCTGCTCCAGCTGGACACCCTGCCCAGGTCCACCCCCAGAAGTCAATGCTGTGACTGCTGCACATCTTCTCCTCAGGGGGGCCCTTTCACCCTGCCTCTCTCCAGGCCTTCTGTCCAGCGTGCTAAGGTGCTTAAGTTCTGTTCTCTACTCCTACACACCCTCTAGTGGGAGTGCTTTGCATATGCAAAATGAGGACAAGGAGACAGAGGGACAGGCAGGCAGCAGTGGTGTAAGTCTATATAAATTTTTTCTTTTTTTTTAAAAAGATTTTATTTATTGATTTTAGAGAGAGGATTGAGAAAAAGGCAGGAGGAGGAGCAGAAAGCATCAACTCTTAGTAGTTGCTTCTTGTATCAATACATGTCTTGACCTGGTAAGCCCGGGGTTTTGAGCCGAGGACCTCTGCATTCCAGGTTGACACTTTAGCCACTGTGCCACCACAGGTCAGGCAGCATCTAAATTCTTGGTCTCACCTAGTTCTCACCAGACATTGACCAGCTATGGTGGTCTTTCTCACCCCAAAGGCTGAGAGAGAGCCTGGAACAATGCTACTGGCTAAAATGAAGGAAGGAAGGAAGGAAGGAAGGAAGGAAGGAAGGAAGGAAGGAAGGAAGGAAGGAAGGAAGGAAGGAAGGAAGGAAAGGAAGGCAGGCACTGGATTTATTACAATAGCTACCCCAACAAGTAAAAGACAGCCTTTTCATCTAGAGGTAATAATAATAACAACCTATTAATACTAACCATTTATGGGAGCTTTTATTAAGTGCCAGACATAGCTTTAAGTGCTTTATTTATATTAGTTTGTCTAATTCTCGCAACGACTATTTTCCTTTTTCTAGAAGAGGATGCTGGTGGTGGGGAAGTGCACTGCCTACGCAGTATGTGCAGTGGTTAGCAGCTCAGGCGACTGCCTGTGTTTCCATCCTGGTTCTGCCACTTAATCGCTATGTGGCCTTGGGATTATGTTATATAACCTCTCGTGACTCAGTTTCCTCTCTTGTAAAGTAGGTATGACGACAGGCTCTCTCCCCAGAGGATGGTTGTGAGGATTGAATGAGTAAGCATGTGAACCGTGGATGGTCAGGATTTGATCTTCATAAGTGTCAAAGAACTTGAACTTTCTTCAATTAAAAATGGGGAGCTGCCTGACCTGTGGTGGCGCAGTGGATAAAGCGTCGACCTGAAAATGCTGAGGTCGCCGGTTCGAAACCCTGGGCTTGCCTAGTCAAGGCACATATGGGAGTTGATGCTTCCAGCTCCTCCCCCCTTCTCTCTCTCTCTCTGTCTCTCTCTCCTCTCTCTCCCTCTCTGTCTCTCTCCCTCTCTCTGTCCTCTCTAAAAATAAATAAATAAATAAATAAAAAAGAATAAATTAAAAAAAAAAATAGGGAGCTGCCTGACCTGTGGTGGTGCAGTGGATAAAGCATCGACCTGGAATGCTGAGGTCACTGGTTCAAAACCCTGCACTTGTCTGGTCAAGGCACATATGGGAGTTGTTGGTTCCTGCTCCTCCCCCCTTGTCTCTCTCTCTCTTCTCTCTCTCTCACTCTCACTCCTCTCTAAAATGAATAAATAAATTTTTTTAAAAATGGGGAGCCAATGAAGAGTTACGAAAAAAGGAGGGGACAGTGGTCAAGATTTGTTATCTGTAACGTGGGATAACAATAGTCCCCGCATTGTCAGGTTGTTGTAGGATTGAGATGATACATATAACGTACTTAGAATGGCACCTAGAAAATGCTCGGTAAATGTCAGTGCTGCTGCTGATTCTAATGTCCTATTAGGAAGAGGAGCTGCAAAGTTGCAGGCCACAACGGCGGTACCTCGAGAAGCGAGGCTTGGCGGGGTAGATGGCCTGACCGGTGGCGGCACACTGGCTGTAGTGTTGACCCAGAGCACCGAAGTCACCACTTTAAAACCCGAGGTCACCAGCTCGAGCCCAGAGTTGTTGGCTTGATCCCAAAGTTGCTGGCTCCATTCTGTGGTTGCAGGTTTGACCCCTGGTCAAGGAATGTGCGAGAAGCAATCGATGGACGCACAACTGCAGTGGAGAAACGAGTTGATGCTTCTCTCTCTCATCAACCTAACAGTTTAAGGTAAGGGGCAGAAAAGGCAGTCAAGACATTTCTTGAATGAATGACTCTGGAGGGTGGTAGCATATGTGTAACACGCAGGGGTGCAGTTGGCTGTAGTGCTAGAAGGAGAAGGTCTGGGGGTGCGCTAGCTCAGACATGGTCACTGCAGACACCTCAGTGGAGCCGCAAAGAAAGCGGAGAAGTTACAGCCGCAAAACACACTACTCCATCGCAGAGGGAGTCGATTTCGGGCTTTGCAGAGGAAAAAGCTCGACTGCGCAGCCGTAGGAGCTGGGCGGAGCCTGCGCAGCCGCAGACGCAGCTGAGCGGGTCTGCACAACTGCAAAAGCAGCTGGCGGCGCGGGGGCCTCTCGGACCCGTGCTGTTTTGCATCTTGGCTGAGGCAGCAGGAGCCGAGTTGGTCTGATCCCTGCGCCCCTCACCGCAGCGGGTGGGACCGGCTCCGCTGTGCCGGCTTCGGGCCACCAGCCGTCCTGCCCACAGCCGCCGCCATCATGCTGCTGCCCGTGTTCACCCTGAAACTGCGCCACAAAATCTGCCCACGCATGGTGGCCGTAGGGCGCTACGACGGGACGCACCCGTGCCTGGCGGCCGCCACCCAAGCGGGCAAGGTAACCGCTCCCACCTGCGCGGAGCCGGGGTCCCTGGAGGCCCACGGTCCTCGCGGGCCGCCACCCTGCGGCCCCGCCCCTTAGTCCCGCCCCCGCCCCCAGCCAGGGTTGCCCGGCAACCGGACCACAGTCTTCTCAATCCTGGGCACAGTAATGAATGATGGGGTCTCGCTGGAATGGCTTTTCCTAGCAGTTAACTTGACTTAGACTCGGACAGTGTTGGAGTCCCCGTACAGATAGGGAGCTTAGGAAGGAGAAGTCCACAGAAGGGGGAAGGGGCTGCTCAGGGTTAGCAGTGGTAACACCTCAGACTAGAGCCCTAGGGCCTCTGTCTGTCACTCTGAACTCCTTCCACTATCTCAGGCTGCCTCGAGCCAACCTAGTTGATGATAAAAACAAAACAAAACAAAAAACAACAAAAAAGAACAAAGACCCCCAAATGAAGTGATTCAGATTGCACTTTTGATCTGTATCCATGTACATTCAGATCTTTCCCCATAATTTATTCACTAAGTACCTATTAGGTGTTTACTATGTGCCAGGTCCTGTGCAAGGTGTGGGAGTCATAGAGATGAAAAAGACACGGCCATTCAACAGTCACCAGCCTTTTGCGGAGCACCTCCTTTGTGCTTGATGTTGAGGATTCAAAGCTAAAGCTGGAGTCCCTACTTTCCGAAAGCTTTTAGTCAAGAAGGACAATGAACTGGTCAAATCAAGGCCCTGTGTATTGATGGAGGCCTGCCCCCAATGCATGGAATAGAGGAACAGCAAGCTCAGGGACTTCTAACAGTTACAAAGCCTTTTTTATTACATTAATTGTCTTGGCATTCTTGCAACAATGCCAAGGGCAGCAGCCTAGCACAGGTGTGTTGGATCTGGCTCTAGTACCTACTAATTTCATGACCTTGGGCAAAGGTACTTAATAATAGTATCTACCACATACAGTTGTTATGAGGACTAAATAAGTTACTACATATGAAGCCCTTGGCGTATAAGAAATGGTCACTAATTGTTAGCTGTTGTTTTGTATTACTCCCACTGTACTGACTAGTGGTTCAATACTTCAGGTCACTCAACTAGGAAGTCTTGGGCTTGTGAGGATCAAATGTGGTAACATTTATAAAAACATGTTATGGAGTACTTTACACAAATGAGATCATGAATGCAATCTTCAGTAGCTATATACCTTTTCTAAATGTTTCTAATAAATTATTTTGAAAATTATTTTTTTAATAGACTACCTTGTTTAGGTAATTTAAAATTAATTTTGTTTGGATGTATACCAAAGGGATGAAATACTCATTTGAAATTAGTGAATTATAGAACTAGAAGGAGCTTAAGGGATATCTCGTCCAATGTTTCACATCATTTTTTTACATATTGATCCCCCCTCCCCATTATGGAACTTTATTATAAAATGAAATTTTAATACCACAGATATACGGTGTATCTGTTTTTGTACTGTGGCCTTTTGGGGAGGCAACAGGTCACTAATACTAATATCTAAGATCCCCCATCTCAACCTCAGTCACCCCTTTCGGGGAGCTATCATCCCCTTGAGAATGCACATTCTACTCCAAACCTCTTTTTTACAAATAAAGCCCAAGGAAATTGAATGATTTGTGCTGACACTCCGATGATTATATTTATGATTGTTGAAACTGCTAAATTAATTAACTTTGGGCTAATTATTTAATTCTATCTTACTAGTATAGACTATGAAAGTGTTCAAGAAGCTTGATTTTTGTGATTCAGTTTAAGTTTGTAAAACAGATTTATTAACTACCAGACTGTTTTAAGGGTAAAGAAGTGAATTCATTAGGTGCTTGGATGAAAGATACTAAAGGAAGTGTTTATTGTATTTTCTGCTATCATTTTAGTGTGTAGCAATCTTTGTAGCTGGTGGCAGTTTCCTGTAGGTTGATGGGACAAAGGCTGGTTTGTCAGAGTGCTTGGACAGTCTGCTGCCCCTGTAAGCAACAATTAGACCTTGTTCATCACCTTGTTTACACGGCCAAGAACCATGGATTTCTACAATTCGTAGTGATTGAAAGTCAGCCATACACAGAACTGTGTTATGGGTTTTTACGTTTTCGGTGGTTAAAGTGACTTATTGTTAATGTTGAACTCTGTTAATAACCTGAGTCTTTAAAAAAAGTGTTAATTTTATGTATTATTGGTATTTTAAGGGAATGCAATTTACTGTTTTTGTTTCAGGTTTTTATTCACAACCCTCATACAAAGAGCCAGCATTTCGGTGCGCCCAGGGTCTTCCAGAGCCCCCTGGAGTCTGATGTTTCCCTGCTCAACATTAATCAGGCTGTCAGCTGCCTGACTGCTGGAGTATTGAACCCTGAACTTGGCTATGATGCTCTCTTAGTGGGGACACAGACTAATCTTTTGGCTTACAATGTTTACAATAATTCAGATTTTTTCTACAGAGAGGCAAGTATACCCCTTTTATAACCGTAACATTCCCACTACCCATTAATGTTCACTTTTGTTATGCTTGAAGGAGATCAGACATCTATTTTGATTTATTATGTGGCGATTGTGCTATAATTAAACAGCGAGGTGATTTTGCCGTTTGCATCTGCTTGACCCACTTGACGTTATTTAATTGTCATGGTTGCTGAGTGGTTTCGTTTTGCATTTCCCTCCTGAACAGTGATGTAGAACTCCATTTCCTGTGCTTACTGCCTATTTCTGTCCTTTGTGAATGTTGAAGTCTTTCGTCTTTTTATTTATTGGTAGTCTGTGTGTATCATTGATTTGTAGGTGTTCTTTGGATATACTGAGTACAAGTTTCTTGTCAGATTTATAGATAACAAATATGTTCTCCTAGTATGTGACGTATTCCAACAGGTAGGTGTTGATGAATAAAAGTTTTCAATTTTGATGAAGTCCATCTGATCAATTTTTTGGTTAGTGCTTTTCCTGCCCTTAGAAACTTTTGGTCACATAGATACGCTCCCTATGTTTTTATACAAGACTGGAATTGAGTTTAGGACTGTATTAGTCAGGATGTCTATATATAGAGAGAGGCGTGGAGAGGGATGTATTTTAAAGAATTGGTTCACACAGTACGGAGATTGCTAAGTCCCAAATTTGCAGTGTCGGCTAGCAGGTTAGAGACCCAGGGAAGAGTTGATGTTGAAATTCAAGTCTGAAGGTAGTCTAGTGGCATTATCTTCCTTCCTCAGGGGCTAGTCATTTTTCTATTAAGGTCTTCAACTGATTGGATGAGGCCCACCTACATTATAAAGGGTAATCTGCTTTACTCAAAGGCTCTCAAAGGCTACTGATTTAAATGTTAATCTCATCTAAAAATACCTTCACAGAAACATCTAGAATAATGTTTGGCCGAATATCCTAGAGAGCCTTGGACTTTGTAGCAGCTTATTGTGGCAGATTAGTGTGTGATGCCCAGGGCCTGAGTGTCCCTGGATCTGTGTTTGTCATTGCATCGGCACAGGTGTGCCACAGTCATTGTCCTCAGTGGACAGCCCCCCCCCCCCCCAGGAGACCGTGTGGGTTCTCACAAATGAGGACAGAGGAATTCGAGTATCCAAATAAGGACGTATGTTACCTCCAGTGTGCCTGCCCAGTCTTGTTATCTGAGATTTTATCTTTTTTCTTCTTAGGTGGCAGAAGGGGCCAATGCAATTGTGTTGGGGACATTGGGAGACATTTCCTCTCCTCTTGCGATTATCGGTGGAAATTGTGCTCTGCAGGGTTTTGATCACGAAGGAAATGATCTCTTTTGGACGGTATGAAGAACAAAACACTCTCTTTAGTACTCTTAAACATTTTTCCTTTTAATGTTCTTTACGTTTTTTTTTTTTGTTTTTTTTTACCATTGACTGTAATGAATAAGAGAGAACAAAATGGAACCGTGTTTGTAGTTCTGTACCTTATAAAAGGATATGCAAAATTTGAAGAACACCTGTTGGTTTGTGTAATCCCCTCTTTCATGTGGCTGTTACAGTCAGATGAAGTGAAAAAAAGAGGGCATATTCCTGATACTGGGTTTTATTTTCAGGTTACTGGAGATAACGTTCATTCCCTGGCCTTGTGTGACTTTGACAGTGATGGGAAAAATGAGGTATGTGGGGGAGGAGAAAACGTCTCTTTGTGTTCAGCTGAATAAATTTTCCCACGACGGTGACACTGGTGTTGAGAGGCGCGTTCATTTCTCCTGTTTGCTATTGGCGCTCTGTTGCCTAAATAATGTGCTCACTGGCCTCGTTTGTCTTTCTCCTCTCTTTTGAACAATCACTCACTTTTTGTGTCTAGTACAAAGATCAAGGCCGTGATATTTCAAAGACATGGGACAGGGAGGGAGGGCAGAAGAGACGACGGGACTACAGTCATCCTCACAATCTTATAACTTGCTTCTGATGCTATTGAACCGTATCAGGAGATAGTTTTAAATTTTGGCCAACTCCTTCAGGAATTTAGCGGTTTTAGAGATTGGCTCTTAGCCTTTGAAATGATTCTCAGGGTTACTCTAGACATTAGCTTCTCGAGCAGCCAGAGACGTGTTGCGTTGGGCAGTGACTTACCCCCCGCCTTTGTCCACGGATACCGAGCTCTGGCATTTGGAACAGGGCTCCCATCTGCAGGCAGAAGGGTGCCGAGCCTGGAGCGTTGTCAGGTGCGTGCTGGAAGAACACGCCCTGGCAGGACGGGCGGCCCACATGCCAGGAGACACCCTCTAGAGCCACTGTTTCCCTCCTGGGTGAATTTGTTTTGACCTCTGCATTAGAGGGAACCTTCCTGAGCATTGGATTGCTGGGAGGGAGATCGGAAGTCTTGGGTAGCAGTAGCAACCTACAAAATATGCCATTTTTTGTTTTATTTATGGAAATGTTTCTGTGTTCATTTGCTGAACTAAATATGCATGATTTTTTTTAAAAAGCTTCTTGTTGGATCTGAGGATTTTGATATCCGAGTTTTCAAAGAAGATATGATTGTGGCAGAAATGACAGAGACAGAGGTAAGCAGCACAGTCAACTGTAACATCAAATGAGAGTGCTGGGACGTCTGCTCACAACCCAGGCAGTTTTAGGGTAGAAACCATGGGGCTCAAACAGAGTTGTACATTGCAAAGAAAGAAGCATCTAAAAATCTTGTATAAGAGGTGTTTTGAAAAGACTGATTAAATAGAGGAAAATTATTGAGCAGAGGGGGATTTCTTTTAATGAGATAATACATCATCAACGTAATGACAACTATTTATTGTGCACTCTATATATGCCGTGTACTGTTCTAAGTACTTGATGTGAGCCAGCTCATTTAATGCTACAAGAACCCTATTAGGAAGGAAATACCATTATTCCCATTTTACAAATGAAACTGATGTTAAGTTTCTTTGTTAAATTACACACACAAGACCATGACTTTTAACCGGCTTGATCAGGATTTGAACCCTTGTGTCTTGTCCTTTTCATGTCTGTTAAATGGGTTATACTTTTTCTCTTCATTCAATTTAAGTACTTCTTAGGCACATTTCTGTACAGAAGCTTAAAAATTTGATATTAGAGAGAGAACTTGGCTAACTTCTTTGTGATCAGAATTACTTCATGTAATTGAACCCGATGTGTTTCTTAAAGAGTTTAAACTTCAATTTTTAAAGCATTCCCTAAGATCATCCTTATTCTTTGTAGTTTTTTTAAAAAAAATTATTTATTGATTTTAGAGAAAGAAGAGAGAGAGAAAAGTGGTGGGGGAGGAGTGGGAAGCATCAACTGGTTGTTGCTTTTCATATGTGCCTTGACAGGGCAAGCCTAGGGTCTTGAACCAGTGACCTCAGCGTTCCAGGTCGACGTTTTATCCACTGCACCGACAGGTCAGGCATCCTTTGTAGTTTTGACATTGTTAGGATATACGCGCTGGTGCGCTAGGACTGAGCAAGATGGAGACAGAAAAAAGAATTGGGGTGTTCTGAGTAAAGGGAGGAGAAGAGGATGAAGGAGCAGTAGCTAGTGCACGTTGTAAATGGGCAGAGAAAAGCAAGGGAGGGAGTCTGAGGGGGCAGAATGGCGGGACTCTGCAGACTGGAGCCAGGTGGTGTTTGGGCGTCCGGTCTCAACACCGCACTTGACCACCTGTCCTAGCCTTTCGCCACTTACAGAAGTGACGTAGGTGAGGCAAGCTTCATCCCCTAACTGCAGAGGAGGCCAACAAGCAAAACTTGCATATTGATATACAAAGTGCTAGCAATGATTTTAGCTAATTGATCGTTATCCTCTAGCAAGAGCCACAGATTTTTGCTTAGTCCTACTATACTTCTTACATACTTGCGGTTACTATGATTGCAAAGCGATAGTTGTGGACAGAGAAGAATGAAGGCGAGAGATGAGAGCTGAGCAGCAGTCTGAAGACGTGTGTCTGCGCAGGGGGCTCTGTTTGGTGTGTGTGTATGCGCGTGCGCTCTGGAGACAGGGCCCTTAGCTTCCATTAGGTTCTTAAAGGACTTTGCCACTTTCCCACCTACCCCCCCCCCCAAGGAGAACCAACTGGAGAATCCCTGTCCCGTAGGTGCTGTGCCTGGCATTGTCATTGCCTTTCCTGTCATTTGAATTTGTAGTAACTCTTTCCCGTTCGGTGGGCATCGTTCAGGCTTTGCTGGGCTTCTGTTTATTCTCAATACTATAGATGGGAGGAGAGCACATTCTTCGAAACACCTGTATCCTGGGAGAGGCCAGGAGAACCTGAAATGGAACTAGGGTTTTGAGGTGACTATTGATCCTCTAGCCCACAAAAGAAAGAAACTAGTGAACTAAGGAAGGACCATGGACCTGGGGAATCTGGAGCCTAAATTTAGACAAGTGTGGATTTTATAAAATTGTTCATTTCAGGGTAATTTTTTCCTGTCCTCTCAGTTTGATTTTGCCCCTAGCTCAAAAGTCTTTCCCAGATCAGCAAAATGGTAATTCATTCATCCGGCCGTTCCACAGTGCCAGGTATTGCCAGAGAATGCCCTGAGCATTGATTCTGAAACCTACACAGCACTTTGTATTCAGAGTGAAGGGACGTGGGTGGTTTTATAGAATAGCTGGAGGCGTGGAGGAGATTACATAACTATTCCCTGCTTTATACAATTTATTTCTCAATACCTCTTGTCTTAGGGTCAGAATGAGAAAGTAAGTCTGCAGGATCATAGATGTTATTAAGCTTTGGTTTTAACTTTAAAAGGTAATTTTATTTAGTACCTAAAAATTTATCCTTTTGAGATGTTAAATCCCCAAACAGTCCTATAACTATTTCTTATATAACGTGTGCATCATGTATCATAACATGTATAGTGGTCACATATATACACAGAGGCGTGTGCTTGGGTTTTCACTTCTCCAAGGATTATGTTTTTTTCCTAAAAAATGTCTTCCATTTTAGCAAACAAATTATGACATAGGACAAAAAGTATCCACATAAAGATATTCAATTGTGGATTTTGTAAGTCTTTATAAAATTTAGACGGTGGGATATTATAAGTTAAGGTAATTGGAATAATCATTAAAACATTCTGTTTTTATCTCGTGTACTCATCTTATTTCCTCCTTTATCCCTCAATTTTACTGTATTTCTTTTTGTAATTTGCTGCAGCTTGCCATGTAAGCTTGATCTAAAACAGCAAACCTTGTGAGTTTATTCAGTTTCATTATCCAACCTCTGCAATAGATGAGACGGGTCATAGAGAGGAGGAATACCTTACCCACTAACGGATTGGAAGTGCACTCAAGTCTAATTTTAACACTGTAGCGAGGCATGCAGCTTTATAAAGCTGTACTTTGCATTAAATTGAGCCTTAGTGAAACACTGGTGTATATTTGTGTTATTTTTTTGCAGGTAATCACCAATCTTTGCCCCATGTACGGCAGCCGATTTGGCTACGCCCTTTCCAACGGCACAGTTGGAGTTTATGACAAAGCAGCTCGATACTGGAGAGTTAAAGTTAGTATGAGTCAACCTCTGGCATACAGGGATTTTATACATATTGAGAGACTTCTCTACTAATTCTTTGAATTCCTTTTCAGTCCAAAAATCATGCCATGAGCATTCATGCTTTTGACCTGAACTCGGATGGCGTGTGTGAACTGATAACTGGTTGGTCCAATGGGAAGGTAAGTCGGATAGCAGAGTTTAGGTACCAATTCCAAGTACTAATCGTCTGAGACGTGTTGGCTGTATGATTCAGAACAGTAACACGAGGATACAAACTTGCATTCCTTGGCTGTACTTCCAAATTCAACTTTATAATCTTCCCACGGTTTTTCTTCCTGCTGTAGTTATCAACATTACTGAGTAATGAGTGTTCTTTTGGCCTATGTCCCTATTTATTTATTTATTTATTATTTTTTAAAAATTTATTATTTTTAAAGATTTTATTTATTGATTTTACAGAGAGAAGGGGGGTGACAAGTAGTTGCTTCATTCTAGCGGTTCACTGCTTCCTTATTGTACGTGCCTTGACCGGGCAAGCCCAGGGTTTCAAACCGGCAACCTCAGCGTTCCAGGTCGGTGCCTTACCCACTGCACCACCACAGGCCAGGCCTATGTCCCTATTTAGGTGATAATCTCTAGAAGATTCTTTCTAAACCTCTTGAAGGAATGAGGATCCGTGCAGGTTGACCTTTGGCATAGACCAATAAAACAAGGAATTTTAATAAGCTAATAAAGAACTGTTTGTACAGCTCTTTTCTAATAAATCTTAAAACTAACTGAAAACCTAAAATTAATGGGGATAATGTTTCCCCAGCTGTAACTTCAAAATAAAGTCTTTTTGCCTTCTTTCCTTCTTTTACTTCAGATCAGAATTGTCGACAGTGTTTTGGCGAGTCAGGATCGTTTTGTTAGAAACTGCCCCGTGGCTGCCAGGTGTCCCCCGATACCGTTTGCCCTGTCCTGTCTGTCAGGGCTGCCTGCCTGCAGAGCAGCGCGTTCCTGTCGTTCTTCTCTGAGTTTGCTTTGCTTTTGGCCAGGGCCTTGCGACTTTGCTGTTATGTTGGTTCCTTCTTCTCCACTTGGTTTTGTCTCTGGTATGAGTGTTAAAAATTATAAAGGGAAGATGGTGTAGTTGCATATTAAGAAACTTGAAAATCCAAAGGTGAATGGATTAAGCACAAAACTCATAGATACAGACAGCAGTGTGGTGATGACCAGAGGGAAGGGGTGGGGGAGGGGGAAGAGGGAAAAGGGGGATAAACAGTGATGGACGGAGACCTGACTGGGGGCGGGGAACACACAATGCAATATATCTAGGATGTATTATGGAAGTGTACCCTGAAACCTCTATAGTTTTACTAGCCAGTGTCACCCCAGTATAGTCAATAAATGAGAAAAAATAAAAAACCTTGAAAATCCATAAAATGGACCACATTTTGGAGGGACCTATTTCTTATAAACCTCTAACGTGCCAGGTCCTGTACTAAGTGCCTTCCGTGTATTAGCTCCTTTAGGCTTTGTTCCCACGCTGGGAGGTGGAGGTGCCATTATTGTCATGGGTCCCAGATCAGGAGTCCAAGCACGGGAGGGTTCATAAACTTGCCCAAGACCCCACAGAATAGATAGTAAGGGCAAAGCTGGAACCGGAACCCAGCAGTCTGGGCCTTCGCTCTATGCATTATATGTCCTGCCTCTCTGTCAACTCGTTTATCCAAATGCAATGGGATGGCAAGGCCAATATGTAAAGTAATTGACTTAGAAAGAAGAAAGCACAGCTGGTTAAGGCTGTCTGGGGTCCCCTTGCGGGGTCCCCAGCGGTCATAGGTGCCTCCTTAGAAGCCACAGGGCTCCATGGAGTGCCCTTGGAATCCGCTAAACGCAATGACCATTACATTTTGGGGGGTTTTCAAAACTGTAAAGTGATTGACTTTTCAAATTCTTATTTTATTTTTAGGTCGATGCTCGCAGTGACCGAACTGGGGAGGTCATCTTTAAAGACAACTTTTCTTCGGCGATCGCCGGCGTGGTGGAGGGCGATTACCGGATGGATGGCCACATGCAGTTAATCTGCTGCTCCGTGGACGGGGAGAGTGAGTTGAGAGGGGAGAATCCCGGAGAAGTCTTGAGTTTCAGCTTGATTGGGTCAGAATACCAGGAAATTCCCCTCTGAAGTGTTTGTTTTGATGTCCTCTCGTTCTGATAAGTCCACCTGAGTTGGGGAAATGTGAACGTAGGTGTTCCGTGTATAAGACCAGGTGATTGATGACCTTCAAGTAGACCTGACTAGACTTGGGACATTTCTTGGTGTGGTGAGCGTTTCTTCCTTCCGTTCAGTCCGGGGCTACCTGCCAGGCACGGCTGAGACGAGGGGGAACTTCATGGACAGCAGCGTCGAGCAGGACACGATCCGAGAGCTGAGTCAGAAGAAACAGAACCTGTTGCTGGAACTCCGTAACTACGAGGAAAACGCCAAGGTGGGTCCCGGTGCAGCGGGACCTAGAATCGGAGCGGTGGGGGTCTGGCGCGTGTGGAAGGAGAAAGGTGTCTCCTGGGTGTGTCTGCCGTGCTGCGGCTCCCGCCTCCCGACCGGCAGAAATGCAGGCTGGGTCAGAATGGATCGGGCAGGTGTCCTTCCACCGGGCAGTTCCACGCGCAGGAGGCGGAGCTACAGCGGTGTTCGCACCAGAGGTCCGAGACGTTTCCCACAGCTGCACTGCAGCGGAGGACAGCCGGGGACAGCTTAGCTGTTGACTGGCAGCAAGGAGCACACGCTGGGGAACGTGAGGCAGCTGTGAAGGAGCTACACATACTTGGGCAGATACGGAGGGCTGTGAGTGGGAGTCTGTGAAAGGAAGGAGGAGTAATATGTATGGAGTATCTTTTATCTTTTCAAAAATAAGTAACATAAAAAGGGACAACCACAGTGACTGGTCTGTGTGTGTTGATACATGCATCGACGGCTGCAGGATGTCCCGGCGAGCAGGGTTTTACGTGGTCCTGCCGTGCAGGACTGTTGCTGAATTGCTGTGCTAAATGAATTTTCTTATTTTAAAAGAACAACACAAAAGATGTGAAAGGCATGACGGGGCACAGTGGACCTTAAATCCAGAGAGGGCCAAGGGTGTTTTCACTTGAGAAACGGCTGGGCAGAGCAAGGCTCTGAATTCTGAGAAATGAGGTTAAAATAAAATAATAAGAGAAGAGTGTGCCTGTTGAAGCAGGAAAACCATAGTATTTAAAAGTGACATCAGCTCAGTTGGGTGACTGACTGGGACGCGGGTGGGATGTTTTGCAGGCCGAACAGAGCAGCCCACTGAATGAGGCCGACGGGCAGGGAGGCATCATCCCCGCCAACACCAAGCTCCACACCGCCCTCTCCGTCAGCCTGGGGAACGAGACTCAGGCCGCTCACGTCGAACTGTGCGTGTCTACTTCCAACGGTAAGAAGCTCTTTACTGCCACTCCAGCGCGGGTGGGCGCCTGTGCCGCCTGAGCGTGCCTCCTGAACCCGCCGTTTTCTCTGCTCCCTGCAGACACCATCATCCGCGCGGTGCTGATTTTTGCAGAGGGGATTTTTCTGGGGGAGAGCCACGTGGTACACCCCAGCATTCACAGCCTGTCCAGCTCCCTCCGCATCCCGCTCACGCCTCCCAAAGACGTCCCTGTGGATCTGCACTTGAAAACCTTCGTGGGTTACAGGAGCAGGTGAGCCCCTGGAAGTCACGGTCATTTCCAGACAGCATGTAGGAAAGGGCGAGATGTGTAGATTTCCCCGTTATGCCAGGAAGGCTGTTGGGGCCACAGAAGCCATCGAATGGTTCTGTCCACCCAAGCGAATTTTCCCAGGACCTTATTTCCCTAATTTGAAATCTTTCAAAATACAAAAAGGGTAATCACGTTTATGATGGGTATTTTCTGGTTTAAGTCTGATGATGTTGTGAACACAGAAGTTCAAAAAAGTATGTTTAATTGGTGATTTGTGAACTTCTGGTTTTGACCACTAAGAGTATAAGGGTTGGGATACTTCTTTATATTAGAATTATACATAACCTCAGCTAGTGGAGGAAGTCCACTGGATCTGTGCAAGACAAAAGCCTTTTCACACGTTTTTAAAGGGTGTTTTAAACTCTTGGTGCACGTGTACATACATGTAGAGTCAGTTATCTCCAAATCCCAAACCCCGTTACTGTAGTAGTTTAACCTTCAAGTTTGGGGGGATATTTTCCATCTGTGAAACCCTGAAATGTCAACTTGGTGACTCAGTCGTGACCTTGTTTTCTGGGCCTTGCGCTTTGAAATACCATTCAATACAGAACAGTTCTCTTGTGTTCCCCTGGTCGGCCACAGTACCCAGTTCCACGTGTTTGAGCTGACGAGACAGCTCCCGCGGTTCTCCATGTATGCGCTGACCAGCCCGGACCCCGCCAGCCAGCCGCTCAGTTACGTCAACTTCACCATCGCAGAACGGGCCCAGAGAGTGAGCTGCTGGCTTTTTTCTTTCAATACTTCTGCATCTTAGGACCCTTTGGATATTATTTCTTAGGAGGGAGGAATCACATGAGTGAGTTATTTGGTAGCAGTAAATATGACACAAATTATGTAGCTTTGGTGTTGGTTTATAACCTGTCACAAAAATATTGCTAGAATACCCCCTTTCTCTGACTTTGGAAAAATACACTCCTTGTTTAGCTGAGCAGTCCTTACTTATTGGTGAGTTCTCACCCGTTTTTAATTACTCTTTCTTTGGTTATGGTCTTAGTGTGGCTCTCCTGACCCTAGTGTTTAAAGAGAAGCCTGCATCAAAATGGAAAGAGTGGGACTTGGAGCTGGGAACATTCTTGGGTTAATGTGCTCCTTTAATTAAATTCTTAGTGATTTCGCGGAACGCCCTTCACCAATCTGAGCCTCCTTCTTATCTGTAGATGTGGCTATCTTACCACACAGGGGCCCCAGAAGATTACATAATTGGTGTGACGGTCCCTTGTAAATTTGACAGGCCTGATGCCAGTGGACTGTGGCTGGACCTCAGGATTCTTAGTGGGGCTTATCAATCGTGTAGATTCTCAGGCCCCTTCCTGGCCTGTGGGACTGGGAGCTATATAGGTGTGGGCCCTCCCAGAAGGCCTCATGGTGGTTATTGTGTGGAACCTGTGTTTCAAACCACTGTAAAGTGCTGTAATTATTAATTTTAAAAGTTATTTTTATTGTGTGGATGTGTCATGGTGTCTGTGCATTCATATTTAAAAATTTTTAAAGGAATGGACTCGAATAATTTTAAGCAGACTACATTGCCCAGGGCATAGCCACAGAGCTACCATGTAAACAGATCAGCATCATACTTGATCTTTTTCTACACTGCAGATTAGATTATGTCTAAGTTGAAAATACTATTAAATTATGCATGCTGTTGGCCTGACGTGATTATGAATGTCATTTAAGAACATGCAGGAGGCGGGAAAAGGGGTGTGATTAGTGTTTTCTTGACTGGGGGGTGGTGGTGAAGTATAATTCTGTTTACCAAGCAATGAAACGAGAAAGGATAGAAACTCTTAACAGTGACTGTATTTTAAAATTGAAAGTTCCTTTCATTCTATTCATTTTTAAGGTTGTTATATGGCTCAGCCAGAACTTTCTGCTCCCAGAAGACACAGACATTCAGAATGCTCCATTTCAAGTGTGTTTCACATCTCTACGGAACAGTAGCCAGCTGTGTATAAAAATAAAACTCAGCGGAGAGGTAATGGTTAATATTGTGGACATAGACTTCTCAGGCAGTGTTTTCCATTTCGTGAGCTGAAGTGGGGGACGCCTGTCTCAAGGTCATAGAACCACCTGTTTCAGCTGAGTCTGTCAGTGTTAATCATCTTAGACACGGTGTAAGCTAGAACAGTGGTTTTCTGCCTCCCTCCCTCCCGCCTTCCTCGTCTAATTTGGGCAGGGTTAGGAATAATGAATGTGATCTATTATTTCCTTGAGGGTAAAACCCTGTCTTAGTCATAACTGATGCTCAGTAAATGTGTTGAGTGTGGGGAAATTCAGGTACTGCTTCAGCTCAGTTTGTCTCTGCTCTGAGGATGCTAACCCTGTCTCTTCCTCTGGCTAGATCACTGTAAACACTGATGATATTGATCTGGCTGGGGATATCATCCAGTCAATGGCGTCGTTTTTTGCTATTGAAGACCTTCAGGTAGAAGCGGATTTCCCTGTCTACTTTGAGGAATTACGAAAGGTGCTATTTAAGGTGAGGGCGCCCAGTGGTTGTGTTTGTAAGAACATGGTGGTTTAATAATGTCTGAAGTGTTTCTCCTAGGACAGCGGTCAGCAAACTCATTTGTCAACAGAGCCAAATAGCAACCGTACAACCATTGAAATTTCTTTTGAGAGCCAAAATTTTAAACTTAAACTATACAGGTAGGCACATTGTTGTTGATTTCATTAGGGTACTCCTAAGCTGGCCTTTGCTAAAATCACTCAAGGGGCCCCAGAGCTGCGGCTTGCCGCCACTTTCCTAGGAGAGGGATGTACTACAGCTGTACGTAGTTCTGTGGCAGTCATGGTTTAAAGAATTTTGCAAGTTTTTAAAATCAAAATTGAACCGGTATCGGAGAGTTCAGTAGTTAAAAGGATTTCTTCTATAACAGGGAGTAGTTAGCTCTTGACCACCCTGCTTTCTTTGTTTGATTTAGGGGAATACTTTTTAAAATACACATCAGCAGTTTCCTTTGCTAACTCTTCATCTTACCTATTGTATCTAGTTTGCTCTTTGGTTTAGTGCTTTCCAACAAATTCAAAAGAAAAAGGGAAAATAACGATTGTGATTGGCCCTGAATTGTAACCACATTTCCACCCCAAATCTCTGAAATGTGTATGTTGCTAGGGCTTCCCTGCGACAACATGGAAAGGACCCCCAGGGAATGTCATCTCGAGTGCTGGAGGCAGCACAGACTAGTCACTGGCGGGAAGAGGACACAGTGAGGGTCACGGCGGTCCAAGTTGGCAGGGGAAAGGCGAGGGCCTTGCTGTAGATATGGTCGACAGCGTCTCCTCAGTCGGTCTGGTTTCTAGGAAGCCTGGGAGGTCTTTCTCATTCCTGCGTGTTCACGGTCTGCAGGTGGATGAGTATCACTCGGTTCACCAGAAGCTCAGTGCTGACATGGCTGACAATTCTAACCTGATCCGAAGTGTGCTGGTCCGAGCTGAGGATGCTCGTCTGATGAGGGACATGTGAGTCTTCACCGTGACCGGGATGGGCGCAGGTGGGACGTGCCAGTAACAGGGAATAGCAGCTCTCAGACGCTACTAGTAGGAGCGTGGTTGGTACAAGGACTCTGGAACATAACTTGGCATTATCAGTAGAGTTGAAAATGGGCATACCCTCTGATCCAGTAGTGCTCCTGCTTTGTAACCTAGAGAAACTGGTGTGCATGTAAACCAGGTACTTGTATTTGTACAGGAATGTTCATAAAGGCATTTCTTGTAAGACTCCCAAAGTGGGAACAGTCCAAACTAGCATCAACAGTATGATGGATAAATTATGATTTATCTATATAATGAGAATGTATGCATCTCAAAGACATGTACCAACATGGACAGATCTTACAAGCATAATGGAGATCAAAAGAAGTAAGACTCAAAAGAAGATGTGCAAAGTGCATTTCTATATAGCTTGAAAACAGACAAAGCTAAACTGTATTACCTGACCAGGTGGTGGCGCAGTGGATAGAGCGTCGGACTGGGATGCAGAGGACCCAGGTTCGAGACCCCAAGGTCGCCAGCTTGAGCACAGGTTCATCTGGTTTGAGCAAGGCTCACCAGCTTGAGTCCAAGGTTGCTGGCTTGAGCAAGGGGTCACTCGCTCTGCTGTAGCCTTTCTGGTCAAGGCACATATGAGAAAGCAATCAATGACCAACTAAGGTGCTGCAACGAAGAATTGATGCTTATCATCCCTCTCCCTTCCTGTCTGTCTGTCCCTCTCTCTGTCTCTGTCACCAAAAAACACCCCCCCAAAATTACACTGTGTCATTTGGGAAGCACACATAGATGGTGAAAATATAAAGAAAGGCAGGGGAGAGATGATGGTGTAAGATAGTATCATCTCCTAGCGGAGGAGGGCTGGTGTTCAGGAAGGACACGCAAGGGAACTTCCGGGATGCTGGTGCTGTCCTTGGTCCTGGCCTGGCTAACAAACATTGGTTCCAGGAACTCTTGAATATGTTCTACATTTTACAATAAAAAGGTGAAAACAGATATGGGTGGGTCTAGGACATTTATGTTCATCTGAAACCGGAAGGTAGGCTATCAGCTCATGTGTCCGCACCCCCAGCACTGGGGGCACTTGATAATTCTTGGCTCCTACATCAAACGAACCATGGACCAATAACAAAGGCAGACCACTTGTCTTCCATTTATTTGGAAGATCTAGATTATTTTGCTAGGGACTTAGCGATGTTTTCAAAGAAAACTTTAGTAGTTACCCTGTTTTAATGACAGTACAGGTAAGAATTTGGTGTCTTTATGTGTCTAAGAAGTTTGCAAGTTTTTTCATTTAAGCCTGCCATATTGAGATACAAAGATGTTCAATTTCTACTGATTTACACAGGAAAACAATGAAGAGTCGCTACATGGAGCTCTATGATCTTAACAAAGATTTGCTAAATGAATATAAAATTCGCTGTAACAATCACACAGAGCTACTGGAAAACCTCAAAGCAGTCAATCAAGCAATTCAAAGAGCAGGTCGTCTGCGTGGTGAGTCTCTTTTTGTAGCTTCGTTATTATAATGTGATTTTTGGGGCGAGACCATTGAAGATGGTGGTAGCTTCAAGAATTCATACTGGGGCCCATAGCTTTAGAGATACTTTTTTTTTTTTTTTTTTTTTTACAGAGACAGAGTCAGAGAGAGGGATAGACAGGGACAGACAGACAGGAACGGAGAGAAATGAGAAGCATCAATCATTAGTTTTTCTTTGGGACACCTTAGTGTTCATTGATTGCTTTCTCATATGTGCCTTGACTGTGGGCCTTCAGCAGACCGAGTAACCCCTTGTTTGAGCCAGCGACCTTGGATCCAAGCTGGTGAGCTTTGCTCAAACCAGATGAGCCCACGCTTAAGCTGGCGACCTCGGGGTCTCAAACCTGGGTCCTCCACATCCCAGTCCAACACTCTATCCCCTGCGCCACTGCCTAGTCAAGCTAAAGATACTTTTAACAGGCAAGTTGGCACCAGTCCCTGAGTTTAAGTCAGCCTGTTGTTTGGTGTCCAGATTTTAGAGGGAAAGAAACCTTTCAGCTCCTTTTCTTAGATCTTGCTGCATCCTCCAAAGAAAAACCTAGTGGCATGTACCCAAGAGGAAGGTCTTAAATACCCTTATTTAAAAAAACAGGTGGGGGAGACTGAAAACTAATGAGGTATGTGTCCAACTTAAAACTGAGGAAAAGAACAGTAAAGTGATCCAAAGGAAGGAGAAATATAGTTGGAGATTTATACTTAAAATCTGCTGTTTTGATCTCCTTTTGGACATAATCTTTGGTAGGGGAATATGAGCTTTGATCCTTTTCTATAAAACTAACTTCTGACTTCTAGGTCTGACATGGTCTCTAGGTTTGGTTTGTGATAAATTTCCTCACAAAGGTAGCTCTTAGGGACAGTCAGGTAAGTCAGTTGAATTTGCATGACCTGTAACTCTCCTACCCTAATTTTATGCTGTTTTAAAGCTGGTCTCTGATTTATAATCACTTTTCATAAGCATTCAGAGTGTACTGATTTGATGTTTCTTCTTGCATAGTTGGAAAACCAAAGAACCAGGTGATCACTGCTTGTCGGGACGCCATTCGGAACAACAACATCAACACGCTGTTCAGAATCATGCGGGTGGGGACCGCGTCTTCATAGCAGAGGGGAGACTGGGTAACGGAGTTTCTAGGCAGTGTCTTTCCCTGAAAATCCAGGCTGGTGGGCTTTGGGTCACATCCCGGTGAACCCAGGGTGCTGAGAACGAACACAGCCCGGGTGAGATGTACAAATGGAAGACGAAGCATTGCATTCGAAAAGTGTCTTCACTTTCTATTTTCTATTTCTATTAAATTTGTAATTTTAAAATAGGTTATGTATTCTTTACATTAAAATGTAAAAGTGTTGCACTTTGTGTTGACTGATTTTAAAATCACCACTGTATCAGAATTGCATTTTTAGGGACCCTAACAGAATCATCTCATCAGGGGTCATTCAGCCAAGACTTCCTAATTAGACCTAAAAATTCATGGGCAAGGCTTAGAGGGGTCAGCCTGCAGCAAGGTACTTTAAATACTCTTGACTTAAAGGCTGTCCGTTTATTTTCACATTAATTTGATCCTGTTGGTATTGGCATCTCTGGGCTCAGAGACAGAGTATGTTCTACCACGGCCCACAGCTTGGCTGTAAGTCGTGTGGAGGTTTGAAACCAGGCAGTCGTGGCCCTTTCTGCTATTCTGAACTGTTCCCAAGCAAGCAAGGCTGGATGAGATGAAAGTGATCATAAGACACTCAGTTACCTTCTTAGAAGTCATCATGTCAGCTTAGGAATGAGAAAACTGGTTATGTTACTTCCCTATTTTCCTATCCTGATAGAATCTGAGTGCCTTCTAGAAGCTACACTGTAAGCTCTATTTTGTTGCTGAATTTGGTTGAAGCTTTTGTGTGTGTGTGTATTTTTTCTGAAGTGAGAAGCAGGGAGGCAGAGAGACAGACACCCGCATGTGCCCGACTGGGATTCACCCGGCATGCCCAGCAGGGGGCGATGCTCTGCCCATCTGGGTCGTTGCTCCGTTGCAACCGGAACCATTCTAGCGCCTGAGGTGGAGGCCATGGAGCCATCCTCAGTACCCGGGCCAACATTGCTCCAGTGGAGCCTTGGCTGCGGGAGAGGAAGAGAGAGAGAGAGAGAAAGGAGAGGAAGAAGGGTGAAGAAGCAGATGGGTGCTTCTTCCTGTGTGCCTTGGCTGGGAATCGAACCCAGGACTTCCATACACCGGGCCGATGCTCTACTGCTGAGCCAACTGGCCAGGGCTGGTTGAAACTTTAAGTGAACCCTCGGCCTTCATGTCAAAGCTGATCTTGAGGATTCTGATATCTGGGAAGAAGCTTCTGAATCAGTTTTTGAGCATCCCCTTTAAAATGTCATCACTGCCTGACCGAGCGGTGGCGCAGTGGATAGAGCGTCGGACTGGGATACAGAGGACCCAGGTTCGAGACCCCAAGGTTGCCAGCTTGAGCGTGGGCTCATCTGGTTTGAGCAAAGCTCACCAGCTTGGACCCAAGGTTGCTGGCTCGAGCAAGGGGTTACTTGGTCTGCTGAAGGCCCGCGGTCAAGGCACATATGAGAAAGCAATCATTGAACAACTACGGTGTTGCAATGAAAAACTGATGATTGATGCTTCTCATCTCTCTCCGTTCCTGTCTGTCCCTCTCTGTCTCTGTAAAAAAAAAAAAAAAAGTCACCACTACCAGGAATGCAATATTTTATGGAGAACAGTTATTATTATTTCCCTCCATGCCTGCCTATCCACACACATCAAGGCTCTGCTGAAATGTCCCCTTCTCAGACCTTTCCCGTACCTATCCCTTAGCCCTTAGCCCTCGTTACACCCTGTGTTTATATAAACCTTCATCCCCCAGTCCGTGAGAGCAGGGCCCGCATCCTGGTCAGCCTTCCCTCCCCACGGTGCTGAGCGAGGGCCTTCTGCACAGACGGCACCTGCTGCTCTCTGGGGGCTGGCTGTCCTCAGCCGGCCTGTCAGCAGCTTTAGAAATCAAAGAACTAGCAACTTCACAACTATTACGTAACCTTGAAAGTATTTTACAAGAATGATTCTCAATATTAAAGTTTCAAATTTTATAATTAGCAGTTGCAAATCTACCAAAGCAGAGTCCTGTGATCATAGAACTAAATTATCTCCAACTTCACTTTGAAAGTAAAGTACACGATGACAGCCATGCAGCCTGGCGTTCCGCGTTAGCCCAGTTCCCATCTGGCCCCTGCCCACACGGTGCTCCGGCTGCTGCGTTCTCGTGCTGTCATATGGCCCAGAAATCTGCTCTTCCCAATATGAGAACACATGGGCGGCTCCAAAGTAGTTTTCAAAACTGTCCACATGGACGGACTCTGTGTCGATCAGAGAAAGAAGCCTGTTTCTGTAGGGCCCAAGGGTCGCTGGCTTGAGCCCAAGGTCGCTGGCTTGAGCCCAAGGTCGCTGGCCTGAGCCCAAGGTCGCTGGCTTGAGCAAGGGGTCACTCGCTCTGCTGTAGCCCCCCCCCCAGTCAAGGCACATATGAGAAAGCAATCAAGGAACAACTAAGGTGCCCCAACGAAGAATTGATGCTTCTCGTCTCTCTCCTTTCCTGTCTCTCTGTCCCTATCTGTCCCTCTCTCTGTCTCTGTAAAAAAAAAAAAAAAAAGGGAGGTTCACTATGAAGAGTTGAGAGAGAAGATGCCATGCTATGCAGGTGAACGCCATAGCTTTTATCTGAAAGTATAGAAAGGATGCCTGTGTTTAATTCCTCTTTTGCCACCTAGCTGTCAACCCCGGCTCAGGCCCTAAGAATTGAGATGAAGAGTGAAGCACTGAGGAGAGGCAGCTTCATAATCACAGGGTACCTTTAGCGCAGAGTGGCCTTTAGGCTACAGCGTCCTTCTGTCTACGCGGCGCTGCTGTGGACGACGTAACTCACAGCAAGGGCGGCGTCTGGCTCTCGGGACTCCCTCCCCTCGGACAATGACACCCTTTTTTGTGGCACGTAGAGACTCTGCTGTGTCGACAGACCACAGACACATTGAGATGAAAGAGAGACTCCTAAGCACATTTTACCACTTGTGCAGTGTGCTAAGATTTAGACCCAGCACTCCAGGACTGGAATGCGTGGGTGGCCTCTTGGATATTACTTGGAGCCACGAGTCTCAAACTCCTTCCCAAGCTTGGCGCACATGACGGTTTCACCTGCCCGGAACTTTCCCCTGGGCCGTCCTGGAGTTGTGCCACTGACATGTGGTAACTTGAGCCTCAACCCCCTCTCTCTCCCACTCAGGAAAACACATCAGAAGTAAGTGAATGGAAGCAATACACTTTGGGATGACTTTCAGTCCGCGGGGACTTACAGGACAAGCTTTGAAATGTAAACCTTCAGTAACAGGAGTTGCCATCCCACCCGAGCGTCATGAATCCAGGGTTAAAAAATTGTGGTCTACGAATTGCACACGTGTGAAATCTTCCATCGGTGTGTGGGTGTGGGAAGATAATAGAACTAGTTACAGGTATTTCTTTTTATCTTGTCCTTTAAAAAAATCACTGATTGTTTTATAACAATACTAAATATTAGTACATGTGTAAAATTTATAGATAAATATCCATATAATGGGCACAGGCGCTAACACGTTTTCTGCTGACTGGGGTGCGAAATGAAAAAATCTCTGAAACCATCAACCTGAAAGAAAGTGACACCCATTTCCTTCATTTAAATGCAGACAACAGAAAAGAGCGAGTCCACGAGTCCACTGTGCGGGAGCCGCAGGGGAACGAAGCCCGAGGGGGAGTGGGATGGGCCGGCAAGAACAGGATGTAAATTAAGGTTCTGTAACTTTCTAAACCCGTGTGACCAGGACGGAAAGAATCTGCAATCATCTGAGCATAAAGAAAAAAATCACTGGACACATGGATGAATCTTGAAGGTTTTACGTGAGTGAAATAAACCGGTCACAAAAGGACAAATACTGTACGATTCCACTTACATGAGGAAGATGAGTGGTCAGGTTCAGACAGAAAGCAGAATGGTGGCGCTGGGGGAGGGGATGGAGAGTTATATTTGATGGGGACGGGGTTTCAGTCTGGGAGGAAGAAAAGTTCTGGAGATGATGGTGGTGATGGTTGCCCAGCAATGTGAACGTGCATAATGCCAGTGAACGGTACACTAAAAATGGTTAAAACGGTAAATCTTGTCACATGTGTTTACCACGAAAAAATTCCACATTTTTAAATCACTGAAGAAGTCAATACGAATAACAAAGAACTACATGTTAAAGAAAAAGACAGAAACTATTTTCTATCAGAGATAAAAACATGTCTATCGCCAAGCTCAAGGTCTAGGCCGAGGACGATCACTGTGAGTCCCATTAAGGGACAACCACGCGGCTGGAAGCACGGTGTCACACAGTCACCTGTGGTTCTCCTCTGCCCGAGGCCTCGCTCGCCCGGACTCTGCAGCGCTGCCGGGGGGTCTCTCCCAGCTGTGCCAGCCCTGTCACTCATAGTAGACAAATGAGAAGTCCCAGAAACCTGTTCTGTTGGGGAAGGTTTTCTTTTGTTCTAGGCTTCGGTGGTTAATATGCTTGACAAATTTAAGAGTCTCTCTGTCTCTGTAGACCAACGCCAAAGAATTGTTTTCTGGATTCACTGTTAGCAGCTGAAACAGGCAAATACAAAGATATATCAGAACACAGAGCTTCTTCTCAACAACCATTCATCACTGAACAGATGGCTTCCGTATCAAATATTTAAGACCTGGGGGGGAGGGGAGAGGGAGGAGCCTTTCCTAGGAAGCCCTAGTCCTGCTCTGGCTGTCAAGACATTTGCCACCAGACCCTGTTTAAACTCAAACCCAGAGAGGTTTTATCAAATGCATTTATTACACAGAAAGGTGAAGGGAAATGTACCACGTGGCTCTGAATTTATCTGGAATTTCTCAGGGTAGACTAAATAAATGCTTAGTGATTATCCTTTAGCATCTCGACTCCAGGCTGAGTACTTTGTTCTAGAAGTTAGCCCACGGCTAGACAGACCAACATGGATTTATTGGTTAAAGACATTGGTGGTAGAAAGTCATCAAAATTGGGGTTTTGGCCTGACCAGGTGATGGCGCAGTAGATAGAGCATCGGACTGGGGCGCGGAGGACCCAGGTTCGAGACCCTGAGGTCACCAGCTTGAGCGTGGGCTCATCTGGTTTGAGCAGAAAGCTCACCGGCTTGGACCCAAGGTCGCTGGCTCAAGCAAGGGGTCACTCAGTCTGCTGAAGGCCCGCGGTCAAGGCACATATGAGAAAGCAATCAATGAACAACTAAGGTGTTGCAACAAAAAACTGATGATTGAAGCTTCTTATCTCTCTCTGTTCCTGTCTGTCTGTCCCTATCTTTCTCTCTGACTGTCTCTGTTAAAAAAAAAAAATTGGGGTTTTGAAGAATGAAAGGGTCCTCGAGAACTAAAAAGGTAGTCAGTAGCTCACCTCCTCATCTTCACCTTTGGCGATGTAGGAAGTGAAGCCACCGAACTCCGGCTCCCAGCCTTGAGGGGGAAACACACAGCCTTCAGAGAGGCCTCACTGCGAGACCACGGGTCCCGTGCTGGGGAAACCGGGATCTGGAAGTGCAGCTGTAACCCTGTGACTACGCTATGACCGAGGGGCCTGGATCCACCACTCGGTCAACATGAAAGAGGAACGCAAAGCTAAGGATTAAATGTAAAATTTAAGGACAGTTACATAAGCTGTAGATCGGGGAGGGGGAGTTCTTGGAGGGAAATGATGGTTTGGTCTATCTCCCTTCCCTAGTCACAAATATAAATCCTGCTTTAATTTGGGACCTGGAGATTCACTACCCCTGTGATCCCTTCCAACACCGAGCTCCTGGGCCCTGAGAGCCTGGACAAGGCCAGTACAGTACTTGTGAACTGGTTCGGCGGGAGGAGGGCCCGCAGGGGAGACGCCCCTTCAGGAAACAAGTCCCCGCTGCCCACCCTCCCTCCTACCTTCGCAGCCACAGTAAAGAAGTAAGTCCAGGGCAAACTCAGTCTTGCTGTTGTCATGGATTAAAGTGTAGTGGCCAGTCTTCCACCGCCTCAGTTCCCCCTGGCACGTGGGAACACTTGATTCTAAGAAAAAAACAACAGAAGGCCAGAAAAATATTAAAATAATCTTGATACCACTGTTAGATTGCAAGGGAATGATAATTATGTTTTCCAAACATTCTGAAATTGACATGATTTTTTTTTTTTTTTTTTTTTTACAGAACTTAAAATTGTCAGGTCTGGAGATCTTACTGAATGTGCCTAGTTATATATGTTGGCTTTTTTTTTAAAGCTTTATAGCTTTTCTTTAAGATGGTAAACTTTGTGAATTGTGACTTTTCTCATTTACCTCTGCATGCCCCACCTGCTCAGGCCAGGGCCTTGCGCATAGTAGGTGCTCAAGAACAAAATAAATTAGCATCTTTTGGTTGCTCATATAAATTTTCTTCCAACTTGCAGATTCCCATAAAAATGAAACCAAACAGGAATAGAAGTGGAGAAATGTTTTGGTTTTCTTTTTTTTTTTTTTTTTTTACAGAGGCAGAGATAGACAGGGACAGACAGACAGGAACAGAGAGAGATGAGAAGCATCAATCATCAGTTTCTCGTTGTGACTTCTTAGTTGTTCATTGATTGCTTTCTCACATGTGCCTTGACCGCGCTTCAGCAGACCGAGAAACCCCCTGCTGGAGCCAGCGACCTTGGGTCCAAGCTGGTGAGCTCTTTGCTCAAGCCAGATGAGCCCACGCTCAAGCTGGCGACCTCGGGGTCTCGAACCTGGGTCCTTCCGCATCCCAGTCCGACGCTCTATCCACTGCACCACCACCTGGTCAGGCTGGTTTTCTAAATGTCTGTGGTGACCCAAGTGATAGGTCAGTCAGTATGGCAGACGACAGAATCCGGGTTATACTGCTTGTGGCTAGCATCCGACCCTGCTGGTCTTATTTCCACGGCATCCACCTCCCTTATCTTTGTTCTTCTAACTGCACGGGGTCCTTCTCAAGAAATCAGAGTGGAAGCCGGGACAGTGAAACGGACAAGAGAAACTGGGAACAGACTTCCTAATCTCAGTTTGTACCTACTCCATTAAGGGGCCAACATCCCCACAGAATTATTAAAAGTAGAGGAAAGAAAAATAAATTTGTATTTTTCTTTCCTCTACTTTTAATAATTCCCTTCTCCCTATCTGTCCCAATTCCAGCAAGTTTTTCCTAGTTTGTTCACCTTCCTCTCCTTAGTGTTCCTGTGTTTTAGTGTAATTTGAGGCAAAGCCACTCATGTTCCTCTCCACCATTTGTCCAGATACAATGTGCTAGCTGTTCCTCCTGCCTGAATGCTCTCCCGCAGACCCTGCTGACACTCAAGATCTGAGCCAGTCTGACAGCTCCTCCAACAGGCTTTCCCATACGGCCTTACATAATCTATGAGGCCACTCAGCCATCCCTCCGCACGTAACCCTACTAAAACGACCTGCAGAACACGTGTTGTTATTTGAGGTTTTCTAGTTGTCGGTGTATAACAGGTGTCCCCAAACTTTTTACACAGGAGGCCAGTTCACTGTCCCTCAGACTGTTGGAGGTCCGGACTATAAGAAAAACTATGAACAAATCCCTATGCACACTGCACATACCTTATTTTAAAGTAAAAAACCAAAATGGGAACAAATACAATATTTAAAATAAAGAACAAGTAAATTTAAATCAACAAACTGACCAGTATTTCAATGGGAACTATGGGCCTGCTTTTGGCTAATGAGATGGTTAATGTCTGGTTCCATATTTGTCACTGCTAGCCGTAACAAGTGATATGATGCGCTTCCGGAGCCTTGACGCATGCGTCCCGCGTCACCGGAAGTAGTACTGTACGTGAGTGACGCAGCGCTTTGCAGTCTCACTGACCACCAATGAAAGAGGTGCCCCTTCCGGAAGTGCGGCGGGGGCCGGATAAATGGCCTCAGGGGGCTGCATGCGGCCCATGGGCCGTAGTTTGGGGACCCCTGGTGTATACATTTAATCTCCATCCTCTCCTTTCAGAAAGTCAGCTCCAGGACAGCAGGGACCTCGTCTGCTCTGTTTTCCAACTCCTGAAACAGGACCAGCATACTGTAGATGCTCAAGAAATATTTGTCGAATAAATGATCGAATGGTGAATGCTTAACGGAAAACCGGACCGGTCATAGCAACGGCGTACCTTTCTTGGCTTCGTTTCCCTCTGGCTCTGGCTCTGTCTGTCCGTTGCTCTGTTGGCTGCTGCTTCCCATGGCCGCCTGGCTCTTCCCTGGCTCCGAGGAGCTAGAGCTTGTCCCTTCCTCAGTGCTATCGGGAGCAGAGGCTGCTTCTCCCTCTTTAGTGTCCTCCACCTCATCTTCTGAAGGGGCCAAGAAGTGAAGTTTCAGGCCCGTGAAGTTGGACAGCAGCAAGAACATGGCCTCGGAGCGAAACAATGCCATGCAGTCCTTCAGGATGCCGGGAAGCGTGCTCTCCTCAGCTTTCTCATAAAACCTGAAAAGCAGGAGAGTCGGTTTTCGCCAAAGCCACCGGTGGAAAATTACTCCCGGAACGAAAGCCGATTGTTCGCTTTGTCCCTCTCTCCCTGATTCCTGGCATCGTTCACTGAAGCACAAGCTGTTACATGCGGGACTCTGTTTGGGCCTGCTGTTGGATGTTCCTGGGAACCCAACGTCATTAGGGCAAATGTCCTATTTTTGGTGGTGAGTCTTGCAGACAGAAAGGCAGGTGCCAAATGCAGAAGCGAGGGGTCCTACCTTTTGTTAGGGGGGCCTCGGCCGCTCCATTTCACGCCTCCATTCTCCAAAGCCTCACAGACCTCCACAAACTTCTCAGGCTGGAAAGGGAGCATAGAGAGAAGCAGCTGGCTAAGTTTCCCTGTGACTTCACCCTGATCCTGCAGGTGGGGTCACAGCTCCGTGGAACCATCTGGCTGATTCTGAAAGGGGTCAGCGGACTCTCACCCCTTTCATTCAATGTTCCCCGGTCCTGGTACGGAGCGAAGATGGGATAACCCATCAGCGTGCTTCAGCAAGAGACCCAAGTGTCAATTTCGGCCGTTTCCTTAAGTAGTTGTTTATTTTATATCAAATTGATCAACCTTTCATATTTCTTCATTTATAAAATGAGGCCCATAATACAGACTCCTTAATTCATAAGATGTGAGGGGGAAAAATTAAACTGCTGGATAGTCAATGTCATTACAGTGAGAATCTGTAAAACACCATGATTTCTCTAGGCCTCACCTCATTCCCTTCATGGGATCAATATTCTAAATTTAAAACATCAGGTTCAGTACAAGCTGATTAACCTCCTGAAATATTCTCCACAGGAAGCTTTCTATGTACTTGTTTAATGCAGTTTCCCATGGAGTGTTCTGAAGACAGTAGGCCTATCAGCTGTAAGTAGGAAAAGGATCCCAAAGTGTGGTTTAGCTAAGCTGAACTGAATAGAGTTGAACAAGCTTATTTTTTACGAAGTTCTCAAATTCCTCAATATGCTAATGTCAGCTATAAAATTCCGAGAGAGAAAGAGACAGTGTGTACTGTCTCCAACCTTTCTGCTACGGAGGAACAGCTCTCGGGACTGGTCCGCGGGTGTGATCTCGGCGGGGACGCAGCACACCGGTGTGTATGGTCTTCTCGCCCTCACAGCTCTTTAAGATGGACAAGGCTGGCTCAGAGCTCAGAGCTCGTTAGTGATTTGGTCAGGCTAGTGAATCAGAGCCAGGGCATGAATACAATGTCTCTGACTTCTGATCCAGTTCTCTGCCCTCTATAAAATGCTGCTTCATCACTGTCAAAAGTCCATTAATAGGTGCTGATAGATTAGTAATCAATCTACCGCTAAAAGTAAGAGTATCCACTATAGCAGGGGTCCCCAAACTTTTTACACAGGGGGCCAGTTCACTGTCCCTCAGACCGTTGGAGGGCCAGACTATAAAAAAAAATATGAACAAATCCCTATGCACTCTGCACATATCTTATTTTAAAGTAAAAAAACAAAACGGGAACAAATACAATATTTAAAATAAAGAACAAGTAAATTTAAATCAACAAACTGACCAGTATTTCAATGGGAACTAGGCTCCTCTCACTGACCACCAATGAAAGAGGTGCCTCTTCTGGAAGTGCGGTGGGGGCCGCATGCGGCCCGCGGGCCGTAGTTTGGGGACCCCTGCACTATAGCCATCAAATAGGAAGGGAACTACACACAACTCCCTCTCAGTGTCAAAGCTTCCTTCTCTTTCTCTGGGTGTGTGCGTGTGTACCATTAACATTCTAGAGAACCGGGGAATACCCAACGACTCCTAACCCCCAAAGCATTTCTGTATTTTATTTGAAGGAGAGGATGATATAAATATTCTAACCAGGAACAAAACAAAAAAAACAACACAAACTCTCTTGGTGATGCCTGTTCACCCACCCAAGATGCACGACTACACGCCAAACAAGAGACCCAGGGCAGGCGCGGACCTACCTTAAGGAACTCCTTTAGGAGAATTTCAGACTGTTCTTCAAACTCATCTTGAATTTGAATTTGGTAATCCATGTCCAGATAAGTGGGGTTGATCCATTCATACAGAATTTCATGCTTACAGAGAAGCAGCAGAGGCAAAGGGTGAGTTAATAATTCCTACTGCTTTTGTTCTTACATCATTTCAGTCGTAAAATACCAAATGCAAATCTTCAACTTACAATGGCCTCCTCCTTACACATAAAGTGCTAGAAAGCTGCCTGAGGACATGATCACAGCGTATCTGAGAGAAGCTGAAGGCCCAGTTCAAAGTCTAGTTTCCTTATCAGGAACAGCCACTTACAAAACCACAGAAACCAAGGACATGCTACAGCTGCTAAGATAAGAATCCCGGCCGCAGGAATCTGTCCTTACGTCCTGTGGGATATGAGGACTCCGAGGTACGACAGGTTCGAAGTAATTGGGAGGCCTGGTCAGTGAAGGACCGTGAAACCAGCCACTTATAGACAAGCGCGACTTTTCTTCGGACAGGACTTCAGACACCTGAAAGGACAAGACCCAGAGGACGAGGAGGGGGGTTACCAGCCCAGGCATGCTAACTTCCGGAGTCTCCACATCAGGTGTGAAAACAACCTGGCCAGGTAAGTCCAACAGGAAGCTGTCACATTTAGATAATCGGTGACTAAAAGGCATGATCCTTAGTGCTCTACATAGTTGTGGATAACAATCTTTACCTGGTGAAAGGACACAGGAGACACTTCAAAGAAAACCAGTGTGTTCCATGACGGCGTCAGAGACTTGACAATCTGCTGCGGCTGAAAGTGCTCTGCACCAGGAGAGAAGGCCCGTAAATAGGATTCCATTCCCACTCGCTTCCAGGCCACCCGTTTCACCCTGACAATCCCCTGGTTTCTAAGGGTGTCAGATGTACCAGCTGTTTCGCTCACACTGGCTAGTTCTGCAGCTGACTGAACCTGTTCTTCCTTACACCATCCATCTATTTGAGGGCCGAGTCTCCTGGAGTCCTCTGGCTGGCGTCACTCATGACAACACCCCGACTTCCTGTCAGTGAACTGGTCCTGGCAGAGTCACCGCCACGGGCAGCTTTCTGTGCTCTCTACTACCCTTGCACGGTCTGTAAGGAGAAGCCAGGTCCGACTGCTCCTCACCTAACCCATCTCCGGAGGAAGGACTGTCCCAGGACAACTCAGAGAGGTGGCTGTCAGGACCGTGGGAAGTCCACCTGCCGCAGTCACTGCGACCACGGCTTCCGTCTCCTCTGAGGAGCACAGGCACTGCGCACGAGGACTGGAGGGCTGGGCGTCTTACCGTCCACGTCGTACAGGTCCAGGGTGCCGCCCCAGCGCCTGTCCCAGGGCGGGACCAGGTAGAGGATGAAGGCCACGCGGCGGCCCTCCAGCTCGTCGTCGTGGCAGAGCAGCGCGTCTGCAAGGTGAACGCAGAGCGTCAGGTCCCTGCGCCGCCGAGGTGCCGTCGAGGCGCAGCCGGGACCTGGCCCTGCCTTCGCGTCTGTCCCGCTGACAGTCGTCTGTCGTGTCAGCTTCAAAACGACACTTCTTTCTCCTCTTTCATAGTTATAGAAATAAAACTGCCAACTCTAAAAACACTGAAGAGCACATGTGTGGTCAGACCCAGAGATAATCACTAACAATATATATTTTTTAATTTTTTTAAAAATTTTATTTATTCATTTTTAGAGAGGAGAGAGAGCGAGGGAGAGAGAGAGAGACAGAGAGAGAGAGAAGGGGGGAGGAGCTGGAAGCATCAACTCCCATATGTGCCTTGACCAGGCAAGCCCAGGGTTTCGAACCGGTGAGTGACCTCAGCATTTCCAGGTCGACGCTTTATCCACTGCGCCACCACAGGTCAGGCTATCACTAACAATATTTTTACATATTTCTTCCAATATTTTTTCTACATGCGTGTATTTGCTTTAAAAAAAAAAGGTATCCTCCAATGGTTGTTTTATGGCCTGCTTTTTTTTTATTTTTCCATGGCAAGTGTCTTTCCATAGCAACATCCATACTTGTCATCTCTGTTAATGGCTGCATCATGCTTCTACTGTATGGATTATGAATCACCTCCGTTCCCCCTGAATCAGCCTTCTATTATATGTTAATTAAGTTGTTTCCATGTCTGCTCCATGAAGAAAGAATATTTTAATGGATATTATTGCACAAAGATCTTTTTGTACTTGTTCTCCTTAATTTCTGGAGTGAAACTTCTAAAACCCATGAGGTGGGGCTGAGTGAGGTCGGACAGTGCGGGGTGGGAAGGGAGGGGCGCTACAGTGAACTGGGAGCACTCACACACGCAGGGATTGTTTCCATAAATAAATATATTGAAGATAATGGAACCGGGCTTCTCACTGTTGAAGAAGGGAATCACAAATACGGGAAGGGAGAACCCGAGAGTGAACCTATGGTGTTGAGCTGGAACTGGAGGAATCAACGTGAACTCAGTTTCATACACACACATATCTACATAGATATTCATATAGACATCTAGGTGTACATTACAGATATAAAAATACACACAGATGTAAATGCACATGTATGCATGCATATGTGCACATACTTGCATACAGATATTCGCTACCTCCTTCCACTGAAAGGGTCTTGGAGCAGTGACACCCTAATGGCAGAAACACCTACAGTCCAGACCTTGATTCTGAAGTCTCATTCTTCACTAAAAGGAACCAGGGTTCTTTGGAAGAAGAGCCGACTCCAAGTGTAGAGCATGGGAAATGTAAGATTAACCTGGAACTCTTGTTAGGCCAGAAAGTAAGATACATATGAATTATAGGGACATACCTAAAGGACACAGAAGTCAGTTTAAAGGGCTGCTCTTGATTAAATCAGGGACAACATGAGCATCCGTATGATAGTAACTGATAATAGCCCATTATATAAACAGCAATCCATAAATCCACACTGACATAAATAAATGAAAAATTAATAAATGGGGAGAGGGCCTGACCAGGCAGTGGCGCAGTGGATAGAGCATGGGACTGGGATGCGGAGGACCCAGGTTCAAGACCCCAAGGTCGCTAGCTTGAGCGCGGGCTTATCTGGTTTGAGCAAGAAGCCCACCAGCTTGAACCCAAGGTCGCTGGCTTGAGGAAGGGGTTACTCGGTCTGCTGTAGCCCCCCAGTCAAGGCACATATGAGAAAGCAATCAATGAACAACTAAAGTGTCATAACAACAACAAAAAAACCCTGATGATTGATGCTTCTCATCTCTCTCCGTTCCTGTCTGTCTGTCCCTATCTATCCCTCTTTCTCTGACTCTCTCTGTCTCGGTAAAAAATAAATAAATAAATAAAATAAATGGGGAGAGGAAAAGGTTGTTATTACAGAAGAATGACAACTAATAAATGTAAAAATTATTTTATTGCAAAAATCACCATTTGGCAACCTGAATAGCAAGACTTTAACAAGAAACATCAGTGGATGCTAAAACAACTGAATCAAAATTTGATGAAAAAAATGGGAAACTTATATAACCTTAAAGCATCTCCCTCAAAGGAGTTAACTTACAGGTAGAAAAAGGACAAAGTTTACAGTAGAAAAACTTGACATCAGCCTTAATGAAGGAATCAAAGTCATTAACATACAGAAAGTGTGCACGCCTTGATAGGAGACAGTGAAAAAAGCACAAATATTCTGTGATATTCCTGCCAAAGAGGAATGACTTGAATCTAATCATGAGGATACACCTGACAAACCCAAACTGAGGGAAGTGTTACAAAATAACTCCTCTGTAACCCGGCAGCAGTCAAGATCACAAAGGCCCAGGAGAGACTGGGGGACTGCCCCAGAGCAGGGAGACTACAGAGACCTCACAGGTGCATGTCCCGCTGGGGAACTGCCCCAGAGCGAGGGAGACTACAGAGACCTCACAAGTGCATGCCCCGCTGGGGAACTGCCCAGAGAGAGGGAGACTACAGAGACATCACAAGTGCATGTCCCACTGGGGAACTGCCCCAGAGCGAGGGAGACTACAGAGACCACACAGATGCATGTCCCGCTGGGGAACTGCCCCGGAGCGAGGGAGACTACAGAGACCTCACAAGTGCATGCCCTGCTGGGGAACTGCCCCGGAGCGGAGCGAGGGAGACTACAGAGACCTCACAAGTGCATGCCCTGCTGAGGAACTGCCCCGGAGCAGGAAGACTACAGAGACATCACAAGTACATGCCCCGCTGGGGAACTGCCCCGGAGCAGGGAGACTACAGAGACCTCACAGTGCATGCCCTGCTGGGGAACTGCCCCGGAGCAGGGAGACTACAGAGACCTCACAGTGCATGTCCCACTGGGGAACTGCCCCAGAGCGAGGGAGACTACAGAGACCTCACAGGTGCATGCCCTGCTGGGGAACTGCCCCAGAGCGAGGGAGACTACAGAGACCTCACAAGTGCATGCCCCGCTGGGGAACTGCCCCGGAGCAGGGAGACTACAGAGACCTCACAAGTGCATGTCCTGCTGGGGAACTGCCCCAGAGCGAGGGAGACTACAGAGACATCACAAGTGCATGTCCCACTGGGGAACTGCCCCGGAGCAGGGAGACTACAGAGACATCACAAGTGCATGCCCCGCTGGGGAACTGCCCCGGAGCGAGGGAGACTACAGAGACATCACAAGTGCATGCCCCGCTGGGGAACTGCCCAGAGAGAGGGAGACTACAGAGACCTCACAAGTGCATGCCCCGCTGAGGAACTGCCCCGGAGCAGGGAGACTACAGAGACCTCACAAGTGCATGTCCTGCTGGGGAACTGCCCCAGAGGGAGACCACAGAGACATCACAAGTGCATGCCCCGCTGGGGAACTGCCCAAAAGACAGGGAGACTACAGAGACATCACAAGTGCATGCCCCGCTGGGGAACTGCCCCAGAGCAGGGAGACTACAGAGACCTCACAAGTGCATGCCCCGCTGGGGAACTGCCCCGGAGCAGGGAGACTACAGAGACATCACAAGTGCATGCCCCGCTGGGGAACTGCCCCAGAGCAGGGAGACCACAGAGACATCACAAGTGCATGCCCCGCTGGGGAACTGCCCCAGAGTGAGGGAGACTGCAGAGACACCACAAGTGCATGCCCCGCTGGGGAACTGCCCCAGAGCGAGGGAGACTACAGAGACACCACAAGTGCATGCCCCACGGGGGAACTGCCCCGGAGCAGGGAGACTGCAGAGACCTCACAAGTGCATGCCCCGCTGGGGAACTGCCCCGGAGCAGGGAGACTACAGAGACATCACAGGTGCATGCCCCGTGCAACCCGGGTGGATCCTTTTCCTACAAAGGATCAAATAACGGAAGTGAATGGAGCCTGAGGATTAGACAGGTAAAATGTAGCAGTCTTCATTTTCTGACTTTGATGGTTTATTACTATCATGTAGGAGGATATCCTTGTTGTAAGAATTGCTGATGTTATTCAAGCGTCATAACCTTAACCTACTTTCAATAAAATAGGAAGAGTGATTTGTCTCATAAGGGGCCACTTTTTTCTAAGTTTGAAATGACTTTGAATTAAAGAGAAAAAATAAAGTTAAAAGGGGCATATAACATGACTCTTCATGTGTGTCACTGGAGTTATCCTCAAGAAGTTGCTACCAGGTTAAACTTCCAGGGCAGGTGTTAAACTCAAATCAAAAACATAATACTTTTCCTTCCAGGCGAATTACCAGACGTGTGTTCCAGAGGACCTGGATGTGCTCAGGAAGGGAGCCAGGAGGATGCACCCCACACTGGCGATGATGGGCACCCCTGAAGGGAAGGGGGGCACAGAGCAGGGGGAGAGGACTGTCAAGGTTTACACTGTTTATTTCTATATTTTTGAATTGCTTTTCCTTAAGAGTACATTTACTTATTACCTTCAAAATTAAAAAAAAAAAAAAATGACATTAAGGAGACATTTGTTCCCTATAAAGTCTAACTGGACAGGTGATAATGTCACCATGCATTTCCCAACATTGTGTGGAAAGTTGCTATGTATGTGCATTATCAGCATTTTTCTGAAAATACGGCCCACAGCTTTCATCATATTCCCAAAGAGAACCACTGCATTATGCCTTCCAGTGCGGTGGGCATTTCTGTACATGAGCTGGGCGAGAACTTCCTTATTAATATCTTAATGCTATATAGGGACACAGTCTAGGATTTTGATACACTATTTTTCTTTCTCTTTTTAAAGATTTTATTTTGGCCCTGGCCGGTTGGCTCAGTGGTAGAGCGTTGACCTGGCGTGCAGGAGTCCCAGGTTCGATTCCCGGCCAGGGCACACAGGAGAAGCGCCCATCTGCTTCTCTACCCCTCTCCCTCTCCTTCCTTTCTGCCCCCCCCCCGCCCCTGCAGCCAAGGCTCCATTGGAGCAAAGTTGGCCCGGGCGCTGAGGATGGCTCTATGGCCTCTGCCTCAGGTGCTAGAATGGCTCTGGTTGCAACAGAGCAATGCCCCAGATGGGCAGAGCATCGCCCCCTGGTGGGCATGCCGGGTGGATCCCGGTCGGGCACGCATGTGGGAGTCTGTCTGACTGCCTCCCCATTTCCAACTTCAGAAAAATTAAAAAGAAAAAAAAAAAAGATCTTATTTATTCATTTCGGGTGTGGCAGAAAGAGAGAGAAAGAGAGAGAGAGAAGGGGGGGGAGAAGCAGGAAGCATCAACTCCCATAAGTCCCTTGACCAGGCAAGCCCGGGGGTTTTGAACTTGCGAACTCAACATTCCAGGTTGACATTTTCTCCACTGTGCCACCATAGGTCAGGCGACACTACCTTTCTACCATTGTTTAGTTAAAGCCTTTAAATCCTACAGACATCAGGGCTTTGTCTTTCTTACCTGAGAATTCATATTTAGCACAGGACATGTCAATGGTTGACTCCAGGTCAATCTTGGAAATGTCAGAAAGCCAAGCCCGGAAATCTTCAAAGAGAATTTTCCTAGAAATGTAAAGAAGATAATGTGTCATGCCATAGCACGGGCTGCATTTGCGTATATGCCACAGCTGCTTTTCCCGGGAGGTGGCGGTTCATTAGAGAGATCCACACCCAAGAGTGTTCCTCACTTTAAACTTGCATAGTTTAGGACTAATACTCTCAGAGCACATTCTTAATTATTTTCTCAGGGTAAATTTTTATAAGTGGAATTATACTACAGAAAGATAAGCCTACTTTTAAGGGTATTGACACATCTTTCAAAATCATCTTCTAAGAAGGATTGCAGCGGTGTATAAAGGTATCTATATTTCTGTCAACACTAGAGATTTTGTTTTCAGTATTTGCCAATCTACTATGTAAAGTATGGTATGTTCAGGGTTAATTTGTTTCGTGGATTACTAACAAAGTTGAACATTTTATCACTGAGAATTTGGGCTCTGGAATCAGACAGACTTGGGTTGTATCTTAGCTCCCTTGATTTGAACCGAGGTGACCTTGAAGAGGTTACTTAATTTCTCAGAGTCTGTTTCCTCCTCTACAAGATGGGGCAATAATGTCAACAGAGATCGTATGACATAACATTTAAATCACTTACCAGTCAGCCTGGCACATATTAGGGACCAACAAATATGATTTCTTGTTTACCTTAAAGCACAGATGTGAGGCTCTTTTCTCTTCTTCAGATCATCAGACTTGATCATGCAAAGAGAAAACAAAAGGATTTCCCTCACACATCAGACACACAGAGGAGAGCAGTTTAGCGAGCACTCTGGCCGTCTAGCATGGTGGCTAAGAGCCTAGACTCAGAAGCCAAAGCGCTTAGGTGTGATGCACGGCCCCTCTGTCCGGCCGCTCTGTGACTCGGGCAAGTTACTCAGCTTCTCTGTGCCTTCCTCAGTCAACATATACTTAGATAGTTATTACAGTGGAGCTTACATTCTTGCTGGGGGAGACAGACAATAAACATAAAAAGTCTATTATTAGTGTAAAAGAAGACGGCAGATGCACAGGAAATGCCCAGCAGGCTACGAGGGGCCAGAAGTCCTGAGAGTGAGGAAGGGTTGACAATGGGAAATAAGGCAGCCAGGTTAGACTTCTCTGAGGGGAAGCAAAGACGTGAAGGAGACTGTGAAGTGTGAGGAAGGCGTATCTAGGCACAGAGGATTCAAGATTCTGAGCGTAGGCAGGCCAGGCTGATGCCAGAAACCGCAGGGAGACCGTGTGGCTGGAGCAGTGAGTAGGGGGAGAGCAGTAGGCGACAAGGCCCAAGAGGCAATGGGGGCCATAGAGCCATTCTTAGAGAGGTGGGTTTTACTTAATGAAACCAGAACCGTGGGAGTTTTTGAGCAAAGGAATAACATGATCTTATTTACATATTTTCAAACTGAGATAAAATTTACATAACAAAAATAATTTTAACACACTGCAATGGAGAGCACACTGCAAAACATAAACAAAGACATGAACTAAAAAATTTACATGGTTATTATCTTTCAATGGACAACCCTCTTCAGCATACCACTCCCCAGAACGTACTTAACCTCTTTGTTTACAATGTATTTATTTACTGGCTTACTATATTGCTTGACTGTCACCATCACTATCGCCTCTATTATTGTAGTCTTGAGTCTTACAGGGCAGGACCCGGCAGACTGCCATGTAATAATTACAGCACTTAACACAGAGTTAACACTCAGTAAGCTTATGTTAAGTGAACGAGTGCTTTTAACCAGTGGTCCCCAACCCCTGGGCCGCGGAATGGTACCGGTCCGCAGAGAAAGAATAAATAACTTACATTATTTCCGTTTTATTTATATTTAAGTCTGAACGATGTTTTATTTTTTAAAAATGATCAGATTCCCTCTGTTACATCCGTCTAAGACTCACTCTTGAGGCTTGTCTTGGTCATGTGATACATTTATCCGTTCCACCCTAAAGGCCAGTCCGTGGCCCAAAAAAGATTGGGGACCACTGCTTTTAACCACATCAATGCAAGAACTCTCTGAGGTAAACCCAATCTAAAACCTCAAGTCTAAAGGTATTGCATGATTTTACAGATAATAAACTTTTGAAGCAGAACTAATGGAAAGGGGCATAAATACCTGCTGGAATTTATATAAATCATTATACTTTTCATGGAAGTCCAAATTCAAAAGCTCCTTCTGAAGGCCTTCCAGGAAGTTTTGGCTTGGGATGAAGTTTGGGATTACGCAGTGAAGAAAGGGCTCCATGTCCATGACAATGGCTTCTGTTGGAAAGAAAACATTATGTCCTTTATGTTTCCTTTTGTATTTTTGACCCCTGAGTAGCACAGTACAGAGAATACAAAAGGGGATGGTCATGAATTTTCAGGAACCTTGCACCCAGAGTCTAACATTTGGGATAAGAATTACAAGCTTTCCCTTTTTTCTTTACCCACTCCTTACTACTTTTTAAAGATACTGTGCTTAAAATATTAGGCCTTAAAATGAATACAGGTGATATCACTGAGGTAAGGTTCCTGCTCTTTGAGAGGGGGGTGAGGGATTAGTTTAATGTGTACTTTTTGAATCCAATGTTTTTTAGAGTCATATTTTCCCCCCCAAGCTTAAAATGAGAGTAACAAGCCTGACCAGGTGGTGGCGCAGTGGATAGAGCGTCGGACTGGGATGCAGAGGACTCAGGTTCGAAACCCCGAGGTCACCAGCTTGAGTAAGGGCTCATCTGGTTTGAGCAAGGCTCAATCCAAGGTCACTGGCTTGAGCAAGGGGTCACTCAGTCTGCTGTAGCCCTCAGGTCAAGGCACATATGAGAAAGCAATCAAAGAGCAACTAAGGTGCTGCAACAAAGAATTGATGTTTCTCATCTCTCTCCCTTCCTGTCTGTCTGTCCCTATCTGTCCCTCTCTCTGTTATAAAAAAAAAAAAAAAAAAAAAAGAGAGAGAGAGGAACAAATTCAAACTAAGAATAGCAATACTGGCTGGCAACAGTGATCATAGCATACATACTTTATTATTATATATTAGTTCAGGCATAATCCCTTCTAACTCCTTGACTTCTACTCTAACATTTTACCCACTGCCTCTGGTGGGTTAGATTAGGCAACCCCTCTAATAATCACCACCACCACCACCACGGCCACCTACCAAGTGGTGTTACCTGCGTTACCGCATTTAGTCTTCTCCACAACTCTAAAGTAGACATTATCACTCTCTCCATCCTACCGGTGAGGGAACTGAGAAGTCCTCGAGCGAGCATAAGGAGCCTGCACTTGAAACACTGAGCTATCCCTCTTTCTCTTTTTAATTTTCAGCGATGTCATTATCCGGGTATCGTTAACAGGAGTTGGCCTTGACCCAGGCCCAGCACGCCAACCAGCTACGGCTGCCGTTCTCCCATCAGTGTAACACGTGCCTAGGCACAGGGCAACCTAGGCAGCTGCCTACCACTGGGGGCTACCACTTTCTCCGTGCATTCAGAGCCCCGGCCGCTCGCCTCTTCAGAGCACTGCTCTGAAACAAAACTCACAGCAAACTTTAGAGGGGACAGCGCGACGCGCTACTGATATGTGAAGGCTGGAATTGCTTGTGTAGCTTCCTTTCTGGGGCAACACGTTTCCTTTCCTAGGTCATGTCCGTAGTTGAACCACAGGCACGTAAAAAAAAAAAAAAAAACACACGCTCAGGTGCCAGCTGCCTAAGAGCTCACAACAAATGCTCTGGCTATATACTATCGTGGGCCACCGAGCATTACCGTCAGAGGAAACAAGCACTTTAAGCCATTCAAATATGTGTCCAAATGTTTATCGGTCCTTACGCAGGGAAACCTTTATGGATGCATACATGCATTAGCTTAATGATCTCACTCGACATCTTTCCGAGGTAAATCCTATCAGCTCTCCCACTTTACGTAGGAAGGAACTTTAACTTTTACAAAGTTAAACCCATTGACAAGGATGTGTAACCACTGGGGAAGATTCCAAATCAGTCACCGTTTCTTCCAGAATTCAACCATGAACTTTCACGCCCTCTATGTTCCGGAACTCTCGGGCCTACATTTCTTCCTCTTCTCGGGTTTCTAAACCCGGACTGGACTTGGAATGAGAGCGGGCAGCAGGCCAGGCAGAAGGGTCGGAGGTGGGCGAAGTCACGCTCTCTCCAAGGGCGTCTACACCCGAGTGCCAGGACTTTCGGAGGCCCCCACACCCCGTGCGGTGGCAGCGCCTTCACAGCACCCGGTTACCGTGATTGAACGGCGTCCTGCTGCTCCAGGCCTCAGCCACCTGCTTTTTCAAGATTTCCTCCGTGACAGCCTCCGAAAACTCCACCATCACCTCCTTCTTTTTCTTTTTCCCGGTCTGGCTCGGGTTGGGCTCAGCGGGCCGTTTCCCATTCATCTCTTCTTAAGATACAGACCCATGCGACGCTGAACAGGAGGCTCTTTTCCTACCGAGACTACAATTCCCAGAAGGTACTCTTTCCCAGCGCCATCCAATAGAAAGTACCAAAGTAAGGGGAGGCGGGACCCGTAGCTAATTTACCAATGGAAACTCCAGATATTGAGGCCATCCCAGCCACCGGCCCAATGGTACACGGCCTCGCTGACCACCGCCTCTTTACTTCCTGCCGCCCGAGGCTCCAGAGGCACTTCCGGCGTGCGAACACCTCTTGCGATCTCCTATTAATGGCGGGCGGCGGCTGTTGAGTGGGACGCAGACAACTGCTGCCCGCATCGGGAAAGTCTCCCTGCCTCTCCCCCTTTTCGTTCGCCGCCAGTGCTCGCCAGCATGTCGGTGGTGCCGCCCAATCGCTCGCAAACTGGCTGGCCCCGGGGGGTCAACCAGTTCGGCAACAAGTACATACAGCAGACCAAGCCCCTCACCTTGGAGCGCACCATCAACCTGTAAGTGTGGCTTGGCCTTCCCGCGCTGCCTCCGCGGGCTGATCCTTTTAATGAGAGTTGGAAGAGCTTCCGATCTTCTCTTTCCGGCGCGCCCCGGCCCTGGCAGGCTCCACGCCTCCCCACCGCCCCCACTCCCCCTCGCTAGTGCGCGCCTTTCCAGCTCCCATGGGCCCCTTCTTGTCCTCCAGTGCCAAGGGGTTAGAGTCCTACTCGAGAGGGTTTTCCTTTTCCGGAAAGGAGGCTGGTTCCCATGCCCCTGTATTTAATCATAGAAGAGTTCTATATAGTTTACTTTGAGTTCATTCTTTCCTCCATCTCCCTAGAGATAACCACAAAACGTGGTGTTTATCTTTCTAACTGTAAGCTTTCGAGACCTAGCGATACCACGCATCCTTAGTTTCTTTCCTCTTAACTGCTCTGTGGCATTTCAGCTCAGGAATATACATTTTATTCGTGTGATTAAGGTTATCCGGCCTGCCCTGCATATTTTATTCACCAGTCCTGTTCCGCAGCGAGAGCATCCAGGCACCCAGTAGGGCCCCACTTGGGAGGGTAGATGCTGTTACGATTGGGCTTTCAGACCGTGGAGCGTCTGTAATGTAGCCCCTGGTAACCCACTGTGGCTGCGTTTTGCTATCAACACCTTTCTGTTCAAGCACTTAACGCCATTGCAGTTCGAAGTCACTCTGGCAAGTCATTCCTCTGTAATTGGCAGGAAATTGGCATTTGGGCTGTGTCTAGCCCAAGATTAACTGTCATTGTGATCTTTCATCGTTCCTGAGAGTTTGTGTGGCAGAGATGCTGGCCCGAATGGAAGAACGTGGCCACTTGTGGTCAGTGTTGAAAAGATGCAATGGACCCGGGGTGTTTTTCTCTGTTTTGTATTCAAATGAATGAATTTTCTCCCCTCAAAAGCGATTTGAAATTGAAAAGGTGGTTATTGTTTTATTTGGCAAAACAGCTGCTGGCTTGGAAATTTAGATAATAGAATGTTGGGTTTGTGAAATCTGAAGTCAGTAGACAGGTGTATATCACAAGTGAATAGCTATTTCATTAAGAACATTTTAACTTCATATCACTTAAAAAAAATCCTCGTAAGATTTCCATGAAGAGGGAAAGAAAGGCAAATGTTTCCCTTTTAAGAAAATGTGAAGGCACAGCTTCTGGATCACTTTTAGTGGTGATTAGAACTAGGACTCAGTTTTCCCTTGATTGCCTTGATTATTGTATCAATTTGCACTAAGTCATTATGTAGCATTGGTGAATGTTACATCCTGGCGAGATAGGCCGCAGCAGACACAAAGTGAATTTGAATCAGTTTTATTGCAGACCTGCACAGGGACTGCAGGCAACCCATGCAAGGGAGCACTGCAGCCCCCCAAACCTGCGCAGGGACTGCAGCTAACCCAAACCTGCACAGGGACTGCAGGCAACCCACGCCTCCGAAGAGACTGGAGCACTGCAGCCCCCCAAACCTGCGCAGCCAACAAACTGCGCAGGGACTGCAGCCCCCCAAACCTGCATAAGGACTGCAGCTAACCCACGCCTCCGAAGAGACTGGAGCACTGCAGCCAACCAAACCTGCGCAGCCAACAAACTGCGCAGGGACTGCAGCCCCCCAAACCTGCACAGGGACTGCAGCCCCGAGCTTCTAAAATAGCTCCTTTTTATAGGGTGGCTATCTAGGATGAGCAAGCATCATACAGAAGCTGATGTGGCTATTAGTCATTGGCTAGGGAGGTCGTGCGCAGTTACAGGGGGGGTATTACTCAGTGGAGAATTTCAAACATAAACTTCTGATAAGGGTCTCTGCCTCAATACAGGATGTTGCTGAACTCTTTGTTCTCAGTGTCACAGGGACCTTGTACACTCTTGGCAGCCCCAGCATGTCAGTACTCCCTGAATCTAACAGTGAACATGTTTTAATCTTTGCTTCTTTAAAGTTATGGGTTTACAGTACTTTTTCTCCTATATAAATACAGCATTAACAAATAATTATTGTAGTGTATACTCATTTCACATATGTAATGATCTAAATTGAAAATAAATCCTTGCCCACTATAATTTCTTTTAGGAAATACTGCATAAATGCCTACTTTGTACCAGGCACTGGGCATAATGCTGAGTATACAGCAATGGGGAATAGATGTCCCTGTGTTGTAAAGCTCACAGTGTGTTGGAGAAAATATGTGTGTATCTGGGCTGGCACTTTTTCACAGCTGAAAATGACATTTCATCTTGATTGCATCTCTTTATTTATTTTTTACAGGGACAGAGAGAGTCAGAGAGAGGGATAGATAGGGACAGACAGGCAGGAACGGAGAGAGATGAGAAGCATCAATCATCAGTTTTTCGTTGCGACACCTTAGTTGTTCATTGATTGCTTTCTCATATGTGCCTTGACTGTGGGCCTTCAGCAGACCGAGTAACCCCTTGCTCGAGCCATCGACCTTGGCTCCAAGCTGGTGAGCTTTTTGCTCAAATCAGATGAGCTCGCGCTGGCGACCTCGGGGTCTTGAACCTGGGTCCTCTGCATCTCAGTCGGATGCTCTGTGCACTGCGCCACCGCCTGGCCAGGCTGCATCTCCTTCTTGATGTGGGAGCCAGCTCTTGCAGTAGAGATGTGTTCTACAGTAGTTATACTTAATTCTTTATAACCCAGTTTATGAGAACTAAATGTTTATGTATATCAAGCATTTAAAAAAATTGCTTGGCACATAGTGCTGCGGGAGACACTGCCGCTAATGATGATCATGTTAGATTCAGCCTTGGGACTACTGGGGATGTTCTTTTAAAAAATCTTTAAAACACCCTGGAAATGGTCTATTTTAGAGCTGCTTAATTTATGCTTAGAATTTGGCTTTCTGGAATTAGCTTTTTAAGTTTTGGCAACCTTGATTTGTTCCCCTTTCAAGAATAGCAAAGTAGATTAGTTATGTGGTTACTGACATACTGTCAAGGCATTTTTATAGGATAGTAGATACGTTGGGGATAGGCAATATGGACAAAGCATTCTTCTTACTCAAAGGCTTTTATAATCAAAGGCTTCTTATTGTAAGTCTTATGATTGAAGAGTTACAAGGTGATATGTGTGATAAAAATATAAATATGGTATTTTTAACTATTCTTAAGGGAATATATGATTTTTTCCTAGACAAGATGAAAACTGTCTTCAACAATATGAGCCTTATTTTGAATTCCTGATAAAGGAAGAGAGACTGTTCAGATTGGGTATGGTGGGCAGAGGTTTGAATGAGAGGGAAGAACAAGGATAATGAATGAAAAAATTCAGAAGACTAAAAAGGTTTTAGAGGGGAAAGGAACATTCGTCTGAAAAGGAAAGATAGTTGACTAGGAGAAATAGAAAAAACAGGACAGATGATGGACGTGGTGGCTCAACTTGTAAAAAGAGAGATTAGCCATTAATATCCATAATTAATCAAGTTTCAGATTAGCAGTCAGAGGAGCCCAAAGGGACATTAGCCAGCTTGCCAGTATTATTATACAGCCATGATCTAAAACCAGAGTATTATCAGATGTCCACACAACCACCTTTCTAACCATTTAAGGGCCTTAAGGATAGTGTTACGTCTATGCTTGAAAGTCAGCGTGCAGTAACAGGCTGGATCCAGTGGAGGCGCTGGCCTTGGAGTCCCAGGACCTGGATTCTAGTCTCTGGTGTCTTGTTAACTAGTTGTGTAACTCTGGACAGATCCTCTGTTTCTTGGTACAGTATCTACACTTTTTACCATTTTTCTTTTATTTTGTATAGGTGGTTGGTATCTCTGATGGTGAATTACGGTCAGTTCTCAAGTATAACGTTTGTCTTTGGATCACAGGTACCCTCTTACCAATTATACTTTTGGTACAAAAGAGCCCCTTTATGAGAAGGACAGCTCGGTTGCAGCCAGATTTCAGCGGATGAGGGAGGAGTTTGATAAAATCGGAATGCGGAGGACTGTAGAAGGGGTCCTGATCGTCCACGAGCACCGGCTGCCGCACGTGTTACTGCTACAGCTGGGGACCACTTTCTTCAAACTGTAAGTGTCGCCGGAAGTTAACAGCAAGACAGCTTTGAAGAGGATTGCTGTTTTTTATACAGCTTTGGAGTATAGTTTTCACTCTTAGACCTTTATCTTGACAAATGTGGCTGTTCATGGAGTCTTTAAAAAGAGTAAATCACAACTTTTCTTCAGGGCAGTGCTCATTTACTCACTAACTAGAAATTTGCATGTTTCTGTATATTGTTAATGCTAATGACTGAGCTTGATAAGGAGCCCTGTTAAACAAATTGGTCCAAGTTCAATGACTGGATATCATTGTAGCATTACTAAGAACAATTGGTACTATGTTTTAGTATGAATGGTGTTTATTCTTAAAATGGCTAACATTTTTATAGATTATTTTTTAGTTGTACCATTTAAGCTCATAAAATTTTTTTTTGTTTTATAAAAATTTTGTTTATTGATTTTGAGAGAGAGGAGAGGGGTGGGCGGAGAAGCAGGAAGCATCAACTTATAGTAGTTGCTGCCTGTATGTGCCTCAACCAGGCATGCGCAGGCTCTTGAACCAGCGACCTCAGCGTTAAGAGTTCGAGTTTATGCAATGCACCACCACAGGTCAGGCTCGTAAATTCCTTGATACACATTTAGTTTACAACTGTTTGACCAGATTGTACCAAAAGAGAGATTTCAAATATTTAGGTTGGCGTTCTGGAAAAATGCCCCATTCTTCAGACTTAAATGTGGTTCATTACTGTGGACATTTCTAGACTTCACTGTTGTTAGATAGCTGTACGAGAAGAGAGCTGGGGTTGGGCTGGTGGTCAGCAATTGTGTAATGTGTATACCATGGTACATGTTTGGTTTAAAATTTGGGTTGGTGTAATGTTAGTCTGGCGAATTAACATGAATTCAGCTATTTGTAGCACTTTCTTTCCCCTCCCTTTGATTATGTGTTATTCAGTTACTTGATAGAAATAACTCTTGTCTTCTTCCTGTTATCCTAAAATTATAATGAGTTGAAAGCTGAAATTCTTAACCTTTATGCAGACCTGGTGGTGAACTTAACCCAGGAGAAGATGAAGTTGAAGGACTAAAACGCTTAATGACAGAGGTATTTTTCTATTTAGCCACTTTGATGGTTTTATATTGCCTTTGTTAGTAACCACCCACTTACTGGTTAATAAGGCTCTTTATGTCTGTGAAACGGATAAGCTTATTTTGAATATGTACTTTTCAGTAAGTAAAACTTAAACCCCAGAGTGTTAGCATGTACAATATTTATTTTCCCCAAGTTGACATTACTTTATCTTTTTTTCCTTGAAATGCTTATGTAATAACAATAGCTAATAAAAGCTGGCATTTATTGGGCACATACTGTGCTAGGCAGTAAGTGTTTTACGTGCAGTAACTTTTTTCGTTACCACCACAGGCCTAGGAAGTCGGGATTATTATCAGTTCCATTTTACTGATCAGAAACCTGGGGCACAGAGAGTTCAAATAACTTACTTTTATTTTTTTGTTGTATTTATTCTGGTGACATTGATTAATATTATACAGGTTTCAGGTGTACAGTTCTGTAATTCATCACTTGTATATTGTACTGTGTGTTCACCACCCCAAGTCAGCCAAGAGTACCGTTTGTAAAAGTCATTATCAAAAAAAAAAAAAAAAAAGTCATTATCATGTCTGCCTCTGAACTTTTGAGGCCAAATGCATAGATGCTGGAGATTTGGGGATTATAGGCTGTTTGTTATTAATTTTTTTTTTTTTTTTAGCATGCAGCATGGCCCCTCTTCCCCCCTTTAGTTACAAAACTGACAAATATTCTGTGCAAAAGCCTTGGCAAATACATAAATGTGGAAAGAGAAACAAACTAAAATAACCTGTAATTCTACCGTTTTACCAGTTTGACCAATTGGCCTTTCTAGTAATTTTTCTTTTGTGACAGAGAGAGGGACAGATAGGGACAGACAGGAAGGGAGAGAGATGAGAAGCACCAATTCTTCGTTGTGGCACCTTAGTTGTTCATTGATTGCTTTCTCATATGTGCCTTGACCGTGGGCCTTCAGCAGACTGAGTAACCCCTTGCTCAAGCCAGTGACCTTGGGCTTAAGCTGGTGAGCTTTTGCTCAAACCAGATGAGCCCGCACTCAAGCCGGCAACCTCAGGGTTTCGAACCTGGGTCCTTCACATTCCAGTCTGACACTCTATCCACTTGCGCCACTGCCTGGTCAGGCTAAAATAAACTATTTAAAAACAGAAGAATGCTTTTAAAAATAGAGGCAAATATCAGGGAAAAACTGCCAAGAGTTTGAAGTTACTGCCAGTGGCAGTGGTAGAAGTGGGACAGAGAACCGCTCTTTCTCATTGTGAACCTTGTAGAGCCTTATCTGACTAAAATGTAAAGTACAGCTTTGATGGAAGTAACAAGTTGAATATTATGCAGCATCATAAAAAGTATAATTGTGAATTTTGTACACATTTCTATAACTTGGTCAGGTGGATGACTTATAGAAGTTATAACTGATTCTTTTTTTTTTTTTTACAGAGACAGAAAAAGAGAGAGAGGGATAGACAGGGACAGAGAGACAGGAACGGAGAGATGAGAAGTACCAATCATTAGTTTTCCGTTGCACATTGTGACACCTTAGTTGTTCATTGATTGCCTTTACATATGTGCTTTGACCGCGGGCCTTCAGCAGACCGAGTAACCCCTTGCTCGAGCCAGCGACCTTGGGTCCAAGCTGGCGAGCTTTTGCTCAAACCATATGAGCCTGTGCTCAAGCTGGCGACCGACCTCGGGGTCTGGAACCTGGGTCCTTCGCATCCCAGTCCAACGCTCTATTCGTTGCGCCACTGCCTGGTCAGGCATATAATTGATTCTGTAAGAACTATAGTATATCTTTGGATGCTGTAAGTCAGTGATTTTCAACCTTTTTTGAGCCACGGCACATTTTTTACATTTACAAAATCCTGGGGCACACCACCTAACAAAATGACACAAAATGACACTCTAACACAGTACATATTATACATATAGTTAATAATATAGTTTCTAAATGTATTTATACTCACTTAGTGTGAAACCTGGGCCTGTTTCGATGAACACAAAAGGGATATCCTGGCAGGAATGGTAGAAAGACACACACGAAGCTCTTCCTCAACAGTTCTCAGTCTCTCTCTGTTTTTAGTTTTTATCGCAGTCAAGCTTGAGAAGCTCAGCTCACATAGATATGTAGTTGAAAACAGGAGCAATGTCAAAATAGCTTTGTTGGCCAGAATGGGGAACTCCTTGGCAACAGATAACCAAAAACTGTCCAAAGGAAGATCAGCAAACTTTAGCTTTAAAGTTAGATAACATTGTGATGCATTGTATATCACCCTCTGCGGGGGCCTCTTTTAAAAAGAAAAAGGTCAAATATCTATATACACCATCAGGATAGACATAACCGGTTGAGGCTGAGGCTTCATCTAGTGGTGGCAACATTTACCTCCAGTCCTGACCAGGATTAGAAATCGGGACCATGGGGAGGAGTAGCAGCTTCAACTACTCGCCACGGCCACACAATGACAAGTGCGCGGCAGCCCAAGCGGGGACCTTCCTGGGTGTGGATGAGAGGCGGCCTACTATTGGTTCATCGCTAGTGGTCGGGATGAATCCTAGAAGGTGATTGGTCAGTGAGCGTTCCCTGTGCCTTCACTCTTCCTGTCGCTGATAGCTGGAGGGATTGTGAGGGGAATGTTTATGTTCGGATGGAGGCGGCTGGCGGTGGGCCGGATAAATAGCCTCCGTGGGCCGTATCCGGCACGCTGGCCGTAGTTTGGGGACCCATGTTTAATTTTCCCACGGCACACCTGACCATGTCTCACGGCACACTGGTTGAAAAACACGGCTGTAGGTAATTGATTGTCTTTGGTTATTATGTATGGGTAGGGTATAACATTCGTAGGTCCTTTCTGGCTATGTTGACACTAGGTTGCCAGTTTTGGATTAATAGGGTATGTCTTGGGCAGAGTGACACATAATAATAAATTACAGGAAGTCCCTATGGAAAACATGTCTGTATTATTAGTGCTGTCAAAAAACATATCTTCATGAAGAAGGGTGTTATAGTGTCTATATTTCATTGTTTGCTGGCTGTATCATTTCTTTTTGACAGATACTAGGCCGTCAAGATGGAGTCCTACAAGACTGGGTCATTGATGACTGCATTGGCAACTGGTGGAGACCAAATTTTGAACCTCCTCAGGTCAGTGTTCAGTTATATTTGCTGGGCATTTGGGGAAGTAGGAAACTGATTTAACTGCAGCCATTTAAAAAGGCCACAGGAGAATTTGACTTGACATTTCCTTTTTACCCTCCTTAATGTAGATAAAAAAATGAAAAAGCCAAGCATTTTTTTTTTTTTTTTTTTTTGTATTTTTCTGAAGCTGGAAACGGGGAGAGACAGTCAGAGAGACTCCCACATGCGCCTGACCGGGATCCACCCGGCACGCCCACCAGGGGGCGATGCTCTGCCCCTCCAGGGCGTCGCTCTGTTGCAACCAGAGCCACTCTAGCGCCTGGGGCAGAGGCCAAGGAGCCATCCCCAGCGCCCGGGCCTTCTTTGCTCCAATGGAGCCTCGCTGCAGGAGGGGAAGAGAGAGACAGAGAGGAAGGAGAGGGGGACGGGTGGAGAAGCAGATGGGCGCTTCTCCTGTGTGCCCTGGCTGGGAATCGAGCATTTTTTCTTTTAAAGGAAAATTTCAAATATATACAAAAGTAGAGAAAACAGTAAAAGTAATTATATCCTATTACCTGTCCTCCACCTTCAGCGGTTAGCAGCTTGTGGTCAGACGTTGTCACCCTCGTTCCCCCACTGCCACATTCCCCCTGCACTCACCTTCAGTTATTTTGGAGTGAATCCTTGATACGATTTTAATCATAAATATTCCAGTGTGCATCTCCAAAATGTAAGGATCTTAAAAAAAATCCAAAAAGCCACAGCACTACCATTATCATAATTAAAATAATTTCATAGTGTCATAAACCTGTAGTCACTGTTCACATATCCCTTATAGTTTAAAATTTTATTGTTATTTTTTTTGTTTGTTTGTTTTGTTTGTTTTTTTCTGAAGTTGGAAACGGAGGCAGTCAGACAGACTCCTGCATGCGCCTGTCCGGGATCCACCCGGCACGCCTACCAGGGGGCGATGCTCTGCCCATCTTGGGCTTCGCTCTGCTGCAACCAGAGCCATTCTAGCTCCTGAGGCAGAGGCCACAGAGCCATCCTCAGCGCCTCGGGCCAACTTTTCTCCATTGGAGCCTTGGCTGCGGGAGGGGAAGAGAGAGACAGAGAGGAAGGAGAGGGGGAGGGGTGGAGAAGCAGATGGGCGCTTCTCCTGTGTGCCCTGGCCGGGAATCGAACCCGGAACTCCTGTATGCCAGGCCTACACTCTACCACTGAGCCAACCGGCCAGGGCCGTTATTTTGTTTTATAATTTATTTCAAATAGGATAGTCTCTCCTATTGGCTAGAGACTGGCTCAGTGGCCGATTGGCTCAGTGGATAGAGTGTCGGCCCGGTATGTGGATGTCCCAGATTCAATCCCCAATCAGGGCACACAGGAGAAGTTGATTCGAGCATCGGCCTCAGACCTAGGTTGCCGGATAGGATAGAGCCCAGTTGGGATGCATGCAGGGGTCTGTCTCTCTCTCTCTCCTCCTTTCACTTAAACAAAACAAAACAGAAAAATTTATGAATTAATATCAGACTTCATTCATTGTGTTATAAATTTCTCAAGCTGTAAATCCTGTGTCTACCTATTTGTCTTGAATGGTTGAATAGTTTGCTGTTTGTTGTTTTGTTATTTTTTAAAGCTTTCTTAATTAGTACATCTGTTAGGTACCAGATTCTGGTAAAGAAGAGACTAGAAAAGATTCTACTTCCGTCAGCAGTTTGCACCGTGTTGGGGAAAAAATATGTAAAGAAATAAATGAAGCTATAGGATGCATGTTAAAATAAAATTATGTTGGGGTTATGAGGAATTTGGTCTCAGAGGATTGATATTTGGGCTTAATGTCTGGAACGGGAAGCTGATAAATAGAGGCACGAGGGACAGAGGGTGTCTTGGCAACAACACATTATTCTCTTGCTGTTTCAGTATCCATATATTCCAGCACATATTACAAAGCCGAAGGAACATAAGAAGTTGTTTCTGGTTCAACTTCAAGAGAAAGGTAAGTTATTTTGTTTTCGAATGCAGCCATCTAAAAACTTCGGTAGAATAGTTTCTAGAATAACTTTATTTGTCTTTTCTCCAAGTTCCTTGAATTTTTGGATTTATTGTAATATTAAAAACATATACTATGTTTATATAGAATTACCTAGTTTTTCTCATAACTGTGCCAGTCATACTAGTGTGGGGGAAGTAAGTTTAGAGCCTAAAATGCCAGATTCTTTTTAATTACTGTTTAGCTGCTGGTATTAATTTTACATTGGGGTACACTGAAAATTGTAGGGGACAGCTGAATTAAATTTTTTTATAGCATCTTTAGGCCATATTCCATTTCTTATAATATTCTTCAAGTAGAATCCAAAATAATGACAAATTACTTCTTTCCTTCCCCACGGGCCGGACCTTAGAAGGTGCTCTGGGTTGTTAACAGCACAGATCTCTTCAGAGAGTCAGTTTCAAACTTTCACTAGGAACTTGACTTGAAAGACAGAACCGAAATATATTAATGAGAATTCTCTTTTTTCACAAACATTTCTGTAAAATTGGTGATTACCTTGCAAATGAAGTAGAAGCAGTGATTATATAAGAAATTAGAGAAAATGAATACTGCATTGTTTTTTTCTTTGTAGCCTTGTTTGCAGTCCCTAAAAATTACAAGCTGGTAGCTGCGCCGTTGTTTGAATTGTATGACAACGCCCCTGGATACGGACCCATCATTTCTAGTCTCCCTCAGCTCTTGAGCAGGTATGGAATGTCCAACACTTTGTGGGTGGCTCACCGAAACGGCCACATTGAAAATCCTCTGAGCCACTTGGGTGGACAGTTCACGGAGTTTGGTCTTTAAGGAAGTTAAGACAGTGGATGGAGTGAAGTCATGGATTAAACACAGCTCACTAAAAGTGTCCCCGACTTGCGGCCCGACCATCTGATACTTGTGTAGCTACTCTTCCGCAGATTTGATACTCTCTACAGTTCTGTTGGAAGTCTTAATTCAAAGAAGAGATGGTAAACTAGTCATCAGCAGTGTACAATAAACAGGAAGGGAATTATCTACATTAAAATGTGGAGATTGAATCTTTTGGTGTAATATGTTCTCTTTCCTTTCTGGAACCTACTGTATTCATAGGGCCAAATTGGGGCATGTGGTGAATAAGACTGGAATTTTTACATGGAGTTTGATAGATCCTTTTAAAGCAGATGATGAGAAATACATTGTTTTAAGTTGACTCACATTGGGTCATCTACTTAGAGACAGCCTAGCTAGGAACCGCAGACTAGCACGGTGGTTAGGAAGACAGGTGCTGCAGTCAATGTCTGGATTGGATCCCCGTCTTCAGAACTGCCTGCAGTTACACCTGTGCCTCTTTCTTCGTCTGTAAGTGGGGGTGGTAGTCCCCACTTCAGGGAATTGTGAGAAACAAGTGAAATACCCATGCAAAGTGCTTAGAACAGTGCCAGGCACCTGGTAAATACTTAATAAATGTTAGTTCAAAAACAATTTCAGTAGTGATTTTGCCTTCTGTGAAAGCTTGTTGAGTAAAATCTGCTTTCACTTTTGTTATGCTAATCAAGCTCATCTCTTACTCTGCCTTGGTCTTCTGATGGTTACAAATTAAAGAATGGGTATGAAAACAGTTATCTTATTCATTTACACACCCCTGTCAGGTCAGGATAGATTTTGTTTTATTGTGTTTAACAGCACTGTTATTTAATATGTTAGATGTGACAGGTGAGAGAAAAGTGTGTCTCATTGTAGAAAATGCCAGAAATGTCAAGGGAGGGTGAGAATGTCTAAACCAATCTCTTTATCATCTAAGGGAGAAACTATGTGAATAATACTATTTTTAAAAGCTGTTTTGTTTTGTTTTTTTAATCAGGTTCAATTTTATATACAACTGAATTCCTGCACCGTGGAGAAGTATAAGAAGCCGTCTCTGAGCACAGCTCCGCACAGTGTGGAGTAAACATGGTAGACAGGTTTTTTGTTTTATCTTTTTCCCAACCCTGAAATCACCACCTGCTTCCTATTGTTTGAATAGTAAAGTCGATATGAAGAACTAGGTAATGGTGTAAACAAATGTGATGTTTCATTTGCTTTTGTTTTTACTCATGTTTTTGTACATTAAAGAAAGTGGACTTCTTTCTATTTGTATTATTATTTTTTAATTTCACATTAAACTTGCAAAGTTCTTACAGGTGAGGATGGTTTTTTCCCCACCTCGGCTGGTGAAAGTTCAGAGGCCATGGCAGGTTTAGGTCAGTCAAGTTTATGGGACCCTCACTCGGGTACCATTTTTGGGGTACACACCAAGGTGCAACTTCTAAACCAAATTTTACACTCTGATGAGTGGTGTTACAGCAGAACTCCCGGTGTGTTACTGACTGGTGCATTCTATCCCGGTTCAGCCAGACCCCAGTCTTACAAGCCGTGGACCTCAGACATACGGGACACCATTCAAATGGGCTAGGTCCAGGAAAGTCATGGGGAATGGTATGAAAAGAGACAGATATAGAGTTCATTTAGAGTTTTCTGTTCACATAACAGGGGCAGTAATTATTGGCGCTGTTCTACATTGTTGCTTGGTTGTTCTTAGGGCCATGGTAAAATGACAGTCTGTGAAGGAAGTTCCTAAAAGTGGGTCAGTTAGGTTTCAAACTGTTGGATTGCAAAATTAGTTATTTCAATTAACTTGAAGTTATATCCAAAGAGGTGAAAATTTGATTTTAGCATGTGACACAAAACCTTTTCAAAAATATGTTGGAATAATCTGAAATCTCAGGATGGGATAGCAGATAGTTTTTTGTCAGCCTAAGAGAAAAATAAATTTAAAAAAACTTTAAAAAATACCGCTAAATTAGTGTCAAATTTAAAGAAATAAAAAACGAACCTTAGGGCAAAGGAGCTTGCTGGCTGTGTCACTGCTTAATAGACGTATTATGTGTGCCGTATTAGAACCTTGTTGGCTGCTGGCTTAATGTGAAGGAAATCCTGTAAGATACAGCTACTTAAAGAAAAGAGATTGACCTAGTTTTAATAGAAATGAACTTTTGATTAGTTCTTAAAGCTTTATGGTTCTGATCACAGGGCTCTTTGTGTTATTCCCTAGACTTGAGACAGTCAGACCAGGAGTGCCTGCACAACTTGGTTTATAAACACGCGTTTAGTTGAGGTCCTGTCTGCCGTCCCCGTGGTTGTGTATCAAGTAGTGACTGACTTCCTGTCCTAAGTAGTAGGTGAGCACCAGACTCCAGGACCAAAAGTGACCAGTGTTCCCTTTGAAAAAGCCACTAGTTCTGTGGACAGTCCTGCCCTCTGGTTTAGCATATTTCTAATTTATTACAATGTTATTGGTGAGCTCACTGATTAGCTGAGCCCTAAAAGATTGGGGAAGGCAGAGCCAGAGCCAGCTGGAGCCAGCCCACTGTCCCTGATTGCTCCTGGAATCCAAGCGAAAAGTTCCAGTGACCACATTTCAGACCACGTTAGCTCAGGCCATTTGGGGTGGGCGGGAAGAGTTGGATTTTTTATGGCATGATTTATAAAGTGCTGTCAATAAAGGAGTGAGTTGAGTCATCTGATTTGAGGCTACTCATGTCCTTTGTAACTTAAGCCTTGACCTAGAAATTCTGTTTTGGTAACTACTTTAAAACCTTTGATTTAAGCAGGCTGGGTAACTGACCTTGGAATACAAGAGAGCTGGTTTTGAATGTGAAATTTATGACACACAAATGCAAATTTTTACAACTGTTTCGAACTGGTCAGTTGTAGTTGTATCCCGACACTTGTTCTGGTTTCTGGAAGGAAGTGGGGCAGTTCCAATCTGACGTATTCCTGCGTCAGATATTCCTGCGTCCTCCCCTCCTCCAGGGGAGCCACGGCACTGGGACACTAAGGTCTTTGATAAGTGGGCTCTTACACACTTCTTCAAGGACTGACACTCTTCAATTATGCATTCCAGTTCTCTGCGTATTAAATATGGAAGTTTTTAAATGAGCTCTTGATTACCTGACATATTTTTGATGGCCTTTTGTGTTTCAGGTTTGTTCACAAATGAGAGTGCTCTTTTGTATTACGTAACGACAATATTTGCCATTTCATTTTTCCTGAGTAATCCAAGGAGTGCATATTCTATATAAAACGGAACGGTACTGGAAAATATTTAGTAGGTTGAGGGGAAAAACCAAAATGTTTTACTCAAGTGTTTTAAACATATTTAGTTAGCATTGACATCCCTTTGAAGAAAAGTGAAAATTTTTTTCTAAATGATAAAGACATGATTTTTTTAAAAAGTAGGTAATACTTAAAATGGCAATATGCTAATTCTGTGAATTTGTACTTTTAACAGCAGACCTGGATTTCTGTCACTGTCGTACCTTGTGACTAGCATTGTGTGGTTCAGTGATTACTTGGGATATTTTAGAGTTGCACTAAGTTAGCATTTTATGTGGATAAAATAACCAAATTAGTCTATATGTTTCTCCCATGACTAATTAAAGTGAGGGTAGAGGTCCAGAGTCAGCAGGCTAGCAAGCAGTCAGTTTCAAATTCCGTTTCTTATACTGTGACTTATGCTTTCGGGTTGTTAATGACTTAATTTTTTAAGTACAGCGTACCTGCTCAGTACTTGGGATGAAATGCCGGGAGTAGCTTTTCCACATTGGAGTTCCTCAGACTTAATGTTTCTCCTAGTTCATCGTGTCGGGAACAGTATGTACCCACTGCTAAGACTTGCAGAGAGCGGGCAGTCCTGTATGTCACATGCCCAGAGGCGGCTCAGTGGTTTTGGACTGTAACACAAGTGGGCTTCTGGAGCATAAGGTTCCTTTCATTTCCTGTAATCATTCCTCTTGTTTTTTTAATCACTTATTTGGGTTAGACTGGACGCACTTTAGTTTTCCTTTGTTGTTTAAATATGTGATGAGAAACATGATACTGTAATTTTCACTTGAGCCATAAAAGACATTAATATTAAGTCATATTATATTTATTAAGCTTGCTTTGGTAAAAAAACAACACACTAAAACCCGTAAATCTAGATTAAGCCAGTGTAGGTGTAATCTGTATGTTAGTGATAGGTTGTGTTGTAAGACTAGAGATCAATTGGGACAATGTAGCATGCTGTTCTGTTGAGGGAAAGAGCACTACATTTATCAACTAACACTGGTCACTGTGTTCATAGAGTACCGGCATCATTCTAGTTGGGCTTAGAGAATTTCTCTCCTATTAAGTTTTCTCCTGTGAGTTTACAGAAAATGTGTAAAAGAAACTGAAGTTTTGGTTTTATGTTTATATTTGTAAAGTAAAAGTTTCAGTAAGATGGTCACTGTTCTTTTTAAATTTTATTGTCATTTCAATTAAAAAATTTTAAAACAATGTGCTTGTGCATGTGGCTGCTGACCTTAGTATGCCGTCAGAAACCCCGCAGCGTTTTCTCGGCGTCAGCGTCCAGGAGCCGAGCGGTGAGGGGCAGCTCAGCGGACAGCAAGGCCCGGGGGCCTGCCGTCAGAGCTCCCGTGCTCTTCCTCCCTGTGTGTCCGTCAGAAGGGTCCCTAGGCAGAGTCGGTGTCCTGCAATGTGAAAGTCACACTGGATGTGGAACCCGGAAATGCATTTAGAAGTTGCCACAAAATTGTGTTGACCGTATGTTGTTATATCACTGGGGACTTAGTTTCTTCATCTGTAAAGAGAGTTTTGACTCCTGCAATTTTTTTCTCAAACTTGCCTGGAAGTCATGATGTTCTATGACACTGTGCTTGCTGCTTATGTAATACGGTGGAAATTTTAGCATTTTAAGTAGAAACAATTCACCCAAAATATGAGAATATGTGTTATAAAATGATAGCCTTTGACGCATTATATCAAAACAAAAGTTGAAAGAAATGTGATAGGCTGACCAGGCGGTGGCGCAGTGGATGGAGCGTCAGACTGGGATGCGAAGGACCCAGGTTCGAGACCCTGAGCTCGCCAGCTTGGACCCTAGGTCGCTGGCTCGAGGAAGGGGTTACTCGGTCTGCTGAAGGTCCACGGTCAAGGCACATATGAGAAAGCAATGAACTAAGGTGTCTCAATGAAAAACTGATGATTGATGTTTCTCATCTCTCTCTGTTCCTGTCTGTCTGTCCCTATCTATCCCTCTCTCTGACTCTCTGTTAAAAAAAAAAAAAGTGATAAAGTTATTGCAAAGTTCTGAAATTTTAACTACTTGTGCATTTTATAGCAGACACCAAAAGAGCTTTGAAAAATTACGAAAAAAGCTAAAAATGGAAATATACCCATTAACTTAATTTTGTCCATACAAACTTGAGGATTTGACTATTTTCCCTATCTGCTGGCTATTCTGGAACACACGGGTCCCACTAGTGAAACACCAGAATTCCACAGGGTGCATTTAAGACTCCGGGATTAGACAGTGAACTTCACTTCCTAGAGTGTTGAGAATCTTGACAACAGAACTAGGTGGCCTTTCTCATAGGAGGGTGAAAATCAAATGAGATCATGAATATGAAAGGATTTCAAATATTTTTAAAAATGAAAATAGCAGTAATGTATCTAGTTGTGAATTTTACTCCTCATAAACTCTGGTTTGTCTGAAATGACACATTATTTCCTTTAAATCAAACCAAATCAGCCACTATCTCACAAAGGTGGCAGGAAATTCAGTCTCCTTCATTATTGGGAATGGGGAGTCTGCCCAGTCCTGGAATCAATCCAGTAGGCATAAATGGGACTCTGAAGTGAAGGTGAGGGTGGGGAGAGCCCTAGCCATCGTGGACACCACGGATCCTTTCTTGTCCAAGCGGACCAGTCCATTCAAGTCTGGTGCTGTCCTCCCCGCCACACTTGGGCCTTGGGACCCAACTGGCACAGGTAGTTCCTATGCTTATGATCCAGCCTTCCTCCACACACTGTGTCTTGCCTCCTTCCCTGGTCCTCTCGTGGAGGATCCAGTACAAAGAACCAGAAGTACTGCTTGACTTTAGAAGGTGGGTAATGTCCGTGCCAAAAAATAACCTTCAGAGAAGGATGTGCAAAAGCCCGGCTACCTTCTTGGAGTGGGAGAGGAAAAAATGGTAGAACTAATATCCCAGTAAAATCTCCAGACACACACACACACACACACATCCAGACACAAACCTTTAAAAACCTTTTAAAACACAAAAGGGGCAGGCCTGACCTGTGGTGACGCTGCGGGTAAAAGCGTCGACCTGGAATGCTGAGGTCACCAGTTCAAATCCCTGGGCTTGCCTGATCAAGGCACATCTGGGAGTTGATGCTTTCTGCTCCTCTCCCCTTCTCTGTCTCCTCTCTCTAAAAAAATGAATAAATAAAATCTAAAAAAAAAAAAACCTCTTATAAAAAAAAAGAAAACACAAAAGGGGCCCTGGACAGATAGCTTGGTTGGTTGGAGCATCAGCCCTAGACAGAGGTGTGGGTTCAGCTCCTGGTTGGGGCACATGCAGAAATGGATCAGGGTTCCTATCTGTCTCTCCTTCACTCTCTGAAACCAGACAAAAAAACTATATAGTGGGTTAATTTCACCTATTCTCATACTGATTCTTCAGAAAGTTCAAGCTTCTAAGAGCTTACAGTTAATTTATAGTTCTTACATAGACAGAACCAAGAGGAAAGAGTTGCTATTAAATATTTGAGTTATACCAGAAAACAGGTTATCTAAAGTTTTTTTAAACTTAGGAAGTAGTAATTATCTCATTCCAAAGGAGTAGCTTTGAAATTTAAGATGGTGGAATATTGTAATATAAGAAGGGCATGTCTCTTAACAGCAGTCACTTATGATGACAAGTTTGGTATGGTATTTTGTAACTGTATTGTCACTCAGATTGAATATAAATCATTTGATAGTATGGGTTAGCAATTATGGGGGCTCAGGTAAAGCAGGACACTTCTGTGGACAACTATATATTATATCAAAATAAAGTTTTATGCCTGACCTGTGGTGGCGCAGTGGATAAAGCGTTGACCTGGAACGCTGAGGTCGCTGGTTCAAAACCCTGGGCTTGCCTGGTTAAGGCACATATGGGAGTTGATGCTTCCTGCTCCTCCCCCACTTCTCTCTCTATCTCTCTCTCTGTCTCTCTTCTCTAAAATGAATAAATAAATAAAAATAATTAAAATAAAAATCTGGAATGTGGGAGCCATGGAAGAGTTTAAAAAAAAATAAAGTTTTATTTTTACCAACAAAGTTGAAAGTATAGCATTTTAATCAAATGGCTGTGGAGAGAGAACCAAAGAGAACTGAAGTCTAATATTCATATTGGCCTCATATAAAAAAGTGTGTGTTGCCTGACCAGGCCGTGGCGCAGTGGATAGAGTGTCAGACTGGAACGCAGAGGACCCAGGTTTGAAACCCCAAGGTCGCCAGCTTGAGTGTGGGTTCATCTGCTTTGAGCAAGGCTCACCAGCTCCAGTCCAAGGTCGCTGGCTTGAGCAAAGGCTCACTCGCTTTGCTGTAGCCCCCAGGCCAAGGAACATGAGAAAACCATCAATTAGAAACTAAGGTGCCACAAAGAAGAATTAATGCTTCTCATCTCTCTGTTCCTGCCTGTCCCTATCTGTCCCTCTATCTCACACAAAAAAAATGTGTGTTGTGTTCGCTTTGGCAGCACATATACTAAAATTGGAACGATACAGAGAAGATTAGCATGGCCCCTGCGCAAGGATGACACGCAAATTCGTGAAGTGTTCCATATTTTGTGCATTTGCCCAAAAGGGAAACTGAGGCGAAACACCGTGTGTTGCACTCAACTGCAAAATTGTAACTCTTCACTATAAAAATACTCTTGTAAGGCAGTCTGTGAAATGAAAAAAACTCAAAAAACCAAAAAACAAAAAAAGTGTGTGTTGTAACTGCTTGCCACGCCCCCTGTTGTTTTCCATCACAGGCCTTTTTTTTTTTTTTCTGCATTTTTCTGAAGCTAGAAATGGGGAGAGACAGTCAGACAGACTCCCGCATGCGCCCGACCGGGATCTACCCGGCACGCCCACCAGGGGGTGATGCTCTGCCCACCAGGGGGCAATGCTCTGCCCCTCCGGGGGGTCGCTCTGCTGCGACCAGAGCCATTCTAGTGCCTGGGGCAGAGGCCAAGGAGCCATCCCCAGCGCCCGGGCCATCTTTGCTCCAATGGAGCCTCGGCTGCGGGAGGGGGAGAGAGAGACAGAGAGGAAGGAGAGGGGGAGGGGTGGAGAAGCAGATGGGCGCCTCTCCTGTGTGTCCTGGCCGGGAATCGAACCTGAGACTTCTGCACGCCAGGCCGACGCTCTACCACTGAGCCAACTGGCCAGGGCTCACAGGCCTTTTAATAATAGCATGCTTCTAAAAATTCTAAAGTGGGTGGCTTGAGAGATATTTTTTGGTGTTATCTAAATAGATTTTTAGAATTAGAATTTTAGGCATAAAAGAGGCCTTGAAGATCATTTAGTCTTTTGAGTTTCTAAGATTCAACAAATACTGAATGAACACCTACTGTGGGCCAGGCACTGTTATAGACCTTAGGGATACAGTGAGGAAGAAAACCCTCAGGGTAATGCTTGCTTGGTAGCGCCTTTTTTTTTTTTTTTTTTTGTAATGGCTGTATTGAGCTGTAATTCACATACTGAGAGATACCTCACCATTTAAACTGCAGTTAAGGGATTTTTAGTATATTCAGAGTTGTGCAATCATCACCACAATTTTAGAAGATTTTCATCACTTCAAAAAGATCCATATTTTGCTTTAACACCTTGCCCCGCCCCCCAGTTCCCTCATACCCCCATACCTAAGCAACCATTAATTTACTTTCTGCATCTATAAATGTATTTGCCTATTCTGGACATTTCGTATAAGTGGAATCACAATATATGGCCTTCTGGTCTGGGCTGCTTCACTTAATGTATTTTCAGAGTTAGTCCGGGTTGTAGCATGTGTCAGTACTTAACTCATTTTTATGGCTGAATAAAATTCCGTGTTCCTTATTTTATGGACTCTTCCCCTGATGGACATTAAGGTCGCTTCCACTCTTGGGCTATTGCAATAATGCTGCTATCAATACTTGCCTACAAGTTTTTGTTGTTTTTTGAGGGAGGAGGAGAGAGAAAGAAGCATCAACTGGTTCCATTTACTGCTCACAAAAATTAGGGCATATTTTATAGCTTCCTTTTCATTTTGAAATATCCCCTAATTTTTGTGAGCATTATAGTTTTGCACCAACTGACTGCTTCGCTTAAGTACCCTGACTGGCACCCTCGGCACCCAGCCTGCGACCCCGGGATGGAGCGACCTCCAAGCCCCCGGACGCACTGCGCCACCGGCCAGGGCTGTATCCCAGCCTTTTGTGGACGTTTGTTTTTACATCTTTGGATACACACCTAGCAGTGGAATTACTAGGTCGGCTGGACACTCTTAGGTTGAACTTTTTTTAAGGAACTGAAACTACTTTAAAGTAGCAGCACCCTTTTACATTCCTATTTGGTGTATAAGGAAACGTTTTTATTTCCTGCTGCAAATCAGGTTCGTTTTAAGCTCTGCTCAAGGCTATTAATAAACAGCAGCCACTTGACAATTATTTTTTTTACCGGCGACAAATATAAGACTCGATTTACAATAGTCTTTGTTTTGGGGTCAGGTCCTCTATTATTACCATCTCTCTTCGGCCAGCAGGGACTCAGCGAGGAGTTGCTCGGGGTGACCTAGGTCCCCGCGCCCCGCAGGCGGGCCACGCGGTCTGGACTCGACCGCCGGCCAGCGCCCTCGGAGCTGAGTGGCGCGCGTCGGCGGGGCCCCGGGCGGGTGTCCGTTGGGTCCGCGGCCCGGCCGAGCTGGGCGGAGGGCGGAGGGCGGAGGCCAATGCTGGGCGCTGGCGGCCGGAGCCCGCGGCCTTCCCAGGCCAGGCGGCGGCGCGACCGCGGGGGGCGGGGGACCGAGGCCGCGCCCCCGCGCCCGTCCCGCCCGCACCCTGCTGGCGGCGGCGACCCGCCCCGAGCCCGCCGAGGCTCTTCCGCGCCGGCAGGGGCAGCAGCGGGAGCGGCGCGAGCGGCCAGGAGCGGCCCGGCTCGGCCCGGCGCGGCGGCGGCGGCGACGCCAGAGCCCGTGGGCGCCGTGGGCGAGGCCGCGGCGGGGGCCCGGCCGCAGCGCGGGGAGGCCTGGGGGCTGGAGGCCGCCGCTGCCGCCATGCCGCTGCTCTTCCTCGAGCGCTTCCCGTGGCCCAGCCTCCGCACCTACACGGGCCTCAGCGGCCTGGCGCTGCTCGGCACCATCGTCAGCGCCTACCGCGCTCTCAGCCAGCCCGAGGCCGAGGCCGAGGCCGGGGTCGGCGAGCCGGAGCCGATAACGGCGCCCGTGCCGCCGGACCCGGCCGCGCTCGCCCGGCCGATGGCCGGCGGCCCCGGGGCCCGCGACGTGGCCCAGTACCTGCTGTCGGACAGCCTGTTCGTGTGGGTGAGCGAGGCTGCCCGGGCGGGCGGGGGCCGGGGGCCGCCGGGGCGCCCATTATCTGCGGGGGGCGTGGCTGGGCCGGGGGTCCCCTCCCCCCGGGCCCCGAGCGGGGGTGGGGGCGGGGGGCGGGGTCGGGAGCGCGCGGCCGCGGGAGACCGGGAGGCGTCGGGGGCGGGGGTCTGGGGAGGAGATCGGGGTGGGGGTCGTGGGAAGGGGCGCCCTGAAGGCCGGGCTGGAGGCCGGGGTCGGGGCGTGGGGGACACGGGGCACGGGAGCCGATGGGGGGTTAGGTTTAGGGGCGAGTAAAAGGTGGGGTCCCCGAGGAGGAGACCGGAAGGCCCCGGAGTGCAGCGGTCCCCACGGGGGAGTGGGCTGGGCGAGCCGGTCACCAACCAGCTCTTTCATTACATCGTGGAGGGAAGTCGGGAGGCTTTTCCGAGCGGCTCAGCCCCGGGCTGTGGCCTAGCGGGTTTCAGAGGAGGGGCCTGGGCCAGACCGGCTTGAGGCGTGGAGTGTGGGGACCTGGGGACATCGGGGTGTGTTTGGACATCCCTGTTAGGAGAGAGGCCGTCTCCCACAACTTTTGTTGTTGTTGCTACCACTTAGTCTGTGTGATTGGGCTCTGTGGGTCACACAAACCAACAGACCGTGCTTCCGTTCCTGTTGCTTTTACCTGGTGATTCACGACCTTTTCCTTTGATGTCAGAAGACAGCAAAAACATGGCGAGTCAAGAGGGCTCGTCATTTTAACTCAGAATTTCTCCTTTTGGTGATGCGCTTTAAAGCGCGGTTTCCATTGTGTCTGCCGGTGCGAGATTAAGCACCATTTAGAAGGCATCAGTACTGCTTTCGCTTAGTGGAACAGATCATTTCAGGCTGGGCGGATCAACAGTTATTTTGTGAAGAGCTTTGCTTCCACCTTGGCCTTGAATACCTTTTTATATAAATCCCACAGTGATCAGAAAACCTGCTCCAGGATTATAAATCTGTCACTTGGGTTTACCGTGGCGCCTTGGGTCTTGTCTCCGTTGGCAAGTTCCCATATGGGGTTGAGGGTAGGCTGTAAGTGACTTGAGATGAATATTCCAAGTCTATAGATGATTTGCAACTCATTGGTTATAATTAGTCCCACTGCACTTCATCAGGAAGCAGAGGGATTTGTGAACTCCGTGAGCTCTGAATTAAGTCTCCTGGTTCTTCTGTGAAGAGATTAGCAGAAGGGGAGGGGGGTGAAGTTCCATTCTTCCCCTTCTTTGTAAAGCTGGACCATATAGCACTTTCAAATCAAGAGAGAACTCCGCTCACATCTCTTAATTTCAAACCTATTTTTGCATTTGAGTTAGCAGATAAGCAACTTAAACTGATGTGAAGAGTGCTTTTGCCAAATGGTAAGATTGTAGTTTTCGATAATTTTTTAAGTATAGGATATAACTAATCCTTTGAGAAGGAACCACTATAGTATTTATATTACAACTACTATTGTTTAATGGTTTTTTTCCCTAGGAGGTTTTTTTTAATTTTACACAAAACCCATGTTTAAATTTCAAGGTTAATACACTTCTTCATAAAGAAAAGAAACAAAAAAACACAGAACCTGTTGATTTTTTTTGTACTCCCCATAGAAAGTATTACTTTTAAGAAAAATTTTCTTTCCTTCCTACGTTTTCAATAGCGGTATTGCCTAATGCAATTTGATTATTTCTTTCTATCTGTTGGTCTTACTATTTTTTTCCCCATTGTTTCTCTGTGGTTTTCATACTTCCATCTTGGCCTGCCCTGGTGTCTCAGACCCTCCGTGTGTGTGCACTGTTACAGTTTCTCTTGAGTAGGGGTCACAATCTCCAACACTCCCTCTGTGGAAGGACAGACAGCACTATCCTATGACTAGATGGTGGGGCCTTTGTCAGAGTGGATCCTTTCTGCGCCCTGCCCAAAAGACATTGGGATTCCATTTTTAAAAACCAAGTAAGACAAAACAAACGGATCTTTCTGCCCATTTGCAAATCTTGCTAGCTATTGTTTGATAATTGGAGTCTCTAAAATGTGTTTTTATAGATTCATGTAGGTCTGATGGCCATCTCAGGAGGATTTTGACTAATAAACTGAATTTAAAACCCTTCGAAGATGCTATTTGGGGCACTCTATCATAGGTGTGAACATTTGCACCCTACCCTCAAAAGCAATCTATATACATACAAATAAGGCAAATGGATAAGTGATAATAGACATATAAAGAACATATGGTGGAGTTTAGAGGAAAAAGAAACTGATGTCTAGGGAAGGCTGCCGGGAAGGTGGGATTTGAGCCCAGCTGGGAAGATGGGTGGGATCTCAGCACGCAGCATAGGGCGTTCCGGGAGAGAAAACAGCCTCAGCTGGTGTGTGGACAGTGCCTATGCAGAGCAGTGCATCAGCTGGGCTGTTCAATTCAAACTCTGTTGGATACTCCATTTCAGAGTGAGGCTGGGAAGGTGGAGAAGAGACTCGGGAGGTGGGGGAGGTGACCCTGCTGTGGGAGAGAAGGGAAGAGGTAGCCACCCCTCTGAAGGTGTATTTCTCAAAGTGTAGACCTCTGGCGACTTGGTTCATTTTCACTTGGGGTACTTGTAAAATGTAGCTCTACCTCAGGGGTCAGTTTCAGGGAGAAGGATGGAGCCTTGGGGTCTCAGGCACACTAATGGTGGAGAAGTTGACTAGGGGGAGGACGGGGTATGGGGCTAATGTCAGTTTATATAGACCTAACGTGCTGTGCTAAGGAGAAAGGGCATTATTTTGTGGGCCATAGGGTTCAGGTGGGAGTGGAGGGAAGGAGGGATTGTCATGATGAGATGAGTTTTTCAGGGGACTATGGCAGCAATGGAGAAGGTGGATTTATGTAGAGGGGGAAGAGGCCAGGTGATGTGGTGACCTAAGACCTCCTCCCTCCAAGGAGGTCACTCCAGGTGGCCCTCTGGCATGAGCACTGAGAATAGGCTGGACAGGAGACACCAGGGTTCTTACACGAACAAATACTCAGGTTTGACATGATCCCTTGTTTCCTCATGTCTTCCTAGAACTTTTATTTGAAAGTTTCATTGCTGGCTGACCTGTGGTGGCTCAGTGGATAAAGACGTTGATCTGGAATACTGACGTCGCCGGTTCAAAACCTTAGGCTTGCCTGGTCAAGGCACATATGGGAGTTAATGCTTCCTGCTCCTCCCCCCCTTGATCTCTCTCTCTCTCTCTCTCTCTCTCAAACGAATAAATAAAGTCTGAAAATAAAATAAAAAAGTTTCGTTGATGATTAGGTTTTACTTGTCATTCATTTTTAAGCTTCTTTGACGTTTTTCACATATCCCTTCCATTAAAACACCTCTTGAGTCATTCCATCATTGTTCTGAATTAATCAGGTGGTTGATTTTTTCCATCGCTTTACTCTTGCTCATCACTGCTTTCTCCTTTCTGTTGTCTTCCTTTTGTTTGGACTTGCCTCTGTTGTGAAAGGTCAGGGGAAAATGGAGAAACAGAAATCTGAAACGAGGGTTAAGGTTCTGAATTATGTGCAAATCAAATAATTTAAATAGAAGTTTCAAGGTGAAATAATCACAAGAAACAAAAACGGATAAAAGTGAACTGACCATTTAGAGCAGAGGTTGGCAACCGGGGATGGCCTGTTAGGCCCAGCCTGTTTTTGTACAGTCTAATACCTAGTAAGGGTTTCGCCATTTTTTTTTTTTTTTTTTTGTATTTTTCTGAAGTTGGAAATGGGGAGGCAGTCAGATAGACTCCCACATGCGCCCGACCGGGATCCACCTGGCACGCCCACCAGGGGTTGATGCTCTGCCCATCTGGGGCGTCGCTGTGTTGCAACCAGAGCCATTCTAGCACCTGAGGCAGAGGCCACAGAGCCATCCTCAGTGCCCAGGCCAACTTTGCTCCAATGGGGCCTTGGCTGCGGAAGGGGAAGAGAGAGATAGAGAGAAAGGAGAGAGGGAGGGGTGGAGAAGCAGATGGGCGCTTCTCCTGTGTGCCCTGGTTGGGAATCTAACCCGGGACTCCTGCACACCAGGCTGATGCTCTACCACTGAGCCAACCGGCCAGGGCCGGATTTCTCCATTTTTAAAGGAAGATATGTGACAGAGAGTGTGTGGCCCCAAATACTTTCTAACTGATAACCTATTAGAGGAAAAGTTGCTGACTGATGTCAAGAGCCCATCTTCACCTCTGAAAGTGATTTACTAGGTTTGAGTCTTTATGAGTTGACTGTTCCAAAGAAAATTTGAGAAAAATGTTAGCTCCATAAATATTGGGGAAGCTCAAAAAAAAGACTAAATTCATAAATAATAGGATATACATCTTACTAAACAACAAAAATGTAGAAAGAATCTTCAGGGTGAGGGGGAAAGAGACTGTCTGCTCACTTGCTAGCTTTGTGGCCATAATCTCATTCCTTTCCCTAGTGCTGTGAAAAGAGGAATCGAATGTTAAAAAGGGAGAGTATGCCTCTTTGCGTTTTATCCTTGTCACTGGGGGCCTGCAGATAGGTGATAGATTCCAGTTGTCCTGAAAGGGAGGAGACAGACCAGTGTGGAAGTTAGCGCTGGTGTCAGAGGAGAGCCCGAGAAATACCCATGCTCATCATGTCCTTGAGGCCGTTCCTTGTAGTTGGACCGGGTTTCCCCACAAGCTCATAAATAATGCCCCTTGGGGGCCAGCATTCTACAAGATGAAGAGTACCTCCAGGGTTGCCCAGTGAGCAGGGAGGCCTAGGCACTGCTATCACCCTTTTCTCTTCTCCTCGCAGGCCAAACTAGCTTGTAATTTAGTTTCTGTTTTCTTAGAACAGTAGAACCGTTTTGGGAGGGAAATTTTCTTAAGGGGCCTTGGAGGAAAGGCCAGTCTGGCCAACTGAGTGGGGTTCCATGGGTGTGATCTGACCTGTTATGTTACAGGCTGTGCAGAGTCCTATTTTTACCTGTGTGACGCAGTCTTAGGGCGATTTTCTTAATTACCATGACTGAGGTTTGCATTGAGTGGTTGAGAAGCACAGTGGAAGTGAGCCTTGCTTTATGGCCTTAACAGTTAGGGTTCTAAGCCACCAGTTGGAACGTTGTGAATGGGGCTGTTCCACGGGGAGTCCTAAGTTAGGGATATAGGATGTTTTGAATAATTAATTTGGGATTTTTTTCCTGGTTATTTGAGGAATTTAATTACCAGAACAATTTCATTTTTCAGCAGAACTATTTTTGTTTCAGTTCTTTAAAAATATGTCACACCCTTCCTTGCCCTGTCAGGTGGGCAGAATAGAACTAAACATAATTTAATATTTTTCTAATGAATCAGGGCCGTTCTAAAGGGTGGATGGACAGGAGGCACCAGGGTTCTTACACTAACAAATACTCAGGTTTGACATGATCCCTTGTTTCCTCATGTCTTCCTAGGACTTTTATTTGAAAGTTTCATTGCCGCCTGACCTGTGGTGGCTCAGTGGGTAAAGACGTTGATCTGGAACGCTGACGTCGCCGGTTCGAAACCTGAGGCTTGCCTGGTCAAGGCACATATGGGAAATACTAGGGAACCCAAAGAGATCTTGGGGAGCTTGCTTCCTTATATCACTATCTCCTGGCTCCTCTTTCTTCTCCTCCCCCTTTTAAAGAAACAAACAAAAGACATTATGAGCTCATTTTAAAGGGAGAGGGGAGTGACCTGGGAACAGGAATGTGGCCACCTCATGTGAACTTAGTGAACCGGAGATCAGAGCGGCCTGTAGATAGAGTGGCTGTCCATTTTCATTGGCTCTGATCAGCCATCTGTACTGTTGCTGTGAAGGCCCTTTTGGCCTTTTTGGGTCATGCAATATTTTAAAAACCATTTGGGCATCAGTAATGTGTTGGGCGCACTACCCTCGTGGGCGGGCAGCCCACTCTTTCGCTGTGGAAGCACTGGATTTTGTAGGTGTAAGGAGAGCCCTCTCTTGATTTTTTTTTTTTTTTTTTTTTTTTGAGAGACGGAGGGAGGAAAGGAGAGAGAGAATCATCAACTCGTTTCACTTATTTGTTCCGTTGAGTTGTGCACTCATTGATTGCTTCTCGTATATGCCCTGACCTGGGATCGAACCAGCGACCTCTGGTGCACGGGTCGGTGCTTTATCCACTGATGCACCCGGCCAGGGCCCCATGTCTTGATTGTATTATTGAGGAAGGCCTTAGTTTTGCCTTGCCTCCTGGTTGCCTTCTGGTCCTCAGCCCCTCCGGCCAGTTTTCTTCTTCGTTCCTCTGGTTTCTCCCCTCTGCTGCCCCAGAACCTTTACTTGAAGGCCAAGACCAAGCATGGAGTACGTTTTGGTGGGCAGGTTGTCCCATTACAGTGCATTTTAAAATATTCATGTCTGTTTTGGTTCTTAGTTCTTCATGTTCTTGGACTCTTTGGCGACAGTCCACCCTTTTCTCCTCACCTCCTGTTTGTTTGACGGGGCAGAGCAGGGTATTTGGGTGCTGGGTCTGACTGTGCATAATGACTTTCTTTTCTACAAAACTTCTCTTTGAGGCTCTCAGAATCTTTTTTTTTTCTTTTTCTTTTTTTAGCAAAAAACAGGGCCAGCGAGAGAGAGAGGGACAGACAGGGACAGACAGACAGGAAAGGTGAAAGATGAAAAGCATCAACTGGTAGTTGCAGCACCTCAGTTGTTCATTGATTGCTTCTCATATGTGCCTTGACGGGGATAGGGGGTGGTGGCTCCAGCTTAGTCAGTGACCTCTTGCTCAAGCCAGCGACCTTGGGTTCAAGCCAGAGGCCTTGAGATTCAAGCCAGTGATGATGGGTTCATGTCTATGATCCCGCACTTAAGCCAGCAACCTTGGGCTTTTGAACCTGGGTCCTCAGCATCCCAGGTCAACACTCTGTCCACTGCACCACTGCCTAGTCAGGCTATCAGAGTCGTGTGTGTGTGTGTGTGTGTGTGTGTGTGTGTGTGTGTGGCACAGACAGAGTCAGAGGGAGGGACAGATAGACAGGAAGGGAGAGATGAAAAATATCAATTCTTTGTTGTGACACCTTAGTTGTTCATTGATTGCTTTCTCATATGTGCCTTGACCAGGGGGCTACAGCAGAGTGAGTGAGCCCTTGCTTGAGTCAGCGACCTTGGGTCCAAGCTGGTGAGCCTTGCTCAAACCAGATGAGCCTGCGCTCAAGCTGGTGACCTTGGGTCTCGAAGCTGGTTCCTCCGTGTCCCACACCAGCGCTCTATCCACTGCGCCGCTGCCTGGTCAGGCTATCAGAATCTTAATGTAGGAAATAATGTACCTAGGACATATCTACAGTTTATAAGGTCCAAACAGTTGTGCACGTACAGTACAAAGTTTTCACACAGTTTGGTTAAGAGGAAAGGGGAGCGTGGCCTGCCGGCTGGTGCGTACTGAGACAGGCCTGTGAATTTACTGAAGCAGGGGACAGGCCCTTCTCCCTGCTCCTTGTCCCTGCCCACCCCGCCGTATAAAAGCGTCCTCCTGCAAATATCACTGACCTCGTACTGGGAGAGGACGGGGAGGCTCCGTTAGTGGAAATGATGGCCAAGTTCCTAATGTCACATTTTAGAGCTGCATTTGTTTCCAGCAGGAGGAAACCACCTTTTCTCTCTGGTGTGTGTACAGGTTCTGGTCAATACTGCTTGCTGTGTTCTGATGCTGACGGCTAAGCTGATCCAGTGTATGGTGTTCGGCCCCCTTCGAGTGAGCGAGAGACAGGTGAGTCCAGGCAGTAGGACGGATTCTGGCCACCACAGTGTTATCTTTTCACTTTATAGTTGATACAATTTCAAATTTCTGGAAAAGTTGCATGAATACTGTGAATAATCATTAACATTTTGTCTCATTTGCTTTAACATTTGCCTGTTATTGATATGTACTTATTTTTTCTGATCTTAAAGGAAGTTGTGGACATCATAGTCCTTTACCTCTAAATACTTGATATGTATTTCCTAAGATCAAGGACTTTTTCTTGCATAACTGTAGCACAGTGGTCAAAACGAGGAGATTCAGCATTGATAAAATATTTTGCGTAATCCACAGTCCATATTCAGTGTAGCCAAGTTGTCCCAATATTATTCTTTATAACTATTTCTCCCATGACTTTTATGAATGTAATTTTAAGAAGCATAGATTTTAGTTTTAATAATAATAAATATCAGTCTTTAAAATAGGGATGCTACTGAGAGATTTTAATTTTCCCCTTTGGAAAAGTAAATTAGGATTGTTCTAACAAGCAGAAAATTAAGTGATTTATTATTATTTTTTGGGTGAGATAGTCTGACTGAACATTATTCTTAGAACGCATATGTGAGCAGGACAAGCTCTCAACAAAGAATTAGGCCACAAGATACTGCACAGATGGGCAGTTCCCCGAGATTTTAGTGGCTAGAGTATAGAATGGTGTGTTTTAAAATAAGAATTTAGAACTGGCCTTTAAAATAACATGTACAACAAAACCCTATTTTACTTGCTCTGATCTCAGTGCTAAGTCACAGGAACGTCCTCTTTTGAGAGTATAACAGGTTTCACACTCAGTTACCCTTTACAGCCCGGACCCCCTGTGGTCAGAGCCGCCAGTCCTCCCGGACGGCTGAGATGAAGTGACTGGGTGGTTGAGCACTTCCAGGCTTGCTTTCCCAGAGGCTCTTCATTAGTATCATCACTTTCTCCAAAGTATCAGCTCCAGAAGTCTCCCCATGGGATCAGTAGAAGGTAGACCTTTTTCATAGGATACAGAAGCTTCTTTTGATGTTTCTTTCTTCTTCAAGAAAAACTTCTGACTCGAGGGCCAGAAATCGGTCAGGCCAGGCAAGCCATCTGATTGCTGATGGATTGAGCCTGCTCCAGCGGGCCCTAGATGCTGCTTTCTGTGTCTAATATGTTAAGTATCAGTTTGAAATTTACAGAAGTCAGCCTTGGAGTATTCCAGAGATTTTTTACAAGACCCAGAGGGAATCACAATGGGCACATTTATTACTCAGCATCACGTTCAGGTGTTTCAGTGTAGAGAATATTTTCCTTGCTGTTCTGTTTTTATTTCTAATTAAAGGTCTTATTTATTGATTTTATGGGGGGGGGGGGGGTTGAGAAGTATCTACTCATAGTTGCTTCACTTTAGTTGTTCAATGATAGCTTGCCGATTTGCCTTGACCAGGCAAGCCCAGGGTTTCGAACCGGCAACCGCAGCATTCCAGGTCGACACTTTATCCAGTGCACCACCACAGGTCAGGGCTTCCTGCTGTTCTGTGATGACTTTTTAACTACTGTCATCCAGTAGCATTCTTGTGTTGGAAGTGTAAGTGTGTGTATAATTTAATTCATAAGATACTAGACTAGTATTACTCCCCTTTTGATGGCTAAAATTTTGTAAGTGATTTAGGATTATAATCCAAAGTCCGCAAATTACTTTCTGGGTGTTTCACCTCTATTCTTCAGAGGGCTTATTTTTTTGCTTTGCCTTGTATTTTCTTGTGGACAAACGCTACAGCTGAGCAGAGAATATTTTCTCTATAGAAGTCAGCTTATGTTATGCTAATCTCTCCTAAATAGGTTAAGTGTGATGATGATCCTAACTTTTGTAAACATTTTTCTTTTTAGCACCTCAAAGACAAGTTTTGGAATTTTATTTTCTACAAGTTCATTTTCATATTCGGTGTGCTGAATGTCCAGACAGTGGGAGAGGTGGTCATGTGGTGTCTCTGGTTTGCTGGGCTTGTATTTCTGCACCTGATGGTTCAGCTCTGCAAGGACCGATTTGAATATGTGAGTCTTTAGCTCAAAGTTCTTGGCTTACTTTGTCACACGTCTGCCAGGTGTGTATTCTGTAATGTGAATGAGCTTGTCGCAGTAGCTCTGAGGAAGCCTCCGGGATCAGGGGCCCACTGCCTGTTTCTGGAGGGGTTCTTTGCAACAACCAAGGAATGCAGAATCCATGTCCCCCGGGGGTGGGGGTTTCCTCCCCTACCCAGTGACATTACAGCCCACGTGGGGGGTCAGTGCACCTACACAAACTGTTTTGATCACAGCACAAGGAAACCTTAATATATAAACAATAAAGGCTTTACTTTTTCTTCTAGTCTCCTTCCATTGTTTTCCCCTCTTATTCTGGTTCTTGGAGCTCTTCTTTCTGATTAGTTTACACTGTTTCCACCCCTGGGCAAGGACTGAATGAGCTCTCCGGTTTCCGTGGTCCCAGGAGAAGTGAATTGTTTTCCGTCTGGGCACAAGATGTGCCTCTTGGCGTCAGGTCAGAGCTGTGCAGGTGAATGCTCGCTCCTGAGTGCTCCCGAGGTCCTGGAACCCGGTTAAGCCTCCAGTCGTGCCCTTCGGTTAAACCCACTCCCGGGCCTTGTTTGCCCCTTCTTTCCCTGGTCATGATGGACCAGTGGCTCTGCACCTCTCTCTGAGCTCACTGGAGTCTCACGGTCTTTATAGCTCTTTGACAGCCCAACCCCCATTCAAGGTGAGGAACAGGAGCTTCTAACCTCCCTAACTGGTTTGCTATCTACACCTTCCTGCTCAGGAGCTACCGCTCCAGGCCTTCTTTTCCAAGCTGTTCACTCCCCTTGCATGCTGTTAAACAGAGCATTATAATGTATACTGCTCACAAAAATTAGGGGATATTTCAAAATGAATATGAAGCAATAAAAATGAAGTATTTGATTTTTTTTAAATTAAACAAGAACGTCAGAAAAGCAAACAAGTCAAAGAAAGTTGTTTGACTATGCAAATGAGATGCAAAACCAACTTGTATTTCATTGGTGAAAATGCACTAGACAAAAGGCTGAAAGTACTGGGGTATCTGCACGTTCCCTGATCCCCTAATTTTTGTGAGCAGTGTAGTAGCACACCTGCACCTGGGTTACACTTCAGTTGTCTGAGCCCTCACAGCCTAGGAGTGTCTTCCCAGTGGATTTTGGGGAGGAGGGCTAGAGCAAGATCAAGGAAGACTAGTATGCGGTGCTGTCCTGGGTCCTGTTGTGTGTTAGAGGAGACTTCATACCTCTTGAAAATTGCTTCTAGAGGCTTATAGTCCCACTGGTAGGAGGACCCTTGAGAATTGAGATGAAAATGTAATGTACATTGTTATATGCTGTGGATGGAATGATCAAGACCTCTGTATATTAGCTCATACTCATGTAGGCCACACAGCAAGCACACATCCCCAAGCACAGCCACCCAGATTAACTCTGAGTTTCTCAGTGAAGAAGAATGAGCTTCCTCTCCTGTTTTGTGTGTTTCAGCTCTCCTTTTCTCCCACCACGCCGATGAGCAGCCACGGCCGGGTGCTGTCCCTGCTGATGGCTATGCTGCTGTCCTGCTGCGGCCTGGCCGTCGTCTGCTGCGTCACGGGCTACATCCACGGCATGCACACGCTGGCTTTCATGGCTGTGGAGGTACATGCAGACGGAGGCTTTTGCTCTGATCACATTTCTGGAGATTTTTAAGGAAGCTAGAGTATTGACTTGACTTAATATCCTGTGAAGTGGTTATCATAATACATTTTCGTTAGCATTCATCATCTCATATTGATGCCAAAAAAACGTTTTTACCTTGTGGTGAGAACTTTTAAGATCTCTTCTCTTTGTAACTTTCAAACATAGCATGCAGCAGTGCCAGTCACCATGTTGTATATTACACCCCAGGCCTTATGTATCTCATAACTGGCAGTGGGTACCTTTTGACCACCTTCATCCAATCCCCCCACCTGACCCCCCTTGAACAACCTGCTTTTAAATTGAATTGAGAAATGTTTGACTTGTACCATTTTGTAAAAGTAAGTTTGGCCTGAGGGATCCTGAGTTTTACTAAAAAGAAAAAATAAATCTTTTTTTTTTTTTTTACAGTCTCTTCTTGTTACAGTCAGAACTGCTCATGTGATTTTACGGTGAGTTGAAATTTGGGAGGAAGGTGATTGAGGTCTGTTCATACAGTTGATTTTAAGTTATAACATGTATAAAATATATAAAAATGTGACTATTCTATATCATATTTAAACCAAATTCAGTTGTAACAAAAGCCATTCAGACGATTTTTCTGTATTCATTGCAGATACATAATCCACCTTTGGGACCTTAGTCACGAAGGGACTTGGGAAGGAAAGGGAACGTATGTCTATTACACAGATTTTGTCATGGAGCTCACTCTCTTGTCCCTGGACCTAATGCATCACATTCACATGTTGGTAAGTGTCCTCAGCAGAGCCGAGCTGCTCAGCATCAGGCCCCTGGGACCCTCACAAATGAAATGTTGGTGAATGGACCACTGTGAGACCATAAAATCGAGCGCAGCTGTGCCCCCCTCCTTTCGGCACTGGGTAAAAGCAGTGTCGGAGCCTCTTAGGCGGGCGCCCCGCTCGGGAGGAGCCGCTGGATCTCTGGGAGGCTCAGTTCGCTCTGCTCACCAGGTCAGTAGGTCACGCTCAGCAGAAAGCTAAGGGGGTTTCTCTCCCCACAGGTTTTGTGGCTTCTAGTATCTGGCAGCTGTTTTTAGGTGGTGATGGGAATTCTTGCAGAATGTGCTGCTTCATGGATTCATAAATTTTCCATCTTTGTAATTAAAAACAACATCTTTATACCTGATTCCTCCCATTTCATTATTTACCTTTTCTTTGGTGTGCAGGAAATCACAGTGTTGAACACCACCTTTGTTGGCCAGCCCTTCAGTGAGCTAGTGATGGTGGCAATCAACATGTGGGGGCATTCTATTTAAATTATAAGCCTGTCAAAGTAGTGTTTAAAAATTACTGGGTTAGACACAGCACATTTATAAATAACGTTGAAAGTAACTTTGAAAACATACTTAAAAAACCAGGTATAGTTTTTGTTTAAAAAAAAAAAAAAGAGCCCTCCATCCCCAACAAATGCCCAGAGATCACTGTGAACATTTTGTTGTATTCACTGCTTCTTTCTATATTCCATATATACATTCAAAAATTAAGATGTTTTGGACATATAGTATAGGCTTTTTATCTAATGTATTATGAATATTTTCCTATGCTAGTAAGAGTTCTAAAACATTTTAATACAATCAAGATACAAATTCCATCATATAGATATATGTTGATTTAATTAACCAAACCCAATACGGTAATGGGGTATTTAGATTATATTTAGTTTTTTACATACTTTTTTAAAATCACATGTTGGTTTTTGTTAAGGTAGTTTTAGCCCGCTCTTTTCACTTAAATATTTTTTTCCTATATAATTTTTCTTTAAAAATATAAAATATAATATTAATATGTAATGTTTTAAGTATAATTAATAACTATTATATTACATATATGGGTTTACAGCCTAATTATTCCCCTATTGACCATTTTGTTTATTTCCCATTTTTTTTTATAATTCTGTGGATTTACATATATCTGCACGAAGCTGTTACATCTCTGGTTGGTTCCCCAGGACTGACGGCCGGTGATGGAAGGACTAGGCCGAGATGTGCGTTCAGGGCGGGAGGCGCGCGTGCGCATTGGCGTTCTGGGGGATGGCTCCCATCACCTTCACCTTCACCTTCACCTACGTTAAGCTTCTGTTGCACTCCTCGCTGTCATCCCTAGCAAGTTCACCTTCATTTTCATCGTGTATTTTATTCTCTTTCCCTCTTGTTCAGTTATTTGGCAACATCTGGCTCTCCATGGCCAGCCTGGTCATCTTCATGCAGCTGCGTTACCTGTTTCATGAGGTGCAGCGCCGGATCCGCCGGCACAAGAACTATCTGCATGTGGTTGGGAACATGGAAGCCAGGTGAGGAAGCCCGAGCTGACTCACTTTAGATCTTTAGTGAAACAGGCCCCAGCTGGTGCGAGACGTTGCTTTTGTAGACGGGAGACAGTGGTGAAGAGTGGAGGCTCTGGGGCCGGCCGCCTGGCTGTGACTGTGGGCAGTTCCCTTACTCCCCGGCTGCCTCATCTCCAGGGCTGAGAGCGGAACCTTCCCGGGACTGGTGGGGGGCCCAGTGGGCAGTGCACGTAATAAATGGAGAGTGTCCCAGTATGCAGTATGTGCTCAGTAAATATTAGGTCCTTATTACCATGTCATTTTTATCATCATCATTGTTATATGGAAACCTCCGTGCGCATCTGCCCTCTTTAAGAAAATGGGTCTCATTCTTTACACATGCATGTTTGTACATACACATTCTCACACACTCACACACAACCTCATTGAAGGAGGCACTCACTTGCCAACCTGAGGCTAAACCAAGCCTTAAAATATGAGATAGAATGGGTAAGCCTTTTGTCCCCAAGGGGCAGTTTGGCTCTCTGGGGGTCTTAACTCCTCTGATTTGCCCAGAAATGTTCCCTCAAGTCGACACTAACAAGAGCCATTGTTAAGACAAAGTTTGTTTCTCTATAAATTTCTTACTTGCTCTTTGATAGGCCATGACGAGAAAGCAGGTATAATGTTTTTGATGTTGGCAGTTTTGTACCGAATTGCTCTGTGCCTGCGCGGTTAGAAAGGTGACGTCGATGCTTGTGGAATTGAGCCGTGCTGGGTGCCTTGTGTTGTTCGCAGGTTCGCAGTTGCCACTCCGGAGGAGCTGGCTGTCAATAACGATGACTGCGCCATCTGCTGGGACTCCATGCAGGCTGCGAGGAAGCTGCCCTGTGGGCATCTTTTCCACAAGTAGGAGCTCCGGGACGGGCCGCATGGGGCTGGGTTTCTGTCCAGGGCAGGCGGGGGCTTTTTGCATCTGGGCTCAAGACGAATCCTAGCAGAGCAGCAGGGACATTACTTCAGATTGGCTGTGGTGCTCCTCAGGAGTTTGAAGAGAAAGCCAGGGTTATAACAGTGTTAACGGGCAGCGGAAATAGTGTGGGAGAACAGATCATTGGAGGAGAGGAGCATTCAGCCACGTGGCATTTCAGGTGGTCAAGTAGAGCGGGGAAGGAAGGTGGTGAGCCACGTGATGGAGTCGTATTGAAGGAGGGTCATGACCAGGAGCTTGGTAGATGACCACATATGTTAACGGCTTATTGTTCACAGCTGAACATACCACAAGTATATTAGAGTGAAGTGGGGCAAAGAGCTAATGTCAACAGATGTTTCTCAACATTTAAATGTGACCTAGTGGCAAATAGAAAGTAAAATTACAACACATTGGATACATTCGGAGTACTTCTGGTGAATTCTCACAAAATATGCTAAGGGTATTTTATTTTGCACTTTTTGGTAGCTCCTGTCTTCGTTCCTGGTTAGAACAAGACACCTCCTGCCCGACGTGCAGAATGTCTCTGAACATCGCCGACAATAATCGAGTCCGGGCGGACCACCAAGGAGAGAACCTGGATGAGAATCTGGTTCCTGTTGCAGCCGCTGAAGGCAGGCCTCGCTTGAACCAGCACAATCACTTCTTCCACTTCGATGGTTAGTTGGTTCAAGCCTCTGGAAACCATACGCAAGGGTTGATGCCGTCTTAATTTATAACCTGCCCTGAACAGGCCAGTCAGTTTCTATGGAAAATGTTCAGAAGGTATTGAGAGCACCGAGGGGTTATTGTGTACCAGCGTTCTGCCAGATTCTGCATGACCGTGGGCGGCGTGGGGCAGGGAGGAGGAGGAGGTAGGAAAGCAAATCCGCCCTGCCTGCAGGGGCACACTTGGTCAGCTTCATGGTTCACTGTTGCTAATAATTTATTGCACTGGTGTTGTCCTTAAGCACACAGTGCTGGTCACTGAGTAGCCTTTCCAGTGAGTGTCAGAGCAGAACCAGAGCTGAGACCCTGTTTCTTTGTCCATAAAATGTGAACATCCTGCCTCCCAGTGGTGGTGAAAGGAATTGGAATAAAAACCACACTTGAAATTCTAAGGCCATCGGTGCCTCACAGGGGTGGTTGATCACCCTTCTGTAGTTCATACCATCAGCCATTAAATTGATCAACTTCAATACCAGTAGCTTTGATGAGTTTCTGTTTCTTATTGTGAAACTCTCTGGCATTCTGTTAGGAAGAGTGCTATTCAGCTGTCTGATTTGAGTTTGCAAAGGTAGAGCATGGTGGGAGTGAGATCCCTGACAGAGGGAATGGTGGGGCAGTAGGGCCAGGTGTCAGGAGGAGGAGAGGAGGGCTGCTCAGCTGGCCGGGCTGGGGTGCTGAGGGGCTTAGACGGGGCTGCTCTGGTGGCTACCAATGAAGAAGGCCTCTACCAGGTAAGACTTCTGAACTATACTAGCTGATCTTGGACATGGGTCCTGGTTATATAAGCTGTTATTATATGAATTATTACTAAAAACTTGGTCAAAATAGAAAAGCTCAATTTTATTTTTCCTTAGTAGGTACATGAGGTAAGTATCCAGTGTTTTAATGGGCACATTTGTTTGGCCGAGACCTGTGAGATGGCTGTTGGGCTTGTTTTTGTATTTCATGCTTCAGTGCTTCTTATGAAGGAAAGAAAAGTTACCTTAAATGTGTGGTTTGATATTGAGTAGTTTTACAGGCAGTAACTGCTGGCATTATATCCCAGGGTCCCTTTTTCTTAGGGAAATAGCAGAAGCAACAGACTTCTGGGTGCCATTGGTCCACAGGCTCGGTCATAGAACTCTTGGAAACGAATTTTGAATCGGACTACCAGGTCTTTAAATCAAATTACCAAGGAGAAAATACTGATGAAAATAACTGTGGAAATAATATCTCTAAATGAGTAGTGTTTGTGTACAGTGTGAAGGAGGAGCAAACACTCACCCCTGTTGCAGCTTTAGAGCTGTGAACGCCTCCTAATATTCTAGGCCACCTGCCCAGAGCCCTGGAAAGCAGGGAAGCCTAGTGGTGAAGTATTCTAGAAGTGTCTGCCTTCAAATCCTGGCCACTGTAAACAAATTGTGTGATCTCGGGCAAGTTACCTAGCTTCCGAGTGACTTGTGGACCAAAACCCTAGGGAGCTAGCCTCAAATCTCTAAGAAGAGTAAAATGGAGATAATACTACATAGTTGGTACCATGTAGGGTTTTAGGGAGGATTAAACGAGTCATCCATGTGAAACGGCTCACAGAAAAGGCCTGGCATAAAGTGCGCCCTTGGTGAGCACCGGCTGTCCCCGTGGGTGGCCAGCGCTAGGCTAGCTGACACGAGAGAGTGGTCTCAGACTTGCGCTGGTCTCTCTGTTTCAGGGTCCCGGATTGCAAGTTGGCTGCCGAGTTTTTCAGTCGAAGTGATGCACACCACCAACATTCTAGGCATCACGCAGGCCAGCAACTCCCAGCTGAACGCCATGGTAAGGGCCGCCCGCTGCTGTGAGATGGTGAATGGCGGGAGGGGACGGAGCTGGGACACGTGTGCAGTGGGAGTGACCGTGTTGGGCTGCACTTTGCTCTGACAGAACGGCAGGAACTTCAGGGGCATCTTAGTTCTTCACTGGGATCACTCAGATTTCTGTGTTTTGAATTTTAAGACTGGTTTGGAAACCAGCTTGCTTTCTTTTTCTGTGGCAGATAATCTAAGCTTTTCTGGGCACCAAGTTCACTGTTGTGATCTAGGCCAGCGATTTTCAACTGTGGTGCTACCAGAAAATTTGAAATATGCAGTAGCTGACTGTTTAGTCAGGGCGCTGACCTCTTCTCCCTTAGATTAAAAAAAAAAACAACAGCCGTCCGGTGTGAGGGCATCTTATTGATCACATTGCATAATAAGGTTGCTCTGATTACTTAATTCTTGGTACCAGAAATCCTATATACAAGCATAGGCACCTGATTTTTTTTAAAAATAACTGGAACAAAAAGGGTAGGTAATTACTATTATTTTTATTATTCTTTTTTATAAATCAATCACAATTACACCTTTTTTTTGTAAGATTGGCAAAAAGTATATTTTTTGAGCCACAGAGTTAACATTAGTTAATGTGTGCCATGAAATGAACAAGGTTGAAAATCACTGATCTAGGCCAGTGTTGGACTCTTGATTTTATTCAGAAATAGTGGGGGAATTAGTTGACTGGAATGAATGACCTTTTATTAAAAATTGCACTAGGCCTACTGGTTTTGATCCCCTTCTTTTCCTTTCTCAAAACAGATCAATATGTACTACACATACACACCTGTGTGTCTGTGTATCTTGATATACTGAGGCACGCTGTTGGCATAAGAATGGTGTTCATATACTTCAAGATTCTTCATATTTTTCTAAGCTTTGTCATGTGGTGTATATTTTTATTTCACAGTGTTGGAGAAACATGTTTGACCATCGTTGTCATTTAGTGTTCGGGCCCTGGCTGGTTGACTCAGTGGTAGAGAGTTGGCCCAGCATGTGGACGTCCTGGGTTCGATTCCTGGTCAGGGCACACAGCAGAAGCGACCATCTGCTTCTCCACCCCTTCCTCTCCGCTTCTCTCTCTCTCTTTCTCTCTCACTCTCTCTCTTCCCCTCCCACAGCCATGGCTCAATTGGAACAAGTTGGCCCTGGGCACTGAGGATGGCTTCATGTCCTCGCCTCAGGCACTAAAATAGCTCTGTTGCCAAAAGGAGCTACAGTCCCAGATGGGCAGAGCATTGCCCAGTAGGGGGCTTGCTGGGTGGATCCCGGTTGGGGCGCATGCAGGAGTCTGTCTCTCTGCCTCCCCACTATTCACTTAAGGAGAAAAAAAGAAATTTAGTGTTCATTGTAATAATGAATACAGGATTGTTAGCCTGCCAGCTACCTTAGTCCTGCTTGGGCAGGGGCTCTGGCTGCCATGGGTAAGCCCGGCCAGTACTTCAGAAAGTCATTGGTCATTTGCCCATTTATCCCTTAACGTTAATGTGTTTATTCAACATGTGTACGACAGCCCGCCCCTGCGACAGGCAGTACACTGTGTAGCCGGTGCTCGGCGCCTGCCACGTGGACCAGGCTGTGTGGCCCTCCGAGGGCAGTGAGCAGTGACCTGGCGTGGGGGTGGGGGAGGTGCTCAGAGGAGGCATTCTGGGACTTCTCTCTGAGGAGGTCTTTATTTTGAAATTGATATTGTCTCAAGTTACCTGTTTGTCATCCTGGGAAAGTATAAAGGGAGTGTAGCTGGAGGGGGATCTGCACAACCGAAGTGGCTGCTTGCCTTTGTTCTCCCGGCAGGGTGCCGAGGTCCGTGCCCAGAGCCCCCGCCCACCGTGGCCTCACTGAGGACTGCGGACAGTGACCTTCCATGGTCTCTGTGTTTGTATTCCTACAGGCGCATCAGATTCAAGAGATGTTTCCCCAGGTCCCGTACCCCCTCGTGCTGCAGGACCTCCAGCTGACGCGCTCAGTAGAAATAACCACAGACAACATTCTAGAAGGCCGGATTCAGGTACCTTTCCCCACGCAGGTGAGCTGGGCTTTCAAGCATGACAAGTGGGTTCTGTCATCGCAAAGATTTAATACTCTAGACTTTGTTAGTTACTTTGACAACTAGATCTTATAATATATCAGTGGTCCCCAACCCCCGGGCCGCAGACCGGTGCCGGTCTGTGGGCCATTTAGTACCGGTCTGCAGAGAAAGAATAAATAACTTACATTATTTTTGTTTTATTTATATTTAAGACTGAATGATATTTTATTTTTTAAAAATAACCAGATTCCCTCTGTTACATCCGTCTAAGACTCACTCTTGACGCTTGTCTCGGACACATGATACATTTATTTGTCCCACCCTAAAGGCCGGTCCGTGAAAATATTTTCTGACATTAACCAGGTCCATTGCCCAAAAAAGGTTGGGGACCACTGTTATATATGACTTGTTTCTGTAATTTCCCCAGCTTTCCAAATTATGGCTGAGAACGGACGCACCAAAGAGGCTCGGGTTGAGACAAGAACAGATTTGAGAGGGGTCATTTTTTTTTTTTTTTTTTACAGAGACAGAGAGAGTGGGATAGACAGGAACAGACAGACAGGAACAGAGAGAGATGAGAAGCATCAATCATCAGTTTTTTTGTTGTGACAGCTTAGTTCATTGATTGCTTTCTCATATGTGCCTTGACCACGGGCCTTCAGCAGACCAAGTAACCCCTTGCTTGAGCCAGCGACCTTGGGTCCAAGCTGGTGAGCTTTTGCTCAAACCAGATGAGCCCGCGCTCAAGCTGGCAACCTCGGGGTCTCGAACCTGGGCCTTCCGCATCCCAGTCCGACGCTTTATCCACTGCACCATCGCCTGGTCAGGTGGGAGGAGGGGGGTCATTTTTGTGTGTGTGTGCAGATATACACGGCAAACCATCCTGCTCTCACCAGTCTGGGAGGTTTTCGCTCAGTTCCTTGTGGACAGGACTGGCAGCCGTGTTCTGTAAAGGGCAGGAAGAAATATTTTAGGCTTTGTGAGCCTTGCAGCCTCTTGGTAACTACTCACCACTGCCGTCGGCGAAACCCGAGCTGTAGAAGTAGGCAGCGGGGCGAACCTGGTCCATGGGCTGTAGTGTGCCGATCTGTTTCCAGAAGACAGGGCCATGTGTCCCTGGCCAGCTTTGCGCGTTGGCGTGGTTTCCCATTAGGTACAACAGCCATGTGAGGCTTGTGTTCTTGACTTGTCTAAAAGGGTCAGGTTTCCTGGCCCATCCTGTATAACCCCTTTGATGCATACAGGAAGTGTTAACGTTTTAAAGGCAAGCTTTCAAGGAGAACCAGGGAATCATCTACCAAGAAATTATTCAACTTCAGTGTATGAAAACATGGACATCTATTAATCAAGTCCTAACTGAGAATCTCTGAAAAGGGAGTGAGCCCGTTCTTTGGTGTCCGCGGCTGGGATATTAGCTGAGGCGCACCTGTCCTTACCTGTCTGACCTGCCGTTGGCTCTGGAGGTCCCAGCAGCAGGCCCTGAGACAGGTGTCCACACGCCAGTAGTTCATTTGAGAAGCGTTCCAGGAAACACAGGCAGCTGATGGCCGTGAGACGAAGGGCAGGCAGCCACTAAAGGGTTTGCCGTCGAGCGGGTTCTGGTCAGAGCTAACGAGAGCTGACCCCACTGGGGGCTCTGGGACCCAGTTTTGAACGCATTGTGCCTCCCGAGAGCTGAGGAGCTGGGTGTTGATACACCAGCTCCCGTAACTCACTGGCTGGGGGCTGCTTCTAGGGGCAGAGGTTCTGGTGCAGACAGAGCAAGTCCTGGGGGGGGGAACAGACCAGCAGTGCTGCGTGCAGGGCTGTGGGAGGGCCTCACGGCTGCAGCGCTGGCCAGGGTCTCACATTGGCTGAGATGAGGACAGTAGCACCTGGTTCACAAGACATGAGGAAGAGGAAGGAGATGACCAGGTCGGGGCTTTCCCACAGAGTGTGCCGTCGGTGTCACCTGCTGTCACTTGTTATTGTGCAGTTATGTTATGGGAAGGGAAACGGAATGTGGAGCTAGTGGTAACTCTCGGGCCCCTTTGTCTGTAATCCTAGCAGCATTTGTATTTCTTTGGTGCTGGGGTCTCGCTGAGGCTCAGACTGGCAGGACCGTCACTCCCTCCGCACCCAGGTATCCCTGTGCCTGCTCCTTAGCGCGGAGCAGCTCTGTACTGACTGTAGCACTGTCTCCTCCAGCGGTCAGACGGCATTAGACCTGCACTGAACAGTCCTGTGGAAAGGCCGAGCGGTGACCCGGAGGAGGGAGAAGCTTCCGCTCAGGTAAGACCCGCAGCCAGAGTGCTCCTCGTCCCTCCTCCCCGCTCTCTCCTCTGGCTGTGAAATCAGCCTTAGACTTTACCCTTTTTCTCTGCTTCACTATTTTCAGAGTCAGGTGAGGGTATAAAATTTGTGTGAGGAGCATGATGAGACTTGTTTAAATTTTAGAAGAGTGTAGTCTTGAGATGCTTGTGTAGTCGCTCACCTGTCCCACTGACACCGGACGTCCAGTGTGAGCCAGGCCCTGCCCTGCTGGGGAGCAAGCCCCGTGGGGCCCCGCCCTCCACGAGCCACCTGTGCCGTCAGCACCCGCACCTCCCTTTGGGTCCAGAGGGACATTCTCTGGGGCACTCTGGCCAGGCGGAGGTCTGCTGGGAGGGCGGCCTTGCTCACACGGCCCCTTGCTTCCTCGGGCGCAGACTGAGCGCGTGCCGCTGGACCTGAGCCCTCAGCTGGAGGAGGCGCTGGACTTGAGCGAGGTGGAGGTGGAGCCCAGTGAGGGGGAAGACTTCGAGGCGCGCGGGAGCCGCTTCTCCAAGTCCGCGGACGAGAGACAGCGCATGCTCGTCCAGCGCAAGGACGACCTCCTGCAGCAGGCTCGCAAGTGAGTGGCTCTCCAGCCCTGGCTGGGCCGCCACAGGTCAGAAGCCAGTGGCCTGAAGTCCCTTGTCATGTCAGGCCCACAATCATGTCTTTTTAAACAGATGCCAACATTGAAAAACCATCCCATGTCACCTAAAAGTTCACATTTTCAACCTCTTGGAAAACAAGAGGATCTGGTAATCCTGGTCTCAACTGGTAACTTCCGCAGCTGCCGCTGTCTTCTGTGGACATAAACCATCAGCCACACGTACAGGGACAGCCCTCCGGCCAGCGGTTCTGAGCGCTCTATTTGAATTCTTCTGGCTCTGCCAGTTGTGAGGGGGCTCTGTAACTAGATCCACTCGGCAGACTTAAAGCGGAAGTGCCGAGACAGAGCCGGCCGCCGGCCTTGGGTGCGGACTGTGCTCGGAGCCGCCTGTCACCACGTGGGTCAGTGCAGCTGGGCCTGGCGTGCCATGGGCATGCTGGGGCTTCTATTTAAACTCCTGGGACAGGGTCAGCACTGTGTTCGTGTGGGCAGGTTTGGTGCCCAGCATAGACCTTCTGAGCATGGGCACTCGTGCTGTGTGTGTATGTGGGGAGGAGACAGGCAGAGGACAGGGACAGCTGACCTGCCTCTTGACGAGCTCCCTCCCTGGGGCAGATGTGTCTTTTCATGGGACGGCCCGAGTGACAGCTTCTTGCAGTACCGGGAGAACGAGGGGGGCAGGCGTCTCCTTGTGGAGTCCAGAGCTTCCCTCGTCTCACGTGCAGACCCTCTGTTTTTGTTCAAGGCGTTTCTTGAACCGGAGTTCTGAAGATGACTCAGCCTCAGAGAGCAGCCTGGCCTCAGAAGGCACGACCTCTGACCCCATGACCCTGCGCCGAAGGATGCTGGCTGCGGCCGCAGAAAGGAGACTTCAGAAGCAGCAGACTTCCTAGCGCCCCCTGGCTTCCCTGCCACGTCCTGCGAGCGGCGCGCCCTCCTGCCGGGAGCTGCCCTCATCCCGCCCGCAGTTGCTGAGCTGAGCGGGCCGACTGCATCGCCACTGTATAAAGCATGTGGTCTTAATAGTGTTTGGACAGCTGACAAATTTAATCCTTTTTTGTAATACTTTCTATGTGACCTTTCTTTTCCCTTTAGGAGCACTGCACATTTTAACTCTAGGCATGATCTCTTCTGGCATTGACTGGACTTCCGAGGGCTGGGGGCGATCAGGAGGGAGTGGGCGGCCAGAGACCCTGTGGCCAGCAGCTCTGATGACCGCTTTATGCCTAAGTCGCAGCAGATGCTGGCATCTTGGCTCCAGAGGCGGCGCAAAGTGTGGGGTGGTGGCAGGATTCGCGGGGAGCTGAGACGCACCGCAGGAGCCTGACTCCCAAGTTCTGGACAGGGTCTCGGTCAGGTTCTGCTCTCAGTCAGAAACATCAGAATGTTCCAAGCTGGACCTTTGGGCTCCTGGGTCCCTGGGCTGGCTGGGCATCCTGGAAAAACAACCCTTGGTTTGATAGCTGGAGGAGCCCAGGGCTGTGGAGTGTGAGCAGATGGTTCGTTCTGTCCCAGGACATCCTGACTTCCTGTCTGAGCCCCAATCAAAGCTGGCTTTGTTTCTGTTTATGCTGGTGCTCCTGTGTCTCTCAAGCTGCCCCTGGTGGCTGTCCTCTCCTCTCAGCATTTCACGGCCCCTGGACATAGGGGAGGTCAGCACTGAAGGGGTTGACAGTGGGCTTTGTGTGTGGTTTGAGTTCCTTGGTCAGGTGAATTAGGCAATGCCAGAGGCCGCGGATTTGGTCCTTGGAGAAAAATGTAGGCCTTACAAGGGGGGAGGACATCCCAGAGGGCTTCCCGGAAGAAGGAAGCGGCAGCCTGTGTGTCTTCTCTGCAGCCCTTCATTTTCCTGACTTTGTTCCTGTTGGCGTAATTAAACGTGGAGCGGTAAAACGTCGGACCCACCTGCCTGGGAGCAGACCCAGGCCCTGCCCCTTTTCAAATTCTTCACGCATTTAACTTTAAGGATTTGAAACTCGCAATGATAGGTTACCTAGTTCAGTTTTATGTCCTATTGGATTCAGATTTTTTTTTAATGTTTGAAAGCATAGTTTTATGGTAGTCCTTTGGGAGAGAATCCAGTATTATCTAAAATTATTGGCAAAGTGAAATGTATTTTAGACTGAAAGTTTTTAGGATGTTGAAAAGTAATTGCAAAAAGAGTGATGAGTCAATGTTTAGGCCAAGATAATTTATTTCGATAAATCTTTCAAAAGCCTTACCTTTGAAATGCTGTTAGTAAATTTCTGTGATTTTTTAAAAATGTGTTTTGTTTTGCTGAGAGCATAGCTATTTGTTTTTATTGTAAAATAATAATAATAATAAAAAGCAAACTCTTATTTTTAGTGTGTGTGTGGCTGAAGCTAAGCAGTTTTTCTGAGAGGGGCCAACTTTCAATCCCGTTTTGGCTGGAGGGATTTTTCCATCGGATACTTTGCAGGTTGTACACATTAAAGGTGACGCTGAATGTTTCAGATGTGTGAAAAGATTGTTTGAAGTCAATTTGAGGTCTGGAAACATTGGCCTGTGGCAATGGAACAGTGATCTAGGTGGAGACGTGCATTGTATACCCTCAAATGACTGAGAAGAGAAGTCTTAAATTCATGTTTATTTTGCACCTGGATAGTTAAGGAGTCTGGGCACTATTGACTGGGCTTTTGTCACTTCTTGGGGGCGTCTAGGAGAGCTGCTAAGGGCAGTGGCAGGAGGCTAGACCAGTGTCCCACTGGGGCTCGATCTCGTGAGCTCTCACTCTCCTGGCTGTTGCGGGGTGGTGGTGGTGGTGGTGGTGGTGGTGGTGGTGGTGGTGGTGGTGATGGTGGTGGTGGTGGTGGTGGTGATGGTGATGGTGGTGGTGGTGGTGGTGGTGGTGGTGGTGGTGGAGATGGTGGTGATGGTGGTGGTGGTGGTGGTGATGGTGGTGGTGGTGATGGTGGTGGTAGTGGTGATGGTGGTGGTAGTGGTGATGGTGGAGATGGTGATGATGGTGGTGATGGTGGTGGTGGTGGTGGTGGTGGTGGTGGTGGTGTGTGTGTGTGTGTGTGTGTCAGGGAGCCTGTTCTTGTGCTCAGCCCCGTAGTCCGGATCAGAACAAGAGGTGGCTGGGCGCTCCGATGCTTGGGTGTGGAGCTCTCCTCGCTTCTGGGCTTTTTAGAAGTCATCTGTGTTATTCCTTATGGGCCTTATTTTGTTGAGATCTTAGGTTCTTAGTTTGGTCTCCCCCTGCCCATTTTGCGGCTGTTGTATGTGGACATTTTGCATTGATATAAATCCTCAGTCCCAGGTGGCCACTTCGACCTGATTGCGCACATCAGGTGTACACAGCTGAGCCGTGCTGTTTTATCCTTAGCCGGCAGACGTGGTCCTCTCAGTGTGACTCCATTACCAGGAGGGAAGCTGAGAGCCCTGTTGAAACGGGGCCCAGTGGACTGAAGGAGCCACGGCCTTGCCGACGAGCTTGTCAGGGAATAACCTTGGCCTGCCTGCCCTGAGGCCCCGTCTGGAAGCCTCATCTTACGGCCCAGATAAGGTCCCAAATCTGACTGCATGTGAGTCGGGTGGGGCTTTCAGAAACCGTGATGTTTGGGCTCTGTCCCTGTGCTTCTGGTTCTGACTGAATTGGTCCCCCGGAATCCTTTCCCAAAGCAGTGTTCCCTGACTTTTCATTTTAAGGAAGAAAAGGCAAAGAAAGTGCTGTTGGTTTTATCTATAAAACTCATTTGAAAGTTGGGGAAGAACCCTGGCAGGGCTCATTTTTAGCGCACGTCAGCTGTGCCGTACGCGGACGGTCACGGTGCCCTCCTGCCTTGCACCTGCGCGCTGGTTGCCTTCCAGACCAGGGCTCTGAAGTCACGCTGTGGCTGGGAGGGCAGAGGAGGGAGCGGGCCTCCCTGTGCAGGTAAGCTGGGGTGCAGGCGGCTGGTGGCTGGGCTGAGGAGGTCCAAGGGGTGCCTGGATCAGGTGGGTCTTGACAACAGGAGGGAACTAGCTTCCTGCTACTCCACGTCTGCAGCAGTATCAACCCGTACCCCACCTACACTAGATCCAAAACACCACCGGAATTGCCAAGGGCTGGTGAGTCCCACGTGTTGGGGTGTGCAGAGGATTCCCAGGGACTGACCTCCAAGGCCCCCCATCTCCCTGAATGGCACTGTGTAGCGCTCGCCTGCTTGGCTACTGAGCGATCCATGCACAGGACATAAGGACTTTAGTGGGCTGTGTTCCCATCAGGTCCCCATCTCAACCAATTTGCTAGTGACTAAGCCAAAACCTGGCGACCAGGAGAGAGGCGGTGAGACCGGCAGCCTGGAGGAGACCGGAATGGGTCTGTGTACCCAGGCTGTGCTGACCTCAGTCGCCCCTTGTGTGTTCCACCTGCAGGGGCTTCCTGGCATCCAGGTGCAGTAGTGGCGACCATTAAAGACGTCCAAGTGAAGGGACGTGACCCTTCGGTGCAGCGGGCCCAGGCAGTGTGGCCTCATTCCTGGGACCACCCGTTCTCCCCCTGTGGCGGAACCACTGGGAATGGAAGAAACGGGATCCTCTATCCGCAGATTTGGGATTACCCCTCTTCCCCCCATTTCTCCCCCTTTCCGATCCTCAATTCCACTTGACCCGCAGAAACTAACAAAAACAGCCGAGCGCGGGGTGAGCTGGGAGCCGGGAGGACGCGGACATCTATCTGCCTCTGCTCTCCTAGCGCTCAGCTGGCTCCCCTGACGGCGGCACTGCCACCGAGGGGGGACACGGAGAAGGTCCGGGGGGTCTCCTCATCTGCCACCTGCAGCCTATGCCGCCCCCCACCCAGGGTCTGTGCTGGGTCCGAGCCCTCCTTCCCTGCCTGTCAGAACAAAGCCTGAGGTTGAGAGACTTGAGTACAGACAAACATTTCTTTATTGAGCGACACATGAATTTTCCATTAGAGAAGTAGACTGGCAGTGTGTAAGATATCACAGAAACCTCACCGATTGGGAATAGAAAGGCTTAGAAAGACCGTGGGCTTTTTTTTTCTTTTTTCCCCAAGTTTTTTTTTTTTCCTGTATTTTTAATTTTTTGTGTTTTGTCTTTTTTTTTTTACCTCCTCTTTATCGGAAATGGCTGTGACTGGTCTTCAGCAAATGTTAAGTCTGGAAAGTGAAACCGTGACGAGGTTGGGGGTTTGAACACGAGTCAGAGTAGAAAGGACACAGGACTGATCCTGAAAACAGGCTTTCACAGAACATTCCATCTTTTTTTTTTTTTAAATGTTTGTGTGTGTGGTTTTTTTTTACTTTTCTATCTTAATGGCATTTAAAAAAATGGTGTTTTTTGTTTTGTTTTCTTTTCATCTGCACAAATATCCCCACATGAGAGAGAGCGAACACGGGTCACTGAGACGGAAGACAAGGGGCGGGGCTCACACACGGGGGTGGGGGGGCATCCATCTGAGAGACCGAGAAGAGAAAACGTCCAAGGAAAGAAACCGCAAGCCCGATTCCCAAGAAAGCTAGTCTGGTATGTGGTACACGGGCTCATCGGAGAAAAAGAAAACCTAAAAAAAATGATAAAGGGAGCGTGTAGGAAGGGGGTTGGCGGGAAAACCATTTTCTGTAGGGCTCTATTTATACAGATGATCTGTTTTCTTTTTTGGCAGCTATGGGCCAGTGAGAGCTGTGCTTTTTCTGTACAAACCCGGAGTGAGCATGTGCGTGGGGGGCCGGGGGTGGGTGGAGTGGGGGTGGCGTGGGCGCGGAGCCGGCCTGAGCACATTGCGGACAGCGGCGCAGGCAGACTGGCCGCACCACTGGGCCCGCACCTGCCACGAGGTGAGATGGGGAGGGGGTGCGGGTGTATGGTTCTCTATTCCGCCCCCCCCCCCCCACACACACACACAAAGAAAGAAATATGAATGTCATGGTGAGTTTTCCATTTTCCTTTTAAAGCTACAAAGCACATGAGAAATGTTCTTTTTTGTTTGTTTCCTTTCAAATTCTAAATGTAAAGACTCAACTAAAACCGGATTCTACAGCATTCTACGGACATACACAGCCGTCAGTCACTCTGGGGTCGTGGGTTAGACAGGGGTTTGATACAGAAAGGCTGTGTGTCTTACAAAGGCCAAAAGGTCATGCTACCAGGAGATCAACGTCAACAGCAGAGAGTCCGTGAAGCAGTCTGTAGAGAGAGAGATAAGGGGGTCCAGTCTGACCAGTTTCTTTGATTTTAAAAACCAACCAACCAACCAACCAAGAAACAAACCCTGGCGTATTTTTCATTATGTTGGGGGAGGGCACGAGCGGGCAGCATCGCGGGGAAAATGAGAAGCCCCAGGGCGTCCCAGCCACGCCCCTCTCCCCGTGGCCCCTCCTGTGCCCTGTCCCCATCTCTCCCATCTCTCCCCTCTTCCCTACGCGCATGCCCCCTTCCCTTGGCTGCTGCCAGAAAGCAGACCTAGTCTCCCTCTTCTGCCTCTTGCCTTGTGAACATGAATAAAGAAAACTCAGGAGACAGTGGATTGGTCGGAGCAACGATTCTTCTGAGTTCTTGAAATTAACAACCAGCACCGCCCCGAAGAGAGGCGCCCTTAGTTTTTCTGTTGTCCTTGGGGGTGTAGGGCAGGGAGATGTTGAGGGTGTGGGCCGTTTGTTGTGAAGGGTTTTGGAATGCGCACAAGAGCAGGACAGAACTGAGAACGGAGCCTCCATGGTGGGAGCGGAGAGGTGGGCCCCTCTGCCGCCCCCTGCTGGCGGAAATGGGTCACCAGAGTGAAACCACGGGGCTGTTCCTAAAAGGACGGCCTCCCCTGTTCGGGCTCCCATCACGATTTTTGTGTGTGTGTGCGCGCGCATGCTCATGTGCTGACCCAGGGAGACCTTGACCTGTGGGAGGGTGGTCAGTTCTGTCTGAAGCTTTTTCTAGTACAAACTAAAAAGAATTTTTAAATATATATTTGTATATATATATATATAAGGTTGTGTTACACCTTCTTTTAAAGTTTATTTACCGACTTGCATCTGTTAGTGGTGTGTGTGTGTTTGTATGTGTGTGCAAGCTTTTCTGTGAGTGCTGGAATCATTACCAAATAGGTTGCTATACAGGACAAGAGGTCAGTACAAGCCGCAGCCCCGGAGGTTGTTGGCAATGATGATGTCGGTGACGGCGTCGAATACCACCTGGATATTATTCGTGTCTGTGGCACAAGTCATGTGACAATAAATTTCTTTGTTTGGTGAGCGGTTTTTGCTTTCAAATTGTGCTTGGATGTAGGCGGCGGCATCTTCATAGGTGTTGGGGCCTGGAACAAGAGAGAAGAACGGAGAGAGGCCTTGTAAGAACGGGGCAGGGGACAGGCTAGGGACCCTACGGCGAGATATGGGCTCTGGCCTTTTCCAGGAAGCCGATGAGACAGGCCAGACGCCGAGGCTACAGCCAGGTGCTCCTTCTCTAAGGTGTGGTCGCCTTTTACACCAAAAACCACCTGCGGCTTCTGACTTTCCAAGGTTTTCACTCTGCTGTCACATTGGATTGATCTGGGAGCCCTGGGAGGACAAGAGCCACAGAAGATCCCCTTTATTTATTTATTGAATTTTTAAATAATTTATTTGAGCCAAACAGAGGATACTCCTGGAAGCAAGATCTCAATACACAGAAAGATGCTTCCAGAGATTCCTCTTGCTCTCAGGGTGAGCACACCAAGGCTTTTTAGGACTCTCAGCCCCGGTCTACACCAGCCCTGGCAGGGTGGGGGCTCCGGACTCTGGGACCCAGGACGTGCTGGGCTTCAGGGTGCACCTGCACTTCCTCCTGGGTGGCTTCCTCTCACGAGAAGCCATGTGGCAGGGCTGGGAGCATTCCCATGCAGTCCCAGTTCTTAGGTGAGTGGCTAGGCACTGGGGCACTGGTATCCCCAAGGTGGCAAGTTTAAGGTGCTAGCAGCGTGTATAATACCAACTGGGTCCCACAGCCGCCCATCATTTCTTGGCTGTGCCCTTGATCTTGGAGGGGCTATCTGCGAGTGATGCAAGGACAGTTGTTAGATCAGCTGCACCCCTAAACCCTTGCGACTTTGCCCTGTAGACAATGTTCAATGACCATAAAATATGGACCAACACAGAATTGCCTCAAAGCACATTATAGGAAGATGCCCACTTTTCCTCAGGGCCACTGGGATCTGGCCCGCTTGGAAACAATGCAATCTGGATTTGAGGGTGTGGGACGATACCTCCCCCACCCTGTGCTCCCCCGGTTGGGAGTGCACCACGTGGGGAAGCTGGGGGGACCGTTGAGGGCTCTGCAGCCAGATAAGCAAAGGTCCTGAGGTGATTGGGGAAGGGATGGGGCCGGGACCAAGACCAACTCTGGACAGCCCACGGGCAGAACCTGCTTCTCAACCCCATGGTTGTCTGGGCACCACGGGCAGAGGTGCACTGAGCGGCAGGTCTGTAGTGAAGCCACCGAGTTAGCACAGCTCGCAGACTGGACACCGTGCCAGAGTGACTCCATCAACGATCTTCCTGTCCAGGCAGTGCCAGGACAGGGCACCGAGTGAGGTGAAAGTGCTTGGGGCGACTCCAGGACGCCCAGCTCGTGTCCTCTCGGCGTCTCCTGAGTCTGCGCCCTTCACAGTGGGGCACAGAGCTCGCCTTGGACATCAGCTACCACCTGTCCCCCGCCCCTTAGCCTGTTTCATGTCCCCCCCAGGCCTTGGCACCCTAAGGGGCTACTTCCTTGGTGACGACTTTTCATCCATCGTGGTGATGTTGGGACTCAACAGTGACGTGGTGTTGGCCACCTCTGGATGCTCTGGAGAGCTCGAGTGCTCCCCAGACTTGGGACCGAATACCTGGGAGCTGCCAGTGCCGCACACTGCACAGCAGGGAGCCCGGCTCGAGTGCTCCCCAGACTGGGACCGACTCTCTGGGAGCCGCCAGTGCCGCACGCTGCACAGCAGGGAGCCCGGCTGCCGTGGGGCCGTGTCTTTCGGGACAAGGAAGAGCCTCAGGTGGTGCCAGCCTGAGAAGACCTGCTGAGACCCAGCGGTGCCCAGAACTGTCTAAAGACCTGAGCCGGTGCGCAGCGCCCTTGCTCGGGGAGTGAGGTCAGCAGTGGCTGCCGCGGACAGGGCTTTCCCTGGCCGGGGACCTCGGGGGGCTGGCCTTTGCCGCCGGCAGTGCTCCCGTCCTTGGTTTCCATCCTCTGACTGACATCGGGGGCGGTGATGGCCAGTGGAATGCAGCCCTGGCACCGGACTGTTCTCTCCCTTCACCTCTGTGGCTGCCCTGTGCGTAGGGATTGTTTCTACTCTGGTGCCCAGATGATAAACGAGGCAGAGGGCATTAGTGCCCAAAGTGGCAGGGGGTCCGGCTCCAGAGGCTGCTGTGGTCCCCTGCCTGCTGGAGATCGTGTTCCTGACCACTGTCAGGCCTGAGCCCGCCCCCACCCGAGGAGTGAGGGTTCTGTGCGCCCCGGGGTGGGCAGGAGCCTTGTAGAATGACAAGCAGTGGAACCAGTGAAGAGACAAGCTGTGCTCAGAGCAGGCCGATGGCCCCCTCTCCACACCAAGGCTGAGGGCTGACGCTCCCCAGCAGTGGAGGTGGGTAGAGGGGTCAGCATGCATCTCTGCTGGGTTCTGGTTGGGTGCAGGGCCCTGCGTGGTCTCGGGGGCTAAGCTCATGCCCTCCTCTTTCTGGTGCTGCCAGGGAGCAGGTTCCTCCTCTATTGCCGGGTGCAAAGGGGCCCCTAGAAGCCTTCCAGTCCCCCGCGGGACAGAGGCTGGGCCCCGGCACCCAGCAGCACTGTGCTAACCCTCAGCTGCAGCCCGGGCCAGCCGTCCTCACAGCAGTGGCCTCCTGGAGCTGTCAGACAGCCCAGGAGGTCTGGGGTACATTCCCCTGGGAGCCGGATGGGAGGGAAGACCCCCGAGACGGTGGAAGAGAGGCAGGAGGGAAGGAGCAGGCTTGCAGAGAGTTGGGGAAGTTTGATTTCGGGAAGAGACAGGGCGGAGGAAGGCGGGGAGAAAGCAGTGCCGGGGGTCAGGGGGCGGAAGGATCTGGTGGGGCGCGGGAGGATCTGGTGGGGCGCGGAAGGATCTGGTGGGGTGCGGGAGGATCTGGTGGGGCGCGGGAGGATCTGGTGGGGCGCGGGAGGATCTGGTGGGGCGCGGACGCGGCTCTGACTAGAGGAAGCAGGTGGGACCACTCACAGGCCACGTGTGCACCCTTGCTAATTCCGGCCAAGGTGCTGTGTGGCCAGCAGCCGCCGCCCAGGGCGGGGTAAGCGGAGGCCACGGGAGAGGTCGGAAGAGGCAGAAGACCTCTTGTAGAGGTCACGTGACCAGGGTGGAGGGGAAGCCTGTGGCCCCGCTCTGCCTCCTGATCCCTGCCTGGTCACTCCCGGGTCACCTGGTCACAGCACATATGGGTCAGAAAGTCCCTTTAGAGATCACGTGACCAGGGTGGAGGGGAAGCCTGTGGCCCCGCTCTGCCTCCTGATCCCTGCCTGGTCACTCCGGAGTCACCTGGTCACAGCACATATGGGTCAGAGGGTCCCTTTGCTGAGTCCTGGGAAGGGACACAAGTGTTTTTCTCCGCCCCCTGCCTGCCAGGCTCCTGCGGCGGCGCCCGCGTGCCAGCAGCCTGTTCCCCCAGCCGCCTCGGGCAGCGGTCCCGATTCGAGCCTCCGGAGGTGGAGGCGGCGCTGGCCCTGGCGGGGGTGGGCCTTCCTCCTGCACCGGCCGCCAAGACACCCACCTGTGTATTCAGGAAAGCAGATGGTCAAAGGTGACTTCTTGATCTTCTCACCAAAGAGATCTTTCTTGTTGAGGAAGAGAATGATGGAGGTATCGATGAAGAACTTGTTGTTACAGATGGAGTCGAAGAGCATGAGAGACTCGTGCATGCGGTTCTGCGGCCGCAGGCGGAGAGGGGAGAGCGGGGGACAGACAGCGAGAGGGAGACACAGAGACAGGGAGAGAGAAGACAGAGTTAGGTCTGAGAGAGGGCAGCTCAGGAGGGGCGCCGGAGCCCCGCGACTCCGCCGAAGGCTGACGGAACGGCGGTCTGTAACACAGCCCAGGGCGTCCGGCTTCCAGTGGCCACACCAAGTGACACCCCTTGTCTGAGACTGACCAGCCAGGGTGAGGCTGAGGACAGGGTGATCTGGTCTCTCCCCTTGCAAAGTGACCAGCCACGGGAGGAAAGGGTCTACCTGAACATGCGTGTGGACGTGTGAACACGTGTGTGTAAATGCGCACGTGTGTGTGTTGAGGGGTTGCTGGGTGGGAACCTGAGAGCTGGGCTTTAGCCCTTCCTGCCCAATCTGTGTGTGGGAGGTGTCCTATAGGAGGGGTGACGGACCCTAGGTCCCTCCTGGGACCTCAGAGAAGTCACGCCTCGGGGGCTGTCACGTGGGGGCGGAGCTTCTGCCCCGGCTGCCTGCGGACTCAGCCAGGTCTGACCCCACCGGGATTTTAAGCAGGCACAGCCTTGCACACAGAAGTTTGTTCAGCAAGTGAACGCAGGCGCTGGGCACTCGCGGGGAAGGAGAATCCGAGGGAGAGGGCCCTTTCTGCCCTGGGCGAGGCCTGACCTTCTCCTGTGAGACGCCAGAGCGGGGACTTGGGCAGTGTCTCCCGGCAGTGCAGGGGGCACGTCCCTTTGCAGACGAACTCCTTTCTGCACAGGAAGGTGACTTTGTGACAGGCGCCTCCCAGAAGCTGCTCATTTCCCCCAAGAGTTCTGCCCTTGCCCCGGAAACGTGTCCACCCCAAAGCAGGTGTACAGCTCAAGCCCAGAAGTAATTCCAGGCTACAGTCTGTCTCTGAAGTCAGAAGGCCGACCCAAGTCAGAGGCAAGAGCAGAGTACCAGTGTGGGCTTCCACCACTGGGCCTTTGTCACCGAGATGGACGTGTCCCCACCGGGCACGAGCGAGCACAGGCACTGAGTAAGCCACCTGTTCAGCTGCCGTGGCTAATTTCCTCTATCCGAGCAGGAGGAGGGCGAGAAGGTGGGGACGTGACCACCACGGTCACCGAGCCCCACTCTGCCAGCACCGTGCCCAGCACCTCCCCCGCCTCGTGTCACTGAGAGATGACATGGCAGAGATGTGCCTCTGCTCTGGGCCAGCTCGAGCGTGGGCAATGTGGCGAGTTTCTGTAGCCACTGTGTGTGGTCTGTGGCCATCAGAGGGTCAGGACGGGCTGTACACACCTGTAGCCACCTCTCTCATGTCCGCATTGTCACACCAGTGACCTGGATGCACATTAGTCCTGAACCCTGTTCTCGTGCCTGAGGCCAGTTGGGGGCAGTCTGAGTTCTCAGTGGCTCCTCAGGGGCCACTAGACAACTGTCATGGTCTTATTCCTCCCTCAGGGACCTGCAGTAAATACCGCTGTCCTTTTACTTTGCTAAACAGATTCGGCAAACTTGTGATCTTACTGCCCTCAGCAGCCTCAACAGTGAATTCCATTCTCAGTTTCCCCAAAACGCTGCCCGTCATCTGCACAATCCCGTACAGGGAAGAAGCAAGACTCATTTGCCCTGTGCCATCTTGATGGAGCCTGTTTGTAAAGGGGCAGGTGGTGGCCTCCCCAGAGCCAAGAGCAGGGCTTGGGGCTGTGAGCACCCCGGCTCACTGGGTGGCTGAGGAGGGCAGAGTGGAGACGCTCCGAGACCCAAGGGTTCCACGAGGAAAGGCCGCCCACCGCATGGTGCCACCTTGCCCCACAGCTCCTCAGCCGAGAGCTGGAAACCGGCAGCGAGAGGCCAGTTCCCAGCTCCCACGCACAGCTGTCCCCAGCATCGCTTTGATCTACAGACACTGGGGGACACGGTGGGGACATACGCCTGGGCACTCCCAGGGCCGAAGGGACCCACCAGGATGACCCAAGCTGAGAGTGTGGACTGCGTCCATTTGCCTGGGCTGAATGAAGGTCATTTCCTTAAGAGGCCACTGAGCTTAGGTCTCAGGAAAAGTCCAGGCCAGCTGCCCGGGCTCCACAGCCCTTCCCTGCTAAGGCTCAGCCTGCAAAGCCTTCCACCAACACCGACGGGGTGTGCGCGCCGGCCCTGTGCTGGGGCTCCCGGGCTGTGTGCGCAACGGCCAGCACAGCCGCCTGCTCTCCAAGAGCTCGCAGTCTAGCTGGGGAGACAGTGCGCACACAGGATGAAGGCCTGCCGTCCCCGGCGTGGCACAGAGCCCGGGAGGAGACGGGACGCACAGGACCCACCACACAGTCAGACCTGGATTCGTGGGGAGGGTCTTGGAGTAAGTGTGGAAAGAAGGGCTGATTCCAGAGGTGGGGGGCGGGGGCAGTGGGGACGGGTGCTGCTGTGGGGACAGGGCGCCGGCACTGAGACCCCCCAACACCACGCAGGCCTGACAGCCATCCTTCCGCACGTGGAACCCGTCGCCAAGCAGCCAGCCGCACAGCCTGTCCTTACAAGCTTCCTGAAGACAGAGGCCAGAATGTAGTCAAAATGAGAAACGCCAACGATTGAGACAAGAGAAAGGAGCCAGGGTCACAGCCAGCCAGCAACCACCCACGCCACTTGCCGCCCCCTGCCTGTCTCCCCCAAGCACCTAGGATGGGAGGTCGGCTCTGCACAAGGAGGACCAGCTTTGGCCCTCATGACAGTCCTGAGCGGTGGGCGGGTGGCCAGGCACTGGGACTCCTTCTGCGCCCTGGGGGAGGTGCCCCCTGCACCAGGCGGCCCACAGTCCTGCCCCACGTGCTGTGCGGGCACGCCTGGCGGGAGCTCGGGCACTGGCACAACATACGACGCTCACGCTAGAAATGCTGGCACTTTTTATTAACAGTGGGTGACTAATAAATACATGACGGCAGCCAATAAATTATTACAATAACTAGAGATTTATTAAACCCACAAGTCACTCTACTTACAAAATTACAGTTAATAGGAGTGGGCGGCAGCGGCGGGTTTGGGAGGTGGGACTACCGAAGCTAAGGTTGGAGGTTCGCTAAGGAGGGAGGGGTCGCCAAGCCCACCCCTGCCTGGGACGGGGGAGGGGAGCAGAGGCAGCAGCAAAGGGGAAGGGGATCTGGGGGGCAGAGGAGGGGGTAGCGACCAGAGGCAGGGCCTGGCAGTGCAGGAGGCAGCCGGAAACGGGGTGGGGGGGGTGGAGCGCGGTGTGCGGAGCTGCTGGCTCTGCTGAGGAAGGGGTGTCTTCACACTGGTGGTCTTGGTGCACTGGGCCTGGGGGTGAGAACTTCCTTCCAGACGGACCCCTCTGACCAAGAGGGGCCAGGGACTTAGTTGGGGACCTCCTGTCTGCTTCTGTATCGACCTGTCTCTCCCTTGACAGGGGCCCTCACCTGGCTGGGGAGGGACCGGTCTGAAGCCCTGGGAGCCCCCGAGGGAAGGCTCCCCTACATCGCACTGGGGGGTGGGAGACCTGACCACCACCACACGGCAGCAGCCCACACCTTGGCCCTGTTCCCTGGTCTGGCTGGTGTGTCCATCTCACTGCCCCGGCTGCTGGGACCCTTCACTCTGAAGGCTTGTGGCCGACCCGGGGGAACTCTCTGGGACTGCTTGTCCTCAGCATCCCAGACTGAATCTCTGGTAGGCACAGGCCTCCGTTCCTGGAAACTCCCAGGTTGCACCTGGATTGCTTCCGGAAGGCTCAGAGAAGAGCAGAGGCTTCTCAAACAGGGGGCTGGGCAGGCCACCGCCTGAGGCCCGGACTGTGGTGGACTGACTCACCAAGAGCGCTGAGGAGTGCACAGGTCAGACCAAGGGAGAGGGGCGGGGTCCGTCGGGCGGGGCTAGAGATGAGGAAGAACCTGCGGAACCGGCCACAGAGCATGAACTGCTCATGTGCTAGGACGGAGCAGTGGGGTAAGGAACTGCCCCCAAGACTTGTCCTGTCAGAGGGAGGCCCGCTGGTGAGATGACTCCAGGGCCTTCCCGCTGGGGCTTACAAACAGTCTGGTTATGCAGGCTCTGGGTGGGGCGGGCACTCGTGGCTGCTGCCTGCCTGGGGTGTGGGGACTCACTGAGCCCAGTGTAGTCATGCCCCGGTTCCCACCAGGGGGGCATGGAGCTGGGCTGGGAGGTAGAACTGCCTCCTGGCACCAGATATGATGGTGGGCTCCTGCTTGGGCTCTGCCCACTGCTTCCTGGTAGGAACACGTGCCACAGACCCTCAGGCTCTGCTGGGGACAGAACAGCCAGGGAGACCCACTGAAGGTGGCCATGGGACCCAGAATGTCAGTGTTGTTGGCCAGGGGCCCAGGGCTGTGCTCTCTACCCAGACCAGAATCCACATGCTCACGAGAGCCTCTTCCTGGGCCTTGGGCTCTGACTCCCCAGTCATCCAGAGAGCCTTGGGGACCTGCCTCAGTTCCCTGTGCGAAGGCAAAGACCTGGCTCACGTGGGGGCCTTTGGGGCAGGGCAGAGGCATTGAGGTGGCAGGCACAACGTTTATGGGGTTGGCAAAAGCGACTCTCTTAGAAATAAGGTTCCTGTTATAGCTGGCTAACCTAGGGCCCCCAAACACAGGGCCGTCCACGCCGGGTCACGCACCCCCTCTCCCCCTGCCCCCACGACGGAGCCAGACCCATCTGTCCCCTTCGGTTGTTACTCCCCATGGTGGAACCATTAGTCACGACGTGGGTGGGCGACGGGGGAGCAGTGTGGGGTGGCGCCCTGGATACCGACTCCTTGAGCGCCACACTCACCAGCCAGGACACCCTGGGCGGGCAGGGAGGGCGAGAGCATCGCAAGAAATGGAGCAGAGTGTCTGGGAGACAAATGGCGGCCTGGAGACGAGGGGCAGGAAGGCCCCAAGCAGCCCGCTCCTCGTGCCCCCAACGCTGCCACGGGGCGGCGGGGCCTGACGCTGCCAGGGCTCTGGCTGCTGTGGCGCGGAGGCTGCCGGGTGACCGAGCCCTGGGCCACGAGGGCTAGTGACTTCACCTCCAGGGCGGCGGCCATAGTGGTGGAGCCCTTCCAGCAGCCCCCTTCTTGTCGGCCACTCGTGAGCCGGGATCAGAGCTGACCGCACCCAAAGTGACAATGCTGGGCAAGAACTTGTGTCTTCAGCGTTTGGGCAGAATGGCGTAACTGGCCCCAGCTGCCTGTGACAGGACACGGAGACTGTTGGCTCCAGAGGTCCGTCCTCTGCCAGGACCCAGCAGCCGGCACAGGGACAACACACAGGTGGATGAAACCAAGGGGACTGGGGCCAGCAGGGCTGCTCTTGCCATGGCCGCTGCCCTCTGACCACCCAGAAGGCCGGGCAGCAGGGAGACAGCCAGACCAGGGCCGGGCGCACCCAGTGGCACCCACCCTGTGGCCATTTGGCACTGAGGACAGGGCTCTGGGTCTCCCGTGCACCGTGCAGAACTGAGGGGCTGTTGGCACCAGAAAGCCCAGAGCTCTCGGCTCTGGGGCCGTCAAGGGCAGTGCTGGGGCCCGGGGCCCTGCCTGGTCCCGGGATGGAGCAGAGCCCAGGCGGAGGCTGGAAGAGCAGAGGGCTTGAGGAGGGAACCGGAGACCTCTCGAGGGGCAGCCCCCTCTCTTCCCGTGGGCACACCTGGCTCCCTGGGCAGAGCCTATCACGCAGCACGCAGGGTCTGTCTGGGCTGTTGTGGGCGTCGGCCAACCGGAGGAGCCGGGAGTGGGAGAGAGGAGCACTGCCCGCCCGAGGCCAGCGCGCCTGGGTCACCAGGAGTCCCTCATCCATTTCCGCTTGGGAATCTCTTCCAAAGCCCCTCCAAGGGGCTCCAGGACACTTCTTTATGAAGGGGGACAGGGCGTGTGGCAGTGCACACATCAGGGTGGCGGTCCTGTCCTGGCCTCCTCTGCCCAGGGGCTGGCAGGACGCCACGGGCTGTGGACACACGCCCTGGTCTCCGCACTGAGACTGGAGGCCGCTGGGTGCTGGCCTCAGGAGCGCGTCCACAGCCCCGTCCCGGCTCCCCAGCTGCAGAACCTCCTCCCGGGCCCTGCGGTGTGAGTGGGAGTCACTGAAAGGTCGAGAAGGAAAGGCACGCTGCTAACAGCTGGAGCCCCCGCCGGAGGCCGGCAGACGGGTCACCCTCGGGCCGGCAAGGCCAGGCGTGAGGCCCCATCGCAGTGGACACGAGTCACCGCCCCTCAGCACCCCGCCCCACCTCGTACCTCTCCCACCAGCCCGCGCACCATCGACCACATGCCTTTGCAGTCAGTCAGTCTTAGAACCACTCCCTGACCTAGGAGGAAACACAAAGGAGGACTCTCCAGGAGGCCAGGGGGAGCCCGAGGAGCGCACGGAAGGACGGCCCAGAGAAGGGAGGGCTTGCACCCAAGGGCTGAGACCCAAGTAGAGGGAGGGAGGAGGCGCTCGCCTGAGACCGTGGGCCCGCGCATGCCCCAGGCCCACCCGGCTTCGGTGGCGGAGCCGCCCTGACCAGAGAGACCCCAGGAGAAGCTGAGCAGTGGTTCCCGCTGCCCCTCCCCTTCCAGACCCTGACCCAAGGCCATGCCTCCCACCTGCACAACCCCAGAGGACAGGAGGCGACCCTGGGACTTCGAGGATGAGCCACCAAGTATAAGGCCTAACGGCGGCCTTGCCCCACCCCCCCAGCCCTCTCCCTAGGATAAAACACTTAGAAATGGAGCGGGCGGGCAGTGAGCCACAGGCGGGCAGTGAGCGGCTTGTCCCGGGAGTGGTGTGGGTACTCAGCACCCTGCCCAGCCCACGTGGCCAAGTGCTCGGATGTTGGGGGCAGGGCGGCCGTGGAGGACCTTCCCTCCTCCCCCTGTGGTGCCAGCCGCTGTGCTTCCTTGTCACGTGCAGATTGTGGTCTGAGAGGGGCCGGAGCTCTGGTTCCAGGGATGGGGTCAGCAGGCCGGGTAGGGCAGTGGGTGGCTGGGAGGCCAGGCTGGGGCTCAGTAGAGGCCACAGCCACGCAGGTTTTTGGCAATGATGACGTCCGTCACGGCGTCAAACACAAACTGGATGTTGTTGGTGTCAGTAGCACAGGTGATGTGGGTATAGATCTCCTTGTGGGCTGACTTGTTCTTGCTCTCGTACTGGGCCTGGATGTAAGCCACGGCTTCCGTGAAGGCGCTGGGGCCTGTGGAGAAACCAAGGGGGAGGGGGCACAGGTGAGGCAGGCTGACCCAGGGCCTCTCGGCAGCCACCTGCAGGAGAAACCTGACGGAGTGAGGGAAACTTCACAGCTCAGCTAAATCACCAGCAGACCATGAAATCAGCCAGCACTGCACATTGTTTCAACATCATGTAAGAAGGCCCTGGCTCCTTTGCTCAGCGGTAGAACGTTGGCCCGGCGTGTGGAAGTCCCGGGTTTGATTCCTGGCCAGGGCACACAGGAGAGGCACCCATCTGCTTCTCCACCCTTCCCCTACCCCTTCCTCTCTGTCTCTCTCCTCCCCTCCCACAGCCAAGGCTCCATTGGAGCAAAGTTGGCCCGGGCGCTGGGGATGGCTCAGGTGCTAGAATGGCTCCGACGGCAGCTGAGCAATAGCCCAGAGGGGTGGAGCATCGCCACCGGGAGGGCATGCCGGTGGATCCCAGCTGGGGGCGTGCGGGAGTCTGTCTGCCTCCCTTATGCTTCTCACTTCAGAAAAATACAAAAAAAAAAATCATATAAGAAACAAAAATGTCACGCTTCACTGTGCCTCCCCTGTCTTCGGGGTGAGTAGTGTGTCATGACACTCCTGCTTCGCTTCTGTAAGTGCACCTGACTCCTGACTCCTGATGCAAACGTTCTTTCTTCCCCAGGGTCCTGCTCAAGCAGGTCTGAGCCAGCCCTGGCTGACCCTGCAGGGCCTGCGACCTCTCCTGCCTGCGACCTCTCCTGCCTGCGACCTCTCCTGCCTGCGACCTCTCCTGCCTGTGACCTCTCCTGCCTGTGACCTCTCCTGCCTGCGACCCTGCAGAGCAGGCCCACGTGGGCAGAACCCGGAGCCTGTGAGCCACTCTGGCCTCCTTCTGCTCACCCCGCCCCTCTTGGGCTCACCATCCGGGGACTAAGTTGTCTGGCTCCCTGATTGGCCACCTTCCTTGGGGTGGCATGTCGCTCTGCTCCTGGGAGAGCCCAGGAGAGGGTGAGCAGCTGTGTTTAGGAAAGGGCGGAACAGGACGCCTTGCATTGAACGCTCCACAGGCTCCAGAGCAGGGGCCCAGGCAGACGGGGGGCTGCCGCAGCCTCGGAGGGAAGCAGCAAGCGGTGCCGGGGTCAGGAGCCAGTGTTAAGCTGGTGGCTGCCCATGCGGACCGGAACCTGGGAGTGGCATGGCTGAAGGGGGTCCCAGCCCCTCAGGCACGTGCGTACAAGCTACCAGGCTCGGCCTTAGGGGTCTGCCAGACCACAGCTCTTTCTTAAATCTGGGCTGGAGGTGAGGATGGCACCTCCGGGCAGTCATGCCGGCCTCGTCAGCTCCAGACCAACCTTGGTGACGGACCTACCTTGCCGGCCTCTGCTGATGTCCAGGCCATACTCATGGTCAACCAGGCAGGACCCACAAACCCCAGCTTACAGCTAAGAGGAGGCTGCCTGGTGGGGCTGCTGAGCCCACCCACCCCCTGCCCCTGCTGGGGCCTAGCCTATGGGGCAGTCGGCCTGATCTTGAGGAACAGGGAGTCAGGTTTGGGGGCTGATCAGGCTGGGGATACCCCCTTGGTTCTCTGGCTGGGTCCTGGCCATCTAGAAGAGCGGACGGACCTGGGCTGCTCCGGCCGCCCTTGCTGCTCCGGCCGCCCTTGCTGCTCCATGGTTGTCCACCCCCCCCCCCCCCACGGTTTGGTAAGCCCACGGCGACATCCTTAGCGCCCTCCCCAGGGAGGCTGGGTCTCTGCTGCTCCCTCGCCTCCAACGGGCCACTGGAATCTTGTGACCACCGTACGGGAAGTGTTATGATATTTGTTAGTTATAATCACAACAGTAACAGCAAATGCAGAGTGAGCACTTACTATGCGCCAGCTGCCATGCTGAACGCTCCATGTTCACTAGCTCCCTCGGTCCTCCCAGCACTCTGTGACGGAGGGGTGGACAATCACCGTGATTGTCCTCATCCCACAGGTGTGAAGCCTGAGGTGTCAAGAGGGTCTCTAACCTGCTGCGAGTGGCAGAGCCAGGGTATGACGCTCGGCTGCGGGACGCGAAGCCCCTGGTGGCGAACCCCGCATCGCCTGGGTGTGGTTGCCTCACTGATTTACAGACGACCAGGCTGAGGCTCCAAGAGGCTGCCGAGGCCACACGGCCAGGATTCCCACCCTGCTTGCTCAACAAGGATGCCCCTGGCTGCCCAGCCCCCTCGGCACAGCGCGCTGGGTGGGCGTGCAGGGCGCCGCCTTCAGCTTTGTGTGAGATTCTCCGCAGAACCGTCTGGAGCACCCTCAGGGCACTGTACAGGGGATGGAGCCTTGGATGGGCCAGGCTGTCGTTCCTACCTGTGTATTCGGGGAAGCAGATGGTCAGCGGCGACTTCCTGATCTTCTCCTCGAACAGGTCCTTCTTGTTGAGGAACAGGATGATGGACGTGTCCGTGAACCACTTATTGTTGCAGATGCTGTCGAACAGCTTCAGGGACTCGTGCATGCGGTTCTGCAACAGAGCGGAGAGGCGGGTGAGGGCCTGTGTGCGGGGCCTGACCCGCCGCGCCACCACACAGAGGGGCAAGCCAAGGAGAGGTCCGCCAACGTGGCTGGACACACCACTGAGGGACAGAGATGGGGAGACCCACGAGGACAAACGGGACGTGGTCCCCGCTTCATTCCACACGCAGGCAGGGTGGGGCGGAGCAGGGCGGGCGGGGCAGGGGACGCTGCCCCGAGACCCCGCCCTCAGGAGGGCAGCGAGGTCACTGGAGGGACTCTGGCTCACGGAGAAGACATGCACCATGCACTCAGGGCGGGGCCGCACCACCATCCAGCAGGTCCACACGGAGCCAGGGGCCATGCAGATTTCTTTGCCGGGCTCGCATTCAGATTGGCCAGCGGGGTGGGAGGTGCACGCATTCAGTTGGGGGACATTAACCGAAGACTGAGAGGTCCTCGAATTAATCCAGAGTTGGAAGCAGACACCAGGGGGACAGCATCTAGGGGGTGATCTTGCTGTGGCCTTGGTGTGGTTGGGGATTGGTTGGTCGGCTGAGCCGTGGCTGGGCGAGATGTCAGCTCTGGGTGAGCGGCTTATTGGGGCTGGTTTCTCAGTAGAGGGGTTAGAAGAACCCCGAGATGAAACTCAGCAAAACAACTTAAAACAAAGAGGAAGATTAAAAAAAACAAAAACCCAGCAGAAAACATGAAAGAAAGAAAGAGAAAAGGCCTGAAAAATTGGTTTGCCCAGTCTGAGGGCTGGAGGTGAACGGCCGGTCCATCCTGGGACCCCTGTGCGGGCTAGCGGAGGCCGTGGCCGCCTGGGGACTGCGCCTGCGTGGCGGGAGGTGGGCGTGAGGGGGAGGGGCCCAGCCCGAGCTGAGCGGCTGTGGCGTGTGCTGTGCGAGGTGGGCGGGGCAGGCATCACAGCAAAGTCACCCGCGGCGCCCCGGGAACCTGCTGCTTTCAACTCTCAGCTGTGGTTTCTCTGGAGGGAGGCTTCATACCTGCCCGGCTTGGCGGCTCCCTCACAGTCTGCGCATGGTTTTGGCCTTGGTTTGGCAAGGTAAGGCCCTTTAGGCGGCGGCGGTGGTGGTGGTGAAGTTGTGGCAGGCCCAGGCCCCGGGCTCCTGGGTGCGGTGACAGGTGGCTGGCCGGTGCGCGGGCAGCCGTCAGCCCCGGGGCTCCTGGCCGAGCTCCAAGGGCCACCTCCAGGCCCCCGTCGTGGGCAGCCCCAACTCGCCCAGGCTAGGGAGGGAGACGCAGGGCTGGCCAGAGGGGAAGGCCGGGGACCAAGGGCGGTCAGTGCAGCTCTGGTTTTTAGGGCAGAGCGTCCGTAGTCTACAACGTGTCCTTTAGTCGTGTGCCTGGACAGAGGCGCGGCCACTGCCACTGACTGAGTGGGGTCCTGAGCACAGGCCCTTGGACGGCTCTCCACAGCTGCCACTGACTGAGTGGGGTCCCGAGCACAGGCCCTTGGACGGCTCTCCACAGCTGCTTGGAGGCTGAGCTCCTGCCAGCACCGTGTTAAGGGGCTGCAAGTGGGCAGCTGCCGCGTGAACCAGTGGCAGGGCCAGCGCTGGACCCGGGGTCAGGCCTGGCCGGCTCCCCAGCTGCTCAGTGCTGCGTGTGCCTCGGACCCAGTTGTAGGCTTAGTTCTACAGCAGCAGCGCTGCTCTGGCTGCTGCACACGTGAGCCGCCTTCGTGGGCTGCTGTCGGGGTGTACAGCCCGTTCCTGTCCCCTGGACGGTGGCTCCTCCCTGGGCTGTATGGCTGGTCCACTTGGGGGGAGGAGAGGGGCCCAGGAGGCGCCCATTCCTGATCTGAGCTCATGTGCCTTGGCTTTCCTAGGGTCCTCTGCTCCAGCTCTCGCGAGAAAGGGCAGGGCAGATGGGGAGGAGGGCGGTGAGGCCAGGGCAGGACAGACCCAGGAAATGCAGGGGCCGAAGGGGCACGGAGGGGAATGCCCAACGCCCACCCTGATCAGCAGGGAGGGCCGGTGAGGAGTTTGCGGCGGGCTGACCGGGCTGCACAGGGCAGGCGGACCGGGAAGGCTGCCTGAGCTCAGGGCCTGGCACCTGCCCAGCTCCATGTGTGATGGAGACCTGAGGGCCTGGAGCTTGGGCCGGTGACTGCCAGACCCCTCCAGACACCCTCTGCTGCCACCCCGACCACAGAGGGGAGGAGGGCCCCTGCTCTGGGACCAGCAGCCTGGGACTTGGGCTGCAGCTGTCTGCAGGCCTGGCAAGGCACGTCCTAGGGGAGAGGCCGGGTCAGGGAGGGGGGCCCTTCACTCTCCAGCCCTGCGCTTTCTTTGACACCCACATCTCGCTTCCCTCCCCCAGGCGCTGCAGGATGGAGCTCTGACCACTGGGTGGCCAGTCAGACCATGAACGGGGGCTCCAAAGGCGTAGTGGACCAACGGGGCAGTGACGGACGGACGTGCTGGGGCCGCCCTGGCTCTGGGTGGTCACTGAGGCGGATATCCTGGGGCCGCCCTGGCTCTGGGTGGTCACTGAGGCGGACGTGCTGGGGCCGCCCTGGGCTCTGGGTGGTCACTGAGGCGGACGTGCTGGGGCCGCCCTGGCTCTGGGTGGTCACTGAGGCGGACGTGCTGGGGCCGCCCTGGCTCTGGGTGGTCACTGAGGTGGACGTGCTGGGGCCGCCCTGGGCTCTGGGTGGTCACTGAGGCTCTGGGTGGTCACTGAGGCGGACGTGCTGGGGCCGCCCTGGGCTCTGGGTGGTCACTGAGGCGGACGTGCTGGGGCCGCCCTGGGCTCTGGGTGGTCACTGAGGCAGATGTGCTGGGGCCGCCCTGGGCTCTGGGTGGTCACTGAGGTGGACGTGCTGGGGCCGCCCTGGCTCTGGGTGGTCACTGAGGCGGGTGTGCTGGGGCCGCCCTGGGCTCTGGGTGGTCACTGAGGTGGACGTGCTGGGGCCGCCCTGGGCTCTGGGTGGTCACTGAGGCAGATGTGCTGGGGCCGCCCTGGGCTCTGGGTGGTCACTGAGGCGGACGTGCTGGGGCCGCCCTGGGCTCTGGGTGGTCACTGAGGTGGACGTGCTGGGGCCGCCCTGGGCTCTGGGTGGTCACTGAGGCAGATGTGCTGGGGCCGCCCTGGGCTCTGGGTGGTCACTGAGGCAGATGTGCTGGGGCCGCCCTGGGCTCTGGGTGGTCACTGAGGCAGATGTGCTGGGGCCGCCCTGGGCTCTGGGTGGTCACTGAGGCAGATGTGCTGGGGCCGCCCTGGCTCTGGGTGGTCACTGAGGCGGGTCCACGCACAGCCCGGTGCCCGTCTAGCCCCAGCCCACCCTCCGTGCTGGTGAGCTCGGGTCACACTTGGCTACAACCCCCGAAGTCACTGAGAATGATGACGGTGGTACCAGAGAGAGCTGCACAGCCGAGGCCCCAGAAGCCTCCCCCAGGACAAGGCAGGGCTTGGGGGCTTTGCTGCACCCCAAACTCAGGGAGCAGCGGGGTCTGAAGGAGGAAGGGCCAGGTGGACGAGGCACACCGTGGCACCAGTCCGGGTCAGCCACCCAGGCAGCGACTTCCGCCTCACCCTGCCGAAGCCCCGTCGCGTGCTGGTCCCTCAGGACGGCGGCTCCTTCCTGCACCCTGCAGCCCGCACCCCAGAGCCCACCACACTGTCCCAGGCAGGACGGACGAGGAAACACCCAGAGGGGACAGGCCTTGCTCAAAGCCACCGTGACGACAGACCCACCCCATCCCCACGGCCAACTCTGCGAGGCACAGGGCCGAAGGCCACGTGTGCTGCAGACAGAACGAGCCGACCATGGCCACGGGCGTGACCCCGTGGCTCAGGAGCCCCACTCCGGCGACCCTGCAGGCGCATCGCACCAACGCCCGGCTTCCTTGGCAGGCTGTGTGAACGGGCCCACCGTCCTGTGGGCTGGACCGGATGGGACCCTCAGTGGACCCCCCGCTCAGGACAGTCACCAGCGACAGTACAACTGCCAACCCAGCGTCGCTGTGTCAGAAACAGCACCAAGTACTCCATGCGGATTCTCACCCATCACCACCACCCCACAGCTAGGCCCCGCTGTCACCTGGCTTCGACAGGTAACAGTAACTGAGGCCTAGAGGGTGCCACCCGAGCTCGGCAGCAAACCAGCACTAGGACCAGAGAGATGCAGCACCCGTGCCGGTGAGCACCCTGCGAGGCCAGGCTGGCAATCCTCCGAGGTCCCAGACCGAACACGACGCACAGCAGAGGCAGGACCCTGGGCTGGCCTCCTCCAGAGGGGCCGCAGCCCACGGCCGGCCCATGGCCCGCAGCTCGCCCCACACGCCGCTCTTGGCGGCAGGCTGGCCGGCACTCGGGGATGGCGGCCGGGGCTCAGAACTGCTCTTTCTGCTTTATGCACATTCTTGCCTGATGCACCCCGATTTCTTTTAGGAGGCTGAGCATGGCCAGTCCTCCCCATGCCCACCCAGGCTGGGCAGGTGCAGGCCACTCACCGTGGTCTCGTCTTCATGGAGCACCTGGTCATAGCCGCTGAGCGCGACGCAGAAGATGATGGCCGTGACGTCCTCGAAGCAGTGGATCCATTTCTTGCGTTCAGATCGCTGGCCTCCGACGTCGAACAGCCTGTGGGGAGATGGGGAGGGGGGCTGGTAGGCTGTGGGGCCCAGGCAGGTGGAGGAGCGCCTGCCGGGTCACACTCCGGGACAGGGGGGGAGGGGCAGGCAGGAGCCCCGCCCCAGGTGCTGAAAGGCTGACCCTGCATCTGTGGGGCGGGGCAGCCATCACTCTGTCTTACACTGGGCTGTGCTCACACGCAGTGAGTCAAGTACCTGCCCTCACGGCCCCAGATGTGAGGGTGCACCCATGTGACCCCTAGGAAACGCCTCTGTGAGGTCCTCCTCTAAGGGCCACATGCATACCCTGTTCTGGGCTTTCTCAGCATGTCTGTTCATGTTTGTGCTCTTGGAACGGTCCCAACTAGCCTGGGAAGGAGGCCGGCAGGACTGTCACCCGCTACATAGGGGTGACCCCAGCCCTGAACTTGGTGGAACACAGACCTGTAGACAAGTCTCTTCTCTATCTGACGGCTTTTTGAACATGAGAGCTCCTGAGGCAGGTGGATGCCAGGGCTGAGGCCGAGTGGCCAGCATCACCATGTCTGTGCCCGGGCTCGGCGTGGACGTCCCCGGGTCTCACCTGAAGTGGAGGTTCTTGAATGTGAAGTGGGTTTCCACGATGCCGGTAGTTTTGACCCTGGTTCGGAGAATGTCCTGCTCAGTGGGCTGGTAGTCGGTGGCCCCGATCCGATCCAAGCTGTCCAGATAGCTGGGGACGAAAGCACACAGAGGGGACCATGGGCCTGGTTCCAGGCACTGCTGGGGCACCCGCCCTCACAGGCCACCGTGGGAACATGGCGCCACCGTGTCCAGCGCCAGGTGTGTGTGGGGGGAGGGGCCTCAGATAGCCTCTAATTCGGACACATCGGGCTCTGTGCGTAGTTTCAGGCACACCCAGGCAAGGTGAACTTTTCAAGGAGAATGACATGTTTATAATGCTGCTTTGTTGTTTCCTCACATGTGATCATGCTTCATCCTTAATTTCCCAGTTAAATGCACTCATCTATAGATTAGAGAACTGAGGGTCAATGAAGGTCAGCGCCTTGCCCAGCTGTGAGCCGGACTCGAACATCTGGCCCCGGAGTCCAGGCTCCAACCAGGCTCTATAGGGCTTTCCCAGAGGATAGCTTACGTTCTCCTCATTTTTAACTTTAAAGACAGAGAACAGGAAAGTCTCTTCTCTGAAGTAAAACAGAATGGCCTCACGTTAAGTTATTTTCTGCCTGTCTGGCCCCTGACTTGTGTTTCTGGGGTCGGGGTTCTCCAGAGCGAGCAGGTGGCTGGCCCCTTGCAGGGGCTCCGTCGTCTGGCTGCCCTCTCATGCCCCCACCTCCTTGGCCTCTTCCTCATCTTGGGAGCAGGCGGAGAAGCCCCTTCCTGTCACCTGTGGTGGAACGTGACCCGCATTTCTGACCTCAGCGCCCCCTCTCACGCCCGAGCCACTGCCCGGGACACTCACTATTTGGCGGAATCGTTGAGCTGATACTCCCGGGACCGGCTGAAGCACTCCTGGATGCCCGAGTCGCCCCAGAGTCGCATCATGGCGGACAGCAGCTCTGCAGAGAAGGGCTCGGTGTCCTCCATCCGGCTCACCACGTCACACACCATCTTGGCATCGGCCTGCGAAGAGACGGGGGTGGTGGCTTTGGGGCTTGCTGGAGCACCGGGGCACCAGGACAGCACTCGGCCTAAGCCCGGTCAGGAGAGGTGGGCCGCTGTCTGAACATCCCCCGTGCACTGGGATGCACTCGCAGTCTGATTTCTCAGGGCCCGGGGTGTGCAGTAAGACAGAGCCCCCGGCGGAGGCTGGGCGTGGGGTGTGCCAGGCCCACCGTCTCCCTAACCTCATGGGGCCCCCAGGATCGGGGTCTTAATGCGTGGGCACAACAGTTAGTACGAGATGATTGCTCTGCTCTCAAGCCTCTTCGACCCCGCCTTCAGACTGAGCCAGGGAGGAGCCCGAGTCCCCAGCCCTCAGCATGTGGCTCAGGGAGTGGGCGGGAGGTGCTGGAAATTTGCAGGTGGCCTTCGGGTGGGAGAGATGAAGAAAATGAGGTCAGCATCTGCAAGATGCGTGGATGACAGAAGAGTCTGCACAAAGGCGTGTGGAACCAAAACCTTCTGGGAGACTTTTCCAGAATCGAGCTGTCCGGCTAAGTGGTGGTTCACAGGCCAGAGCCTGTCCCCTGCAGAAAGTCGACGGGGGAGGGTTCTGGCAGCTGTGTCCCCTCCGTACACCTGCCCTGGGAAAGAAGCTGCTCTGTCCTGGAGGCCAGCAGGCCAAGCCCACAACGTCAGCCCAGACCCAGGCCCCCAGACCCCAGACCTGGGGTTCCTGGGTCACTCTCAGCTGACCACCAGAAGGGCCTGGCCTCCCAGGTTCCCAGGTCAGAGAGGAGCTTCTTCGGCATCTAGGCCTGCCCTGAGCACTGCCCTGGACAGCTGGCCCGGGGCCTGGGCCTTGGTGCCCTCGGCAAGCAGTGCCTCAGGGCGGCAGGGGTGGGAGCAGGGGTGGGACCTCCACCTGGGGCTGAGCACAGTGCCAGCACCTGACGGTGTCCCCGGTGGCCGGGGGGCCTCGGGCGCTCCCCGTCCTCTCCCGGGTCCCAGCGTCCTGGCCCGTCTGTGCAATGTGCCGGTGAACCCGGCCAGACCTCCCCAACTTCCTCTTTGGGGCTTTCCTTCAAGGTTTCTGCCAGATCCGGAGGAGAGAGTCAGGGCCTGAGGGGCGGGCAGGGCAGTGACCTCCTGCTGAGTGGGGGACACCCTCCAATCCGAACGCCCCAGAGCCTCGTGACACCTGACAGGGAGGCCACAGCACGGGCACAGTTTGCAAGCTTCCACAGAGCCACCTTGCGCTTGTCCCTCCCAGGGTGACCTGGAGCTTGGCAGTGCCCATCCCAGCAGGTGTGCCATGTAGCTCAGGGCACTCTGGGCCAGAGGACACCCGGGGTCTGGAGCTGCCCTCCCAGCTTCACGGTCACCAAGGTGAGGTGGCGGTGGTGAGAGGTCTTGTGCTGATGCCACCTCCCTCCCCGCCCCCCCTCAGCCCAGTGTAGGAGCCCCCGTCCGACTGCTCAAGCCCCATCGGGGACGCCCGGAGTGGCGCCTCCTTGGACTTGCCTCTCCCCTCAGCCCAGTGTAGGAGCCCCGGTCCGGCTGCTCAGGGGTCCGGCTGCGCAAGCCCCACCAGGGACGCCCGGAGCGGGGCCTCCTTGGCCTTGCCTCTCCCCTCCAGAGCCTGCTGTCCTGTTGGCTTTTCTTCCAAACCCACTATAGTCAGCCCACTTGTCCCCGTCTCCTCCGGCACGTCCCTGAGTCCCAGCCACCGCTCTCCCTCCTGGCTGCCCCTGGCCCCAGGGCTCCCTGCCTCCCTCCTGCTCTCCAGCCTGCTCCCCACACAGCAGCCAGCCTCCTCCGGGAGTACCCTCCAGTAGTACCCTTTCCAGGAAGGCTCCTCCTCCTCCTGCAGCCCATGTGGCTCCTGACTGCCCTCCTCCCAACTGGCCCCTGGAGGCGGCCTGGCGGGGCCTGTGGGCCGTCCCATCAGGAGTGCAATTGGGCAGTTCACTGACGCGGGCACCTGGCAGGGCCCTGCGCAGTCTAGTGGGGCCAGGACATTTCTCACTCGGTCACTGGTACATACCAGCACGCCTGGCCTCCGGCCATGAAACGCCTGTACAACCCAACTCCTGCCACTGAGAAAGACACCTCGCAAGTATGTAACATGTTCCGGGTGGCACAGTAGGAAGCGATGGGCCAGCCCCGGGTCAGGAGGGCAGGTCTCTGCCCCAGGGGTGAGGAGTGGGCCCTCTTCCCACCACTCCCCTGCTGGCCAGCGCAGAGGGGGAGAGGGCCCAGGGGGAGGGCCCCCTGCGTGTGACCGAGAACGTGACTGCCACGCCCTCAGATGTGCAGGCCTGCCACTTCCCGCTGGGGCTGGCCGGGGTTGAATGTCCAGCTCCACGCCATCCAGACCCTCTGAGGAGCCCCTCCGATGGCGCCCTTTGGTCACCCCCTCGGTGCTCCTGCCATCTTCTGGGGGCTCTGGCCACAGGCTCAGGGCCACCTCGGCCTGCTCTCAGCCTGAGCAGAGACAGCCTTCATCTTTCTGAGACTCAGTGTCACCTGAGAAACGAGGGTGACAGTAGTACCCTTTTCATGGACTGCCTTGTGAGCTCAGAGCGAGCACCAGCACAGGGGTGGCACCGAGTCGGGGCTGTGGCTCCCCTCACGTCCCACGCTGCCCGAGAGGCCACAGGAGATGAGGAGGTCAACCCGCCTGCCCACGTGATACCGGGGCGTGGGAAGGGTGGGATATTCGGAGCCCTGGTCGGACTGTGCATTTCTGAATGTGAACCGCAGCCAAGGTGCCAGTCTTACGGGGTTAGGGTCAGGAGCTCTGCACAGGCTATGACTTCCCCAGGACACCTGCAGGAGTCTGTGTGGCACACCAATGATTTAGAAACAGCTTAGACAGTTCTTTTCTTTGTAGCCAGTGTAACCTTTCTGGTTCAATGTTATCTTATAATGGCCCAAAGCGGCTCCAGGCAGAGGCGTGGTGCTTTTGGGAAGCCCCACGACTCTGGGGGACACCCTCCACCGTCTCTGTGAGCATCCGGAGAGAAGGGTAGGCAGGGGGTGGAGGGCGTGTGCAAATGGGGCATCTCTAGTGTTTGGTGCAGTGGGGAGCTCAGCACAGGGTGCCTCCAAAGAACGGTGCCACCCAGGAACGGTGCCTCTCAGCACAGGGTGCCTCCAAAGAACGGTGCCACCCAGAAACGGTGCCACCCAGGAATGGTGCCTCCCAGAAACGGTGCCTCCAAAGAATGGTGCCACCAGGAACGGTGCCTCCAAAGAACGGTGCCACCCAGGAACGGTGCCTCCCAAGAATGGTGCCACCCAGAAACGGTGCCACCTAGAAACGGTGCCACCCAGGAACGGTGCCTCCCAGAAATGGTGCCTCCAAAGAACGGTGCCACCCAGGAACGGTACCTCCCAAGAACGGTGCCACCCAGGAATGGTGCCTCCCAAGAATGGTGCCACCCAGAAATGGTGCTACCTAGAAACGGTGCCCCCCAGGAATGGTGCCACCCAGGAACGGTGCCTCCAAAAAACGGTGCCACTCAGAAATGGTGCCACCCAGGAATGGTGCCTCCCAGAAATGGTGCCTCCCAGGAATGGTGCCACCCAGGAACGGTGTCTCCCAAGAATGATGCCTCCCAGGAACGGTGCCTCCTAAGAACGGTGCCACCCAGGAACGGGTGCTCTGGGCCGTTGCTGGGGAGCAGGGTGCCCAGTGTGTGGTGGGGGTAGCTATGCCCCCGAGCTGACAGTACCCAGTGGCCCCTCTGTGGTGCACAGGCCAGGGGCCTCCTGCCATGAGAATGTGCATCTGGGGACTGAGCATGAGTGTGCCTGGGACGTAGCACACCTGAGATCCAGGTGGCAGCATGGGACTGTCCACTGGCATCTAGGGTGAGGGACTCGGCTTCCAGACAGTTCTCTCCAGCCAGCAGCTGGTCCTGGAGAGCCAGAACCATACTATGAGGGGGAGGGGCATGGCTCCCAGGGTGCAGAACTTGCCTACCTGCCCACCCTGGCTCCCACCTGCTGGGCACAGACAGCCCTGCCCAGTTCACCCTTCCCAGAGACGTGGCCGGGCGGTGCTGCACCAGGAGGTGGGAGGCGCCTAAGTGGTGACCCAGGGGAGCTGGCATCAGCCCAGCTGAGCCACTGCCAATGACGGCAACCCATTTTCCATGCCTCGCCAGGGAGGTGCCCAGGTAGCCTCATTATCTAGATGGGATGCCTAACGTCACTTATAGCACTCAAGTCTTCAAAAACGCTTCCCTTCTCTTCAGGGCAATGTGGACTCTTCAATAAGCATCAGTGACAAAGAGGCTTGGAGCTCAAGTGTAATGAGGAGTCTTTGCCCATCCAGGAGATGAGATGCAAAATGATGGTGGGAAAATAAATAGGAATTTTCAGTGAGGTGACCTGGGTTCAAATCCTGGCTTTGCAGCTTTTTTGCTGCGTGACCTTGGGCAGACCTCTTAGTCTCTCTGAGCCTCTGGTCTCATTCACTCCTGCATCCCCGGGTTGTTTGTGCAGTTGACACAGGCGAAGGATGCAACACAGCTTTGCAACATGAAAAGCCCTGAAAATGTTGGTTATTATGAGCAAAGATGGAGCCCTCAGACACAAAGAGCAAGCTAACATAAAAGAGGCCTGCTTTGTACAAGACTGCAGGCACGCACGATAATCTTGATAACAATAATCATAGTAATTACAGTAATAACCCCTTCTATTTGAGGAGCTGCTTTGAACCTTTCAGAGTTTTCCTCCATCTCTCATCTTTTAGGCCAAGTGAAGTGTGAGTGCGTGAGTGCGTACACACCACACACACACACACACACACACACACACACACACACACACACACACACACACACACACACACACACACCAGTCCTCTGACTGCAGGGAAAAGCCACCATCCGCCCCGCCCCACCCTGTGCACTGCAGTTGCCCTGGCTCCCACCAGGGGGCAGAAGCGCATAAGCCAAGAGGAGAGGGAACGTGAGCTGGTCAAGTCCAGCCCAAGAGACCAGGCAGGGCAGGGCCAGGCCCATGGGGCATAGCTGACTTCCTTGACTGCTGACCCTGTTCCTCGAGGGGCAGGGGCAGAAAGACCCCGACTGCTAGAGGCCCGGCCGGGGTCCTGCAGTTCTAGCGGGTGGGGAATGGCAGAAGCAGGAAACAGGCAGCACCCTGGGACCCAGGGCGCCCAGGCCTCTACGCTTTGGGAGTGCAGCGTCCGTTCCCCCTCACACCCCGGGAGGCGCACCTCCCTCCCTCTGCAGCTGGGCCTCAGAACAGTGGGGCGTGGTGGAAAGAGGACCCCCGCCACCCCCAGGCAGGGGCCTGCTTTCCTGGCCCTGGGCTGGCCCGGAGCTCCCTAACTATGACTCTCAGTGGAGCTGATGCCACCCGGAAGCATTTCAGACATCTGTGAGGTGTCCTTGGTAGTGACAATAATTGGGGCTCTACAGACATTTAGGGGTTGGGGACCAGACCTGCTTGGGGCTCTTTCTTCGCTTCACTTGGACTTAGGGGTCTTAGCGAGACCCGCGCAACAGCATGTCAGTCCTCAGGGTCTCTGAGGGGCGCTGGGACCTCCTAGGGGTACCTCTGGCCTCAGGGAAGGGAGCCTTCCTGGTCCCCTGGGAGTATCCGGCAGCAGAGCCCAGGACTCGGCGCTGTTTCCTGTCTTGCCTCCTTTCAAATCCACCCACCCTTTCCTCAGCCCTCTGTCCACCTGTCCCCGTAACCCAGCTAGGAGGCACACCTGTCAAACATGCATCCACCCACGTACCGTCCACCCGCGGTCACATCAGCCACCGTGTCCACCCAGCACTCACTCCACACCCACCCGTCCCTCCCTCTGTCCCTCCACAGCATCTGGCTCTCCCTTAATCGTTCACTTGTGGGCCTACTTCTTCCACCCCTCGTTGAGTTAGCTAGCCACCCACTTCCCCGTCCGCCCACTTACTCACTGTCCCCTTGGACGACCGCTACTGAGCATCCTGGCCTTGAGAACTTTCCTATTGGGCATAGAGAGAACATGTTGCCCGAGTCTCCCCAGCTCGTGAGCCAGCACCCTGGACACAGCAGGGGAGCTGCCCCTTGACTTTGCTCCCCTCTCTCCCAGGCCCCGTCTTTGTCAGGGACGGTGGTCTTCTGAGGAAGATCTCCAGCCGGGTCAGAAGGTGGTCCAAACTTCTGGATTCCTCAGGATGTGTCCTGAGCCCCTCTGACAGCCTTCTCTGTCTGGGCCCAGGCCTCCTGTGGAGTGGAGTGGGCTTGGGCTTTCTGAAGGACCTCACTTTCGGAAGCATCACACACCCTTGCAGCCTCAAAACCCTTGCATCTTCCAGAAGCAGCTTTTTCAAGAATTGGGGGCTGTGGAGTGACTGTGGCCTGAGTCCTCCGAGGCCCTGTTACCAATTCCCGCACTTGACGCCTACAAGCTTCCCCTTGGAAACGGCCTGGCAGTCCCGTCACTGGTGTGGTTTCCTGCCCGGCCCAGAGCAGCGGCGGGAACTGGATCCTGCCCGCGCAACCCTGCAGTCCAGCGCGGCCATCAGCCGCATCACGCACAAGCCGTGGGGACAGAACACTCCGCACGGCGCCACCCAGGACGGTCTTGGCCTCCGCACGGCGCCACCCAGGACGGTCTCGGCCTCCGGGGGACAGTGAGCTGTGGGGGGCGGGGGCGAGGGGGGTACGTCAGGCAGAAGGGCTGTGCCCAGAAGGTAGGGCTCGTCCGGACCCTGGTCCTCCCCAAGGACAGAGCTCAGGAGGAAGGGCAGAGAGCCCGAGCAAAGCCGAGGGCCGTGCCAAGAAGCCGCGGGTCCTGGGGTTAGATCAGAGGCCCCTCCAGCACCTGCAGGGCCTGAGGACAGTGGTGGGCCTTGGAGACCCATGCGGCCCTTCGACATTAAACTCAGAACAGCCACCTGCCTACACGGATGGGCCATGGGTGTGAGCTTGCACACCGCCGGGGGGAGGCTCCCACTGCAGGGCCGCTGTGAGGGGTGAGGACTCTGCCCTCACGGCACCTGCTGGGATGCTGTCTGCGCGTGGGGCCAGGGCCGTCCATGCTGCCTGTGCCCTCCAGGCCGTTGGCTCCTCGGGCACACGGCTGCCTCCTGGGCACTGGGCTTGCGGCCCCTCCCTGGCTTTGCCCTCCTCAGACGAAACCGCTCCACTGCCCGTGTCTCCTAACACGGCCCCAGAAGGGGGTCCTGCGCGGGCAGTGGGGAGATGGGCAGGGTAAAGGGAAGCGGCCAGGCCACCGCTTCCGAGCAGGAAAACGCCGAGGTCAGACTGTGTGCTTATGTCACCAAGGCCTCGGCTCACCCCGGACGCCCAAGAATGAAGTGGGGATGCCCACTTGTCCAAAGTCCCAACCCTCGGTCCCTTTGGGACGGCCTTGTGGGGTGCCAGGGTCTCGTGGTTCCTGTTCTCCCCTTGGCGGGCCCAGACCTGCCGGTCTCTGCCTCCTGGCACCTCTCCGACGGGGGCAGTGGACAGCAGACTGCCAGCCGGGCACTATTCAGTCAGAAGTAAACTTCGAGGTGAACGCGACAGAAATGTCCAAATCTGCGATGCCCTCGCCCTCTGCCTCTTTTCCTGAGCTCCCTGTTCTAATATAGGAGAAAAGAACCAAAATTGGATCGGCTAAACTTCTAAGAAACGAACAAGGGCAGAATGAAATTACCCACACGGAGCTCAGTCAAAGGGAGAGAGAAGTGACAATGGCCAACCTCGTCTCTTCAGAACACCAAGTGACGACGCTGAATAGTTTAATTAGAGCCGCTTTGGCTGCGAGACATGAGCGGCACAATTATGGAAGAGAAGAGATGGGTGTGGGAACACAACACACAAGGCAGGGGTGAGGGGAGACGGGCACGCCCTAAGGATAACAGGTCTGGCTGATGGGCACCTCTCCTCAGGGTCATTCATCGGCACCCCTTCCTGTCTCCTCGTCCCCTCGCTGGAGACGTCAGTTGCTACACCACCCATTAGAGTGATCAGGTACTTTTTTTTTTTTTCCTCTAAAAGGAGCACGTCACCCTACTTCCAGGGTCCCAGGGACACCGACTAGAGCAATGCGTTGGGTGTCAGAAGTGGGATTCAGCCTACATTCTGCCTCGGATCGGCTCTGGGACCCTGGGCGAGTCTCATCTCCTCTCGGGGTCTCAATGCTCCCAAGAGGACAAGGAAGAAGACGTTGGCTAAATCAGGGAGGTCTGTGGACCCTTGCGGGTCTCTGAGGCCCTTTTAGGGGTTCATAGGATCAAAACTGTTTTTTTAACAATACTAATACATTATTTGTCTTTCTAAGCACAAAAGCAATAGTAAATAAAACTGCTAGCTCCTTAGCAGGAAACAGGGGCCCCAGACTAAGTTGCCATTGTATAGAGTGTGGCAAAAGTAGGTTTATAGTCGTGAATATGCGACACAGAGCTTATGCTTGTATTATTATTTATTAATTATTGTGTTATTTCACATATGGACCTCTGAAAACCTACTTTTGCTCCACCTTGTAGTCTTTGCCATCATGCATAAGAATGCCCTTGATATAGTAAAAATTATGAATTAAATAACCCTCTCCCCCTGAGTACACATCTTTTGTGTGATGAAATGGGAAGTATGCATAAACCTCTTCTTCTGCAGACTGAAGGATGAGGATTATCTAGAGACAGGCACTTGGAAAACAGAGCTGCTGGCTGCGACTGTCCCTTTCTTCACGGGACACCACTGTTAGATGAAAGAATGCCTGACCAACAGTGGTAATTCAGACTTGGGTCTTTGGCAGACATTTGATAAAAATGAACCAAGTGAGCCTATCACTTCAAGAAAAACAACAAACATATTTCTTACTGAAATAAAAGAATTCCAGTTTTCAAGGGAAACATGAGAATTTTGGAGAGCTAGTATTTACCACTGACAGCTTAATAGCTTCCCAATACCTAAAGACTTGTTTTTTAAGTCTTTATTTATTAATTTTAGAGAGGAGAGAGAGAAAGAGTGAGAGAGAGAGAGAAGGAGGGAGGAACAGGAAGCATCAACTCCTATATGTGCCTTGACCAGACCAGGCAAGCCCATGGTTTTGAACCAGCAACCTCAGTGTTCCAGGTCGACGCTTTATCCACTGCGCCACCACAGGCCAGGCCCTAGAGACTTTTTATATGATAAATCAGCATTGCAGTTAACAGACGCAAGTTGTGGATACTGTATACTGAAATGTGTCAACATTTGGAAGCTCTGCGTAACTCAGCGAACCAATATTTTCCAAATGACTAAAATGACGTTAACAGTCGTGTAGATAAGAGATTCATTCAAAGGGCAGAGTGAACCAATAGGTTCTTTTAAAGACTTCATTCTATAGAGCAGGTTTAGGGTTACAACAAATTGAAAGAAAGGTACAGAGATTCCCCATATACCCCTACCAATGCATAGCCCCTCCATTATTAACACCACTCAGCAGATCCCCCATATACCCCTACCAATGCATAGCCCCCTCCATTATTAACACCACTCAGCAGATCCCCCATATACCCCTACCAATGCATAGCCCCCTCCATTATTAACACCACTCAGCAGATCCCCCATATACCCCTACCAATGCATAGCCCCCTCCATTATTAACACCACTCAGCAGATCCCCCATATACCCCTACCAATGCATAGCCCCCTCCATTATTAACACCACTCAGCAGATCCCCCATATACCCCTACCAATGCATAGCCTCCTCCATTATTAACACCACTCAGCAGATCCCCATATACCCCTACCAATGCATAGCCCCCTCCATTATTAACACCACTCAGCAGATCCCCCATATACCCCTACCAATGCATAGCCCCCTCCATTATTAACACCACTCAGCAGATCCCCCATATACCCCTATCAATGCATAGCCCCCTCCATTATTAACACCACTCAGCAGATCCCCCATATACCCCTACCAATGCATAGCCCCCTCCATTATTAACACCACTCAGCAGATTCCCCATATACCCCTACCAATGCATAGCCCCCTCCATTATTAACATCACTCAGCAGATTCCCCATATACCCCTACCAATGCATAGCCCCCTCCATTATTAACACCACTCAGCAGATCCCCCATATACCCCTACCAATGCATAGCCCCCTCCATTATTAACATCACTCAGCAGATCCCCCATATACCCCTACCAATGCATAGCCCCCTCCATTATTAACATCACTCAGCAGATCCCCCATATACCCCTACCAATGCATAGCCCCCTCCATTATTAACACCACTCAGCAGATCCCCCATATACCCCTACCAATGCATAGCCCCCTCCATTATTAACATCACTCAGCAGATCCCCCATATACCCCTACCAATGCATAGCCCCCTCCATTATTAACATCACTCAGCAGATCCCCCATATACCCCTACCAATGCATAGCCCCCTCCATTATTAACACCACTCAGCAGATCCCCCATATACCCCTACCAATGCATAGCCTCCTCCATTATTAACATCACTCAGCAGATCCCCCATATACCCCTACCAATGCATAGCCCCCTCCATTATTAACATCACTCAGCAGATTCCCCATATACCCCTACCAATGCATAGCCCCCTCCATTATTAACACCACTCAGCAGATCCCCCATATACCCCTACCAATGCATAGCCTCCTCCATTATTAACATCACTCAGCAGATCCCCCATATACCCCTACCAATGCATAGCCCCCTCCATTATTAACATCACTCAGCAGATCCCCCATATACCCCTACCAATGCATAGCCCCCTCCATTATTAACACCACTCAGCAGATCCCCCATATACCCCTACCAATGCATAGCCTCCTCCATTATTAACATCACTCAGCAGATCCCCCATATACCCCTACCAATGCATAGCCCCCTCCATTATTAACATCACTCAGCAGATTCCCCATATACCCCTACCAATGCATAGCCCCCTCCATTATTAACACCACTCAGCAGATCCCCCATATACCCCTACCAATGCATAGCCTCCTCCATTATTAACATCACTCAGCAGATCCCCCATATACCCCTACCAATGCATAGCCTCCTGCATTATTAACATCACTCAGCAGATCCCCCATATACCCCTACCAATGCATAGCCTCCTCCATTATTAACACCACTCAGCAGATCCCCCATATACCCCTACCAATGCATAGCCCCCTCCATTATTAACACCACTCAGCAGATCCCCCATATACCCCTACCAATGCATAGCCCCCTCCATTATTAACACCACTCAGCAGATCCCCCATATACCCCTACCAATGCATAGCCCCCTCCATTATTAACACCACTCAGCAGATCCCCCATATACCCCTACCAATGCATAGCCCCCTCCATTATTAACATCACTCAGCAGATTCCCCATATACCCCTACCAATGCATAGCCTCCTCCATTATTAACATCACTCAGCAGATCCCCCATATACCCCTACCAATGCATAGCCCCCTCCATTATTAACACCACTCAGCAGATCCCCCATATACCCCTACCAATGCATAGCCCCCTCCATTATTAACATCACTCAGCAGATCCCCCATATACCCCTACCAATGCATAGCCTCCTCCATTATTAACATCACTCAGCAGATCCCCATATACCCCTTCCAATGCATAGCCCCCTCCATTATTAACACCACTCAGCAGATCCCCCATATACCCCTACCAATGCATAGCCCCCTCCATTATTAACACCACTCAGCAGATCCCCATATACCCCTACCAATGCATAGCCCCCTCCATTATTAACACCACTCAGCAGATTCCCCATATACCCCTACCAATGCATAGCCCCCTCCATTATTAACACCACTCAGCAGATCCCCCATATACCCCTACCAATGCATAGCCCCCTCCATTATTAACATCACTCAGCAGATCCCCCATATACCCCTACCAATGCATAGCCTCCTGCATTATTAACACCACTCAGCAGATCCCCCATATACCCCTACCAATGCATAGCCCCCTCCATTATTAACACCACTCAGCAGATCCCCCATATACCCCTACCAATGCATAGCCCCCTCCATTATTAACATCACTCAGCAGATCCCCCATATACCCCTACCAATGCATAGCCTCCTGCATTATTAACACCACTCAGCAGATCCCCCATATACCCCTACCAATGCATAGCCTCCTCCATTATTAACATCACTCAGCAGATCCCCCATATACCCCTACCAATGCATAGCCCCCTCCATTATTAACACCACTCAGCAGATTCCCCATATACCCCTACCAATGCATAGCCCCTCCATTATTAACATCACTCAGCAGATCCCCATATACCCCTACCAATGCATAGCCCCCTCCATTATTAACACCACTCAGCAGATCCCCCATATACCCCTACCAATGCATAGCCCCCTCCATTATTAACATCACTCAGCAGATTCCCCATATACCCCTACCAATGCATAGCCCCCTCCATTATTAACATCACTCAGCAGATTCCCCATATACCCCTACCAATGCATAGCCCCCTCCATTATTAACACCACTCAGCAGATCCCCCATATACCCCTACCAATGCATAGCCTCCTCCATTATTAACACCACTCAGCAGATCCCCATATACCCCTACCAATGCATAGCCCCCTCCATTATTAACATCACTCAGCAGATCCCCCATATACCCCTACCAATGCATAGCCCCCTCCATTATTAACATCACTCAGCAGATCCCCCATATACCCCTACCAATGCATAGCCCCCTCCATTATTAACACCACTCAGCAGATCCCCCATATACCCCTACCAATGCATAGCCCCTCCATTATTAACACCACTCAGCAGATCCCCATATACCCCTACCAATGCATAGCCCCCTCCATTATTAACACCACTCAGCAGATCCCCCATATACCCCTACCAATGCATAGCCTCCTCCATTATTAACACCACTCAGCAGATCCCCATATACCCCTACCAATGCATAGCCCCCTCCATTATTAACACCACTCAGCAGATCCCCCATATACCCCTACCAATGCATAGCCCCCTCCATTATTAACATCACTCAGCAGATCCCCCATATACCCCTACCAATGCATAGCCCCCTCCATTATTAACACCACTCAGCAGATCCCCCATATACCCCTACCAATGCATAGCCCCTCCATTATTAACACCACTCAGCAGATCCCCATATACCCCTACCAATGCATAGCCCCCTCCATTATTAACATCACTCAGCAGATCCCCATATACCCCTACCAATGCATAGCCCCCTCCATTATTAACATCACTCAGCAGATCCCCCATATACCCCTACCAATGCATAGCCCCCTCCATTATTAACATCACTCAGCAGATCCCCCATATACCCCTACCAATGCATAGCCCCCTCCATTATTAACACCACTCAGCAGATCCCCCATATACCCCTACCAATGCATAGCCCCCTCCATTATTAACACCACTCAGCAGATCCCCCATATACCCCTACCAATGCATAGCCCCCTCCATTATTAACACCACTCAGCAGAATGATACACTTTTTTTTTTAACCAAGGAGGAACCTACATTGACACGTCATAACCGTCCAAAGTCTACAGTTAACAGTAGGGTTCACTGGGTTCTGTATATTCCATGGGTTTGGACTAATGTATGACTTGTATCTGTAATTATGGCATCGTACAGAGTATTTTCACTGTCCCCCAAATTCTCGGTGCTCTGTCTGTTCATCTCTCCCTTCTCCTCCTCTCCTTACAACTATTCACCATTTTACTGTGTCCACAGATTTGCCTTTTCCAGAATGTCATATAATTGGAACCATCCAGTGTGTAGCCTTTTCAGACTGGCTTCTTTCACTTAGCCATATGCATTTAAGCTACCTCCATGTCTTTTCATAGCTTGATAGCTTGTTTCTTTTTAGTGCTGAGAAATATTCCATTGTATACACCACAGTTCATTTATCCATTCGCTTCCTAAGGGACATTTTGATTGCCTACAAGTTCGGGCATTTATGAATAAAGCTGCATAAACACCCAGGTTTTTCTGTGGACATAAATTTTCCCAACTTTGGGGTAAATACAAAGGAGCACGATTACTGAATCATAGGGTAAGAGTGTGCACAGTTTTGTAAGAAACCACCAAACCGTCTCCCAGAGTGGCCGCACCCTTTGCGTTCCCACCAGCAGTGAATGAGCCTTCCCGTTGCTCCACATCCTCACCGGCATTTGGTGTTGTCAGTGCTCCTGATTTTGGCCATTCTGATAGGCGTGTAGTGAGTGGTTTCTCATTGTTTTAATTTGCATTTCCCTGATGACAGACAATGTGGAGCATCTTTTCATATGCTTATTTGCTATCTGTATATCTTGTTTGGTGAGTTTTCCGTTAAGGTTTTTGGCCTATTTTTTAATTGGGTTGTCTGTTTTCTTATTGTTGAGTTTTAAGAGTTCTTTGTATATTTTGGATAAAAGAGTTTCAATCGGCTGTCTTTCTCTTGCAAACGTTTTTTCTTAATCTGTGGCTTGTCCTCTCATTCTCCTGACATTGCCGTTGGCAGAGCAGAAGTTTTTTATTCAGTCGTGGATCGTGTCTTTGCTGTTGTATCTAAAAAGGCACTGTCATACTCAAAGCTATCTAGATTTCCTAACGTATCTTCCCGGAGTTTCATAGTTCTGTGTTTTACATTTAGGTCTCCAGTTCATTGTGAGTCAGTTTTGGCAAAGGGTGTAAGATGTGTCTTCAGATTTTCTCTGCACGTGGACGTCAAGTTGCTCCAGCACCACTGGTGGAAGAGACCAGCGAGTTTTAACAGGCAGAACAGGAAAGGGTCATTGGTAGAGTTTCAGATTGCAGCTACCCTTTAAGAAACTACCATTGGCCCCATTTGCGTGAGCTTCAAAGAAGAATTATCTGAAAAAGCTAGTGAAATACTTCTTCTTTATCAACTACATGTGTGTGTGGGGCCAAATTTTATTCATATTCTTCAGCCAAAACAACACATCTCAACAGATTGAACACAGAAGCACACGTGAGAACTGAGCTGACCCCTATTTGCAAAAATGTAAAACAATGATGTTCTTCTTACTAAAATATTTTTAGAAAATATAGTGATTTTTCATAAAAGTTTTATTTATATGAATGTGCAATGGACTGATTACAGTTATTTTTAAGTGAGTAAAGTTTAAATTTTTCTTGGTTTTAATTTCCCAACGCCATAAAGGTTGATAGCTATAATTTATGTAAAAAAATTGTTTACTGGGGCCCTCAATTTAAAAGACTGTTAAGGGGTTCCAAAACCAGGAAGTTTGAGAACTGCTGACCAGGTCATCTTTCCCAAACATTATCCCCAACACCTTGGGCCAATGTCCTGTTCCCCCTGATGACTATCACTTGTTACCTTTCTCAGACACATCTTTCTACTTTATAGACTTCGTGTCCCTTTGAAAACTCTGTGTGAAGTATTTTGGAGAAAAGTTATCCACGAGAATACCCACAATGAAGCAGGACGGAGGAGTAAACCCCAGCGGTGTCCTGTTTTCTGCGGGAAGCGCTCGGCCCGAGGCCCTTCCCTCTCCGTCAGCCGGGGGCCCAGGTGGGAGTGGGAAGGATGGACCAGCCCCAGCCTCAGACTTCCCACCTGGGCTCTCAGGCTGAGAGAGAGGAAGGAGTCGCTCTGACGGAGTGGACCCATGTCAGTAAATGCGGTGGCCCCAGTCCCCATCTCACCTCAGGCTGGTGGCCTCTGGGGACTGTGGTCAGGGGCCAGGGAAGGCCAAGCCAACCAGCCCAGTTTCTACTGTGAACCTTGGAGCTGGCAACACACCAACTCACACGCACGTGCACACTCGCACACACACCCGCTCAGAAAGCCGGTATTCAGGAAGAGCCCTAGGAGATGACAGTAGCTAGCATTTAGCAAGCACTTCCCTTGGCCTTATTTCATTTAATGTTCACAACTATTATCACCTTCTTCCTTTTGTCATCAGAGAAACCAAAGCTCAGCGAGGGCAGGAGACTGGTCCAAGGTCACTGTGTACGTAAGTGGCAGAGCTGGGATTTGAAGTCTGGTTGGCTGGCTCCAGGGCTCACATTCTATAATCACCACAGAGCACAGCTTCCCTCTGGTGTACCCGCCTCAGCTCCCAAGGGGAAACTGAGGCCTGGTGAAGCAAGTGGCGCCTTGTCCAAGGTCACCCAGCAAGCCTGGGGCAGCGCCAGGCCGGAGCCCTGGCCCGCTGACTCGGCCTTGAGGCGTCTTGGGAAGCGGGCACCTGGGACGCTCGGCCTTGAGGCGTCTTGGGAAGCGGGCACCTGGGACGCTCAGCCTTGAGGGGTCTTGGGAAGCGGGCACCTGGGACGCTCGGCCTTGAGGCGTCTTGGGAAGCGGGCACCTGGGACGCCCTCCTTCTGCCGTCACTTGTTGCCCTCAGCGCTGCTGCTCAGGGGACAGAGCTCTCAGGGGGCCTGGCAGGTGACCACCTGGGGACCCAGTGTTTGTGTGCTGACGCTAGCAGTGTTTACATGAGGCAGGTGGGACGGCGACACGTGTAAAAACAAAGGTGACAGATATTCCCATCAACTAAAACACAGGCAAGGCCAAGTGGCCCCCCTGGCTGTGTACCAGCTGAGCCTGGCAGAGAGGTCCTGGTGGGCGGCCCTGGGCAGGGCAGGAGGGGGAAGGCACAATGGGGCCACGCTGGAGGCCAGCTGCCCCGACCCCCGGTGCCTGGCCGTGGGAGAGGAGCAGGGGGCAGGGAGGCTCGGGCTGAGCCAAGCCCCTGGGGCCTGTCTCTCCCATCACATCAGCAGGGAGGGGGAGGGGGGGAGGGGGAGGGGGAGGGGGAGCCGTGCTGTGTCCTGCAAGGTCTGCGTCCAGCTGAGGGCCAGGTGGACAGGAGCTGTGCCAGCCCAGGTGGTACTCCCTGGGCAGCTTCCCCCAAGGCCTGGGATCAGGGTACCCTTCTGACTTTGCCCTGCCTACATTCTCATCTCCGCAGCATCGACACTGGGTGACCATGGGCATGGGGGCAGACAAGGCCCCAGCTGCACAGACCTGGGCATGGGAGGGTGGTCAGATGCCCAGTGGGCATTGTCTGCAGTCTCCACTTTGCCCGACTCTGGGGAAGAGCTGCATGGGATTCACTGAGTGAGAAGGTCAGCAATGGAACCCCCACGCAGCTGGGGAGGGGTGGAGCACTGGCTCAGGCTGACCCTCAGTCCCTGAAACTGCAGGGCCACAGAGCCCACTTGGTGCCACCTGGGCCCAGGTCCCCTCCCCACCAAGGCACTTCCTCTTCTTTGTCTCCCCCGCACGCCTCTCATGCCCTCTCTGTGCCCTCTACCCCTGACCCGGCCAGGGCACAAGCCAGCCCGTACAGCAGCTGGGTTGGGTTCGACTACATGGTCTGCCAAGGGGAAGACAGGCTGGGTTTCAGCTCTCGGGTGGCCCCTGGGTTAGGGACTACCCTGCAGGCCACCGCCTGCCACATAACTGAGCTGGAGGCAAGGGAGTGTGAGTGTGAAGCGCACTAGTTTTAAGCTGAGGCTCTTGAGATGTGAGTATGCCCCTTGGGTGCAAAGGATGACAAAGTTCTGGGGAGGGGGGTGAGTGTGTGCCAGGAGACAGAGGAGCTGGTCCATGAGTCACTGTGTGGAGGAGAGCCGTCCACCCACCCAGAGTACCTGCCCGAGGCTGTCAGATGAGCAAGAAATGGCCTTCTGATGCATTTGAACCATGAGACGTCGGAGGTGTGTTTGTCGCAGCAGCTAGTGCTGCTCTTACTGACACATCCTGCTCCTGTTCCTCCTCTTCTGACTTTTGTTCCCTATGTGATATCCGGCTTCTGTGTAGCCCTAGAGCAGGGTAGTCAACCTTTTTATACCTACCGCCCACTTTTGATTCTCTGTTAGTAGTAAAATTTTCTAACCGCCCACCGGTTCCACAGTAATGGTGATTTATAAAGTAGGGAAGTAACTTTACTTTATAAAATTTATAATGCAGAATTATAGCAAGTGAAAGCATATAATAATAATTACTTACCAAGTACTTTATGTCGGATTTTTGCTAAGTTTGGCAGAATAAATCTTTATAAAACAACTTACTATAGTTAAATCTATCTTTTTATTTATATCAATACTTTGGTTGCTCCGCTACCGCCCACCATGACAGCTGAACGCCCCCTAGTGGGTGGTAGGGACCAGGTTGACCACCACTGCCCTAGAATCTAGGGCCTAGATGATGGATTATCTGGTCCCGTTCCTCCTCCATGGCTTCAGCAGGCAATTGCTTGCCCTCTTAGTAAGACTGCAGCTGGCAGAGGGCAGGGGCCGGCTTTGCGGAGGATCAGAGAGCCTGTGCTCCCTCCGCCCTCCCCACCAGGAAAGCCGTGCCCAGCGGTGGCACTGCCCGGCCTCTCTCTCCCGCACTGACTGCGGGCACGGTTTCTGTCAGCCGTTGTGTCCACAGAACGCTGCGTGGCACCCGGTTGACACTCAAGAGCTGATGGTGAATTTTGGCTGTGTTTATATATCACCTGTACAATAATTTACTTAATATTTTCCTTTTGGCCTTTTAAAAAATCTATTTAAACTCCATTATAGGAGAGAGGAAATTTCGTATTACTAACAATAATACCTGCAAAAGGACATTGGATACGCCAGTTTTTGTCCTTTTCGAATGTGCATTAAAAGAAGTTAATAACTACTGAGATCACAGTCGGTGTGTTCATCCTTCCTGCAAGCTCAGATCTGTGCCCTTCACCCACGTGGGAAGCCCCGTCCACGTGGGAAGTCCGCAGCACGAGGCAGGCACGGAGTCTGTGCCTTCCTTCCTGGCCTTGGCTGTTGGGGTGGGGGGCCAGTGGGCCTGCCTCCCAGCTCCCCACACCCACCAGTCAACTTGAGGCCTCCCCTGTGGAGCAATGATGGCCCCACACTGCCAGACAGATGCAGGGGCACTGGGGGCTCTGTCTGCTAAAGAGCTTTGTTGTCATGGTGACCTTTGGTTTCCTAGCTGCCAACTTCCTCGTAGAAGGGAGCTGGAAGGTAGGCTCAGCAGGGAGGGAGGGGAGAGGGAAGGAGGACGGAGGGACCCCCCACCTGTCCACCGTCCCCAGCAGCCCAGGGGCTGAGCTGACACTTGCCCCTCCAGGAGGTGGGCTGTCCGTCATGCAGGGCCTGTATGGCACCAGGACAGCTTATTCTTGGGCGCCACCTATCAAATCCAGGACTGCCCCCCAAGCCTCTATGGCCCACCCGGACACCAAATGAAGTTGGGCAAAACCCCCAAAAGGAAAATCCCTCTGCCCCACACCCCACGTTAGACTTGACCGGCTAAGAAGGCGGGTATGGGGTCTGGCCCTGTCTCTCCGCCTGCACCCCGCCTCCTGCACCTCACTCCTCTGAGGCCTTCTCGTGTCCCCTCCCTACACTCACGCTCCAGCACCACATCCTAAAACTTGCATCTGACTCTGTGACCCCAAGCCACTGTCCTTGTCTCTCTGGGTGCTGGGACACTGCCCCCAGGTCACCCCAGTCCACGTAAGCCCTCTTGCTTCGTGCAGAGAGCAGGAGACAGGATCCTGTACCTTGGGCGTCATCCTGGGCCAGCCGGGGGCCCATCCACACGCCTTCTAAGTTGAAGGGGACTGGGCTGCCTCTTCATTGATCCTGGGAGGAAGCCAGCCCGGTGAACCTTATGGCACCAGGGAGCAGCCCCCTCCCAAGAGGCCCTGTGTGTACAGCAGCAGGGAGACCGGGATGGGAGGACACCTGGGACCAGCCCAGGCCGGAGCTCCGCCCCGTGAGTGTCCCTAGGACGGCCCAGACTGGACAAAAGCTCACTGTCCCAGGCCAAGGCCACGGCCTCAATCAGCTGTCCCCCGGGAGCAGGAGCGGCTGCACTGATCCACTGAAGGCGCAGCAGGCTCCCGAGGGCTGGGGCCCCCTGCGGCCCCAAGCCTTTGCTCCAGTCCCGGCCACATTGTGCCCACAGGCCCCACGCAGCTCCTTTCACTCCCTGGGCCTGGCCAGCAGCAGGCGGCGCCTTTGAAGTCGGGTCTTCTGTTCCAATTGGAGACTTTGCTCAGAACCAAAATTAGAGAGGCTACACAATCAGCTTGCAATTTAAAATGCCACCCAGGTCTCCCCCAACCAACCCCCCCCTAAAATGTCATCTTAATTAGATGGAGCTTGGTTTCATGTTTCCTGGGTTTCAAGGTAATTTCTCTAGGACATTTCCCTCTTTGTTGTTATTTTTATCTCTGCATAAGGTGGAGGGAAGGCTGGAAGCTCATCTGCAGGTCTGCAGACACCTCAGGCCTCCACCGCCTTCGTTAGGGGCCTCCTGACCGGCTCCGGCCCCAGGGGCAGGAGCGCACTGGGTGAGCACACTGGGTGAGCACACTGGGAAAGGCAGGTGGGGAGGTCAGCTGGGGGCTCTCTCTTCCATTTCCTTCAGCACAACTCTTCCTGGACGTCTCTCCCCTTGGGGAGCCTGGATGCGTCTGGCCAGCCCCCCCACGCCCCACCCTGCCCCCCTCACTCAGCTGTCACTCTTCCACGCCTAGTCGGCTGGCTGCCCTGCCCTGATGGCTGACGGACAGTGTCTTCCCAGGGAGACTGAGTCCGCTTTGCCGACGAGGATAACTCACGTACAAAGTGCTGCTTGTGGAATGAATGGAGCAATAGTGAATCCAGGCCACACGCTGAGGTAAGCACGGAGGGCTGTCTCCTTGGTGTGGGCAGGCCCGGCGACCCCAGGGTGAGCCGTCAGGAAGCAGAGAAGAGACTGCCTACAGCTTGTTCTCAGGTCTCTGTTCGACTTGACAGGAACCCCGGACGGCTGGGTCACAGGGCAGGATCGGTCATGAGAGGAGCTGAGACGCCACAGGTGTGGACAGAAATAGGACGCTGTCCTGGGTGCCACAGAGCACCTGGAGGAGAGGGTGACCAGCATCCTCCCTTGGTGCCTACCTACGCCAGCTGCATACTGGGACCACACGTGTGGAGCACACGTGCAGGGACAGCCAGCTCCCCCGTCCGGGATGGGTGGTCAGGGAAATCCTGAGGCCAAGTCACATCCGTGTAGGGTTGTTTGCAGGGGTGAAGGGATTGTTTTATGATCTAATTTCAAAACCTCTAAGGTTCGTTCCTTTTAGGAATTTCCCCGGTTTGGAGGGTCATAAATGAAAGTGGAAGAAGGAATATGAACTACAGAAAAGTGGAGAATGTCTGCCTTCACCGAAAAAAATAAAAGAATCTTAGAAACTGACTTGAGCCTAACTCTGTAATTGCGTCCACCTGGGCTCGTCCACCCCTCAGAAGGAGAGATGGACCAGCCTTCTTCTCTCGTTACAAATGATGGACATAAAAGCCAGCTACCAAAAAGTTAAACATGACGTTAAGTTCAGTGCATCTAATACAGCCTTATTTTGAAAAATAAAGGAAAAAATATCTCATTAATAGAAAAATCAATGTCTCCCTGGGCCCACTGAACGATGGATGAACAGCACCGCCAGTGGGCCGGCTTGAAGAGGGACCAGTGACCCGCCTGCCGGGGATGGCCACAGGTCTCAGCAGCCCTGGGGACAGACAGGAATTTGGGGCAGGGAGTGAAGAGAACACAGTGCCCAGCACCTGAGAATCTGGTGAGGGGAACCGGGCTCACTGAAGCCCAGGCTGCAGGACTCTGCGTCCCTGATGGGAGGCGCGCCCAGTGGCTCTGCCCTGGGCCCCGAGCGCCTACATCAGGCCGCCTCCTGTATCCAGGATCCAGCACCGGACTGACACAGCAGGTGCCCAGTCAGCATTTGCTGGGTGGGTGAACTTTGAAGGGAAAGAGCCCCAAAGCATTGCACCACAGGATTAGAAGATGTATAGGTGTTCTCTCCTCTGTGGCCCTCCAGGTCACCTCCCCGCTGGGCTCTGTGACACAAGGGCGCTGTACTGGGGAGACCAGAGATGCAAGCTGGCTTCAACCCGCGGGCCGGCTCTCAGCAGCTGCAGTGGCTGTCTGGGGTGCTGGCCGTACAAACGGACCTCCGAGGCCCGGCCCAGTGCTGTGACCGAGCAGCGGCAATGTCTGGGGCAGGAGCTGCTGATGGTGGTCAGGAGCAGCACACAAGCCAGAGCCGTGCCACTCTTTGGATGTGATCATCTCTGATCACACTTGGTGACATTGAAACATTGCAACTAGTGTGCAAGTATGAGAACGCCCAACAGTCACTAGGGGCTCAGCTGCCCCAGAAGGTGACACCTCTACCCAAGGCGTCACCCCCTATGACGCCGGCTCAGGCTCTGCCTCCTCTAGGATGGTCTTCCCAGCCTTTCCCGTGTCAGGTCTGTGTAGAAAGCGATGACAGCTGTACAGCACCTTCAGGGAACACAGGAGGGCTCCTTGGGCACACCTGCCCCCGAACGGCGGCTCTGGGACGGCTCTGCACCAATCCCCACCTGCTCCCCTCTGAGGTCTGGTGCTGGGCTCCGAACTGCACCTGCTACCTGCTGAACGGGCTCCCGGGTGTCAGCGTTGACAACAAGCCTGCGATCGCTGTGTGGGGCGGGGCTGTTCTTCCCCGGTGCACCCCGCCCCCGCCACGGGACGGCAGGGAGCTGGCGCACCAAAGGGGGGGACGATATCACGTGGAACTGCCTGGAAATGGCAGAATTAGTGGTAAAAGGCTGCTTGCAGCCCCTGCGGCCCTTGTCCGCCGACCCCACGCTGACTGACCTCGGAGGTCCTGCTTCAGGCCGTGGGGGTTCTGGAGCTGGTGTCGGCATGCTGTGCTGCACGGGCTGAGGCTGGGGGCGAGACAGTGCGCTCGGGCGCGTGCTGGGTGCTCACTGCAGCCTTTTATCCTCCCAGAAAACTTTCAGGTGAAATTATTCATAGACAGAAAAAAAGGTGTATTCTATGATTCATTCAATTAAGTAAAAAGCAGCTGTTTTAAATAATTTGGGACATGTAAGGAAAGAGAAACATCAGGGCAGGTCATAATATAAAGTTGAGGACACAGGCTGGTGAGGACTCAACACACAGTGACGTATCAGTTACACGGGCTGAGGGCTCAACGGCAGGCCGGCTGGCGGGTCGGCTGTGCCTGAGGCACCTTCGGAGCAGCAGCCAGTGTGTGACGCGCCCGTCCCCGTCCCCGGAGCGCGAGGCTGGCCACTTCCAAGCGTGGTGGGGAGCCTCGGGAGGCTACAGCAGAGGGAGAAATGGGATTCCGGTTCTGAAAGCTCGCTGTGGCTGCTGTGTGCCACCAGGCTGGGTGTGGGACCCGGAGAGAGGGGGGCACTGAGGAGCCCCAGGAGGAGACCCCAGGGCACCGTCCTCAGAGGAGAGACAATGGGGTTTGGAACCTCGGAGCTGGTGCTGTGGCTGCTGTGTGCCACCAGGCTGGGTGTGGGACCCGGAGAGAGGGGGTCACCGAGGAGCCCCAGGAGGAGACCCCAGGGCACCGTCCTCAGAGGAGAGACAATGGGGTTTGGAACCTCGGAGCTGGCGCTGTGGCTGCTGTGTGCCACCAGGCTGGGTGTGGGACCCGGAGAGAGGGGGGCACTGAGGAGCCCCAGGAGGAGACCCCAGGGCACTGTCCTCAGAGGAGAGACAATGGGGTTTGGAACCTCGGAGCTGGCGCTGTGGCTGCTGTGTGCCACCAGGCTGGGTGTGGGACCCGGAGAGAGGGGGGCACTGAGGAGCCCCAGGAGGAGACCCCAGGGCACCGTCCTCAGAGGAGAGACAATGGGGGTTTGGAACCTCAGAGCTGGCGCTGTGGCTGCTGTGTGCCACCAGGCTGGGTGTGGGAGCCGGAGAGAGGGGGGCACCGAGGAGTCCCAGGAGGAGACCCCAGGGCACCGTCCTCAGAGGAGAGACAATGGGGGTTTGGAACCTCGGAGCTGGAGGGGCCCTTAGAAATAACGCCCTCTGTGCTCTCTCATCAAACAAGCTGCGTTAGCTCAAGGTGACGGGGTCCCCCGCGGCTCAGCTGGTGGCTCCCAGCAAGGAGACAGGAGCAAGCTCAGGTTAGCAGGCAAGTGAGGCCGTGGGTGGGGGGGAGCAGGTGGCTGTGGAAACCCTTCAGGGAGAGGCCGCTGTTTGAATGGCCAAGTAGCTGAGGCCCAGGGGACCTTGGTGTGCCCGGGCTGGCCCTGGGCTTCCTGAGAACTGAACATGGCGGGTGGGAAAGGGGCAAGCTCAGAAGGAGCAGGTCCTGAGCTGCAGATCGAGAAGACTGGTCACCTCAGTGAGAGACAGGACACAGGTGCCACTGTGCAGATGAGGCCAGCAGGACCCAGGGGAGGGCCCAGGAGGCCGGCCCACCTGGACTTCCAGATAGCACACTGCGGACAGCAACTGGGCTCTGGGAGCCCCCTGAGTCCTGGCACAGTGTGCTTTGCTTTCCTGGGCATCACTGATGTTGCCTTTTACAAACCGAAGGCAAAGACCCCCCACCAGCGAGAGAGACTGCGACTTGCTCTGCTGCGGCACTCGCTTCATGGGACTCTGCTTGCCGTGTTCTGACACCAGACCGCGGCGTCTCTGAGCGACGCCTGTCAGCACACCTGTGAAACGGGCACAATGACGGCACGCACCTCACAGGGTGCTGTGAGTTGTAAAGGAGTCATTGCAGTCATTGCCAGCGTGACACCTGGTAAGAATTCAAGACGGCCACTGTGGTTTATTAATCACATATATCTAGAGCAGCTACAACCAACCCTCTGTCCGTGGAGTGTTCCACCTTACCTATGTTCCGCTGGAAGAAACACAGTCAAACAAGTACAAGTCAGAGGTTTGGACAAAGTAACTCACCAAATCAAAACAAAAAATCACAACCAACCAACCAACCCACCCCAACTTCTCTTTACATGCAGGCACACACACAATAATAATAATACGTTATCTGCTTCTGTGATCAGTGCTCAGAGGGTCAACAGAAAAACAGCTCCCCTCCCCCGATAAATAACTGGGAATAAGGCAGATGAAAAGGAGCAGCAGGCCCGAGGTCCCAGAGTGGCACCCCAGAGTCGGGCTGTGTCCAGGCTCCCCTGACCCCCGAAGCCTCCACCACACCCCTTCTGTAAGGGCCTTGGTCTTCAAGAGCACAGCCAAGGCACCCCAATGTACTTAGTGAAGTGTTACGCAATCCATTTATATTCTAGGCTGTCTGAAATCAAAACCCCTCAATCAACTGTACTGTGAGAGTGGACCCAAGCCCCGCCATCTAGACCGTGGTAGCTACGGGACGTGCTGACCAGTGTGCCAGCACCCACTGCTTCCAACACCAGCCCAGGCGCCCAGGCCCCCATCAGCACTCTCGGGTGTCCGTGGAGCGTGGCCTCGCCCTGGGCTGACACGGATGAGCCTGTGGCCACTTGGCACTGAACGGGTGGGTGAGAACACCACCTCAGGGACCCATGGTGGCGACTGCCAGGCTTCTGTAACTAAAACTGTTGTTTGCTGGAACTTCAACAAGGTAGTGGGAGATGAGTCAAACTCTCTAATTCATAAAATGCGCTTTAAGTAAAATTCCTCAGGTTGGTAGCTCAACTGGTAGCCCTGAAGGAGTCCAAGAGAATGAAGAAAGCTCTGTGGTCCTGCCGCTGACGCCTTCAGCTCCACAGAGAGCTCCCGAGCCAAACACAGGGGCACACAGGCTGTGGCTGTCAGACCATTTTGTATAAAAGCTTATATATTTTTTTAAAAATACTTTTTTTTTCTTTTCAGGGGTAAGCCAAATATGGAATCATCCCATTTTACAGATGAGAAAAATAAAGGCTGGAGAGAAAAGTATTTTACCTAGTGAGGCATTTGGAGGTGGGCAGTCCTAGCCCCAGGTTTTGGTTCTGGCCTCTGACTGTATGGCCTGTCTGAGCCTTAGCACTCGAACCTGATAGAGTCCCAACTTCTCCAGTACTGTGCTGTGAGTATTCATGGAAACAACATGAGCACGTGGTGGGTGGTCAGAGGTCAGCTGTTTCTATGTCACATGGTTGGCCACCTGTTTTAATCATCAGCACTGAGTGACCACTATTTGGGTCTTCTTGTCTATTTGTTAGTTTTCTTCACTTAAATGGAAAATTATGTGAGGATTACTCTTGTCAGGGGCCTCAGCTAGCAGCTTCCATGTCTGGCACACAGTAGGAGGCCCCTTTGAGATGGAAAGGGAGCTAGAGACCCTTTCCTTAGAGAAGGCATGCAGCCAAAACCCCCCAAACCCACACACAGAACTACACAGCTGAATACACATGTGCACGCACACACAACACACGCGTGTGAACACACACACACACACACACACACACACCAATCTGCCTTTGATTTCTGGGGCTGCAGCCCTAGAACCCCTAGCTAGGCAGCTGGCCAGCTATAAAACACAGGGACCCGAACGCTTTCTAAGCAAGCCACAAGGTTTGCTCTGGTTGTTTGGGGTGATGCCGCCCCCCACGCCTGGGTCAACGGGGTGGGTGTCTCCCTGTAGAGTAATCAGCCTGGCCGAGTCGCCTGTGTGACTGTCCCCATCCTGCTGAAGAGGCTGCTCCCTCACCATCTGCGCTGTGTGAAGGGGCTCCCCATGCAGACTTACTAATACTCTGAGATGTTGGGCCCATGTAAATATAATATAAATGCGCTTCCAACTCTGAGGCTTGTTACCAGAGGGAGGCTTGCTGAAATCATGCAGGGAGTTATCTGATATACCGAGTCGACAGCTTATTTGAAAAAGTGGTTCAGAGACAAGAAAGAAAGGGAGAAAGGAGGGTCCGGGAGAGGCCGGGGAGGGTGCATGGTGGACCCTTGGCAATGGCAGCTCCTCAGTCACATGGGACATCACGCCAGGCCCTTTCTGAAAAGGCTTCTATTTGAGAGAATTCGAAGCTGCTGATTGGCAGAAGCAGGTCCAGGGCCCCACCTCCCCAGAGAGGATTTGCTTCCGTTAACCCTTCAGTAAAGAGCAAGGAAGGCCTCCTTTCTCCAGGGGGGAGTCCCAGGAAGGCTGGTGGACCCCACGCCTGCCCTGGGGGCTTCCCCTTGGGCATGAAGTATGAAAAGGTTCACCAGAGCTTTTGGCTCTGAGCCTTGCTTGGGCCACTGACCAGCCTTTGGCGTCAGGCAGGCCTGGGTCTGGGTCCTGGTTCTGCCACAGATCAGCTGTGTGATTCGTGGGCAAGTCACTGAACCTTCCTGGGCCTCAGTTTCCCTATCTGTAAGACGGGCATAATCATATTACTCCCCCGGCTCACATGGATCAGGCAAGCTTCTCCAAGCTTCAGGCCTCTGGTCCTGCTTCCATAATTCCTGTCCAGTCCTCAGGACCCCTGGCCTTGGCTGCATACATGTTTCTTTCACTTGACTCAGTTAAAAAGATTAGACCCATGGCCCTGGCCAGACAGCTCAGCTGGTTAGAGCATCATTGCAAAGTGCAGAGGTTGCCGGTTTGATCCCTGGTCATATACAGGGCACCTACAGGAACAGGTGTTCCTGTCTCTCTCCTGCTTTCTCTCTCCCTCTCTCTAAAAACAAAAACAAGAAAAAACAACCCCCTACACTTTGGTCTTGTTCTACTATTTGGGCAATCGTGAATTAGGTGGGCTACATACCTGTTTTCTGGATTCATATTAAAATAAACACATCCCTACTATTGATACAATGAAGACTGCCACGTAGGGTAACGGCAGAAGCAACAGCGTCTGGCATGGGGCCTGGCCTGCATGTGCTCCATACGTGGGGATCTGTCACTACCCTGCCATCGTCACTGTCACTCAGAACTGCAGGTGTGGGTGGAGCAGCAGTGAGGCTGGGCTAGGCACCTGCTTCAAGAACCCTCCCTCCATCTGGGCGCCAATCTCCTTCCTGCCAAAGCCTGGACCCCAGCCTGGTTCCTCCTTCACCTGTTGCCCTCTCCTCCCAAACTACCTCGTGTCTGCACATAGTAAAAGCTGTCCTACACAAAGATAACATTTGTTTCAATGGTCTAGTTCTGTGTGAAGGAGGGAGTCGCCCCCAGGCCCCGCCCAGCTGCACACACTCTTCCCGGCTTCACCACTCCGCTCCCCCAGGTGAGCAAAGCCTGACTTTCTAAGGGGGAAAAGCACTCCATCCAGCATTGCCTGCTTATTTGTCAGTTAGTTCTGCCTAGATGACTAACCCAGAATTTCCTAATTACAACTTCACCAGGAAGCTGTAACATTTTCACTGAAACAAACAAAAAAAAAGGGGAAAAAATCCAAATTCAAACTTCAGAAAAAACGCTCACCTTATAAAAACAAACACAAGCAAACAAGCCAGTCAAACAAAACGGGTGCTCAGTGTCTGTGGCCAGTGTGTGCGCAGAGGAAACGGGCTTGGGTTGGACGCAGAGGTCCCAGGTCCAAGTCCAGAATCTGCAGACACCAGCAGAGTGATGCTGAGCAAGGCACTTGACCTCTCTGAGCCTCGAGGGCCTCATCTGCAAGTGGGGGTCCAGGTGGACCCGCTTGCAGGCAGCTGTGTGGAGGAGGGGCCGGTGAGGTGTGGAGCACCACGTGGTCACTTCTGGGCCGGCCCCCGGCCAAGCTGGGAGGCAGGAGGAGTTGATCTGACCTGGTCCCGGGCACAGGGAACCCAGGTCCTTTCCCGAAGGGAAGGGCGCTGTCGCAGTTAGATGACGGCTGATTCCCACTGGGAAGTGCTTCTCCCTCCAGGGAGGGGCAGCAGAACCTTAACCAGAATTCCCAGAAACCTAAAGGCCTTTGAAACCCAATGGGCTCCATCTCCACTGGGGCATTCTAGGCACGGGCGACACGTGGGGGGGTCCTGCGCCACCTTGGATAATACGCCTCTTGTAGGAAGAGTTGTGGGGAAGTGACAGCTTCCAAAGAACTGGGGTCCCCTCAATTTATTCCTAGAGAAGAGACTTGGGTCCCAGAACCCAATCAGAGCCTGACCTGGAGCCCCACTCAAGGCCCCGCATAGGCTCTGCTTGGTTCCGCAGAAACACTTGCAAAAGCAAGGTTTGCTTTCTAGTCTCCACCGGCCCTGCTGGGGCCCCACAGGTTTAGGGAGAGGTGACTACTTGGGCAGAGGCGCCCGGGCGTTCCAGTCTTTTGACCCCTTGCTCCTCGGCCTTGCCAGCTGTACGTCTGCCCCCTGGGCAGGGCTGGAAGCAGGCGGAGCCCAGCCCCACTGCGGAAGCTGCACCAGGGCACCAGAGAGCCACTTCTGTGTCCCTGTTTGCGCCAGCGTCCTTGAAGGCAGCCTTGTCCAGGCCGCTCTCACTCTTCTCCGCATGGGAAACAAACGCTTCTGCCTTCCAAGCTGAAGGGCTTGTTTAGCTGAGCTCAATTCCAGAGACTCTCACCCTGGCAACGGGTCTTTGGGGATTTGCATCTCATGCATCACAACAGGGGAACAGCCATTCAGCAAGCTGGTGGGGGGGGACCCCACAACACAAAATCAATGTGCCCCTCCCCCCCCCAGAGCACAGCCACCAAACAAAACAGAGTCAACAACAAAAATTTCCCACAAGCCCATTTGGCCTTGGCTGGCAATCAGCCAACCTGGAATTCAAACTTAATCAAACTTTCATGTCTCCCTTTCAAAGCTCAGGAAATCAGTAATTGGTTTTATAATTGAATTTTCTGATCACGTATCAAAGGAATGAGTGTGCCAAAGGCCAAGGAATGGCCGGGCTCCAGCGGGGACGCCGAGGCGCTGGAGGTGGGAGGAGCGCTCGCTGCCGGTGGGCTAAGAATAGAGCCTGTTATTTATAACAGAGAAGCCAGTCACGTCAGAGCCTTGCCCTTACCGAGGGGTCTCCCCCGAACACCCAGGCCCAGGCCCTGCACTTCTGGCTCCTGCAGCAACGGTGGCAGGAAGGCAGGGAAGGCGGGGAGGGGAAGGCTGGCAGACCGTGTTGGCAGCACTGGGAAGTGAGGAGCCCCCGCGAAGGGACCTGGGCAGAGAGGGAAGGGGCCACGGTGGAACAGGAAGTGGGACGCAGGAGGGGCAGGCGGCGTCCGAGGTGTACGGCCTGAGTGACTTCGAGGAAGGCAGTGTTTCCACATGAGGAAGGCAGCAGGAGAGGCCAGCTGCGTGCGGCCGGTGGGCGCGGGTCAGGCTGCGTGCTGACGGGCCGTAGCCACCAGGGTGCTAACAGCTGCAGCTCAGCCCCTGTGTGCCCTCGCTCCGGGCCTAACAGGCTTCGCCTCATTCAGTCTGCACGGCAGCCCGAGGATGGGCTCCGGACTCCGTCTGGTCCCGGAGTCCACAAGCTCAGCCCCTAATGCCACGCCACCTCTCTCCCTGCAGAGGATGATATCACACAGCCAAACAGAAATAATTAGAAAGGGCTCCCAACACTCAGAGATGGAAGCTTGAGAGTCACCAAGTCAGCATTCATTAGTTAACCCACTTAAACAATGTTCCTGGCAAAGGCAAGGCGTAGACCGGAGAAAATATTCCCAGGACATATGTGGCAAAGAACTTGTATCCAGGATGTATCTCTAAAAAACTCTCACAACTCATTAATAAGGAGACCAACAACCCATTAACAGGAAAGAATAAAAGATGTGACCAGACACTTTACAAAGGAAGATACACAAATGGCCAAAAAGCACATCAAGAGTTGCTAAATACCATTAGTCATCAGTGAAATACAAACAAAAAGCGCAATGGAACACCACTCCATACAAACGGGAAAAGCTAACGTGCAAAGGACTGTTCCAGGGTGGATGACAGCGTGGGGCAGCGGGAACTCTCCTCCGTCCTAAATAGTACCACCACAGGGGACAGCAGTCTAGAAGGTTCTTATAGCACTAACACAGCCTTACCATATGACCTAGCAATTCACTCCTGGGTATCTACCAAGAGAATTTAAACGTGTGTCTGTACAAAACCTTGCACATCAATGTTCTAGCAGTATTATTCATATTGACCCTACAATAGAAATCACTCAAATGTCCACTGACAGACGAACAGGTAAACAAATGGTCCATATTTGGTCACAATGAAGTGTCCAGGTGTTTTGGAGAGAGATGGCGCCAAGAATCCATAGCCAGGCAGAGGGGCAAAGTTTGTAGGCATCTAAATCACTCCAGTCTGGGGTTTTTTTTTGTGTGTTTTTTTAACGCAAAGGCTTCCAGGGTGGTTGAAGGGAGGACGGCAGCCTCTCAGTTCTGCAGGCCCGGTCCTGCGCCCAGCACGGAGCTGGTCCCCCACCCCACGCACACAGGAAGCGAGGGGCTCAGGGTGTTCTGGGCCTGCCTGAAGTGGCCTCCTGCGTTAGAGCCAGAGCCAGACGCCCCTCGCAGAGCCCCGCCTGGGAGTCAAGCCCACTACAGGGCTGGCTCGCCACTAGTTGGTAAGTGACTCAGCCTTTCTTTGCTCATCTGTAAAATGGCAGTAATAACAGTTATCACAGGATTGTTGGCACAGCTAAATGAGACAATGCAGTGTTTCCTAGTAACAACACTGGTAATTAACACCTACACCTACTGAGCACACAATACACGCCAGGTACCTGTCGGTCGTTTGACACCCTGGCCTAACCACCCTAACCCTGTGCTCTGTCAACATTACGGCCCCGAGCTACGGAGGAGGAAGGCGGCGCGGAGGGTCAGGCAGTGCGCAAGCACGGAGCGAGGGCACTTGATAGCGTAAATAAGCTTTTTCTAATATACATTAAAATAGATGTATAACCACAAAAGTAAAAATGAAAGTCTTATATATACCACTTAAAATAATCTCATATCCACCACAGAGTATCGTACTAGAGAACATCTGCTATACATGCAGACGTGCCTGGAACACTGTCCGCCACGTGGCATGTGGAAGAAAGGCCCCGAGCTGTCATCTGGAGGCCGGTGTCAGGGGGCCGGCCGGTGTCAGAGGGCAGGCCGGTATCAGGGGGCCGGCCGGTGTCAGGGGGCGGGCCGGTGTCAGGGGGCCGGCCGGTGTCAGGGGGCGGGCCGGTGTCAGGGGGCGGGCCGGTGTCAGGGGGCAGGCCGGTATCAGGGGGCCGGCCGGTGTCAGGGGCCGGGCCGGTGTCAGGGGGCCGGCTGGTGTCAGGGGGTGTCAGGGGGCCGGCCGGTGTCAGGGGGCAGGCCGGTGTCAGGGGGCCGGCCGGTGTCAGGGGGCGGGCCGGTGTCAGGGGGTGGACCACTGGGACAGAGCGGGAGGAAGGAGAGCTGATAGGCGAGGAGGCTCCACCACAACTGTCACCAACAAGTGCATTTTCAGACTCGCTCCATAGTGCCGCAGAGAAGCAACGCTCCTTAGTGGCTCTGGCCTCCCAGCGCAGCCGGGTCCCAGTGAGGAGCAGGAAACAGCGCCCATGGGGCCGTCAGGATGGACCTCTCACTACACTAGGGAGGGGTTTCGAGGACCCTGGAGGGAGTCGGCTGAACTCTACCTCTGAGCCCTGTGCAGGGGACTGGCTCCCTGGGACAAGAACATTTGGACTTTTCTTCTTGAGGTCACAGCTAGATGTTTCCCAGAGCCCTTTGCAGCTGGGTGTGACTAAGTGACCAGGGTGCCCCAGCCCCCAAACCCCCTGACAACCTGCCACGTGCTCTCCTTTCCGTCTGCTGGCTTGTCGTCAGTTCAGCAGAAGACCCTGAGGCGGACGGGCCGGCAAGGCCACAGGCCAGCAAGAAGGAGCCGCCCGCTGACTGCGTGGACCACAGCCCCCCAGCCCCTTCCTGGACCGTGATGTGACCAAGACACATTCCTTTATGGGTAGAGTCCCTGAGACCGGGGGTGTTCGTTACAGCGGGTGAGGCCAGGTGGATCCTGGAGTGTCAAGGAGCTTCTGTTGCTACTAAGTCCCAGGGAGGTACCAACACTTTCTTAGTCTTTTCTAACAGCATGGGGCCCTCCCAGAGAAAGCATTTACCAAATAGGACAGCAGAGGCAGCTTGTTGCCTACGAGCCATGCACAGTCAGACTCACCAGCGGCAAGTCCCGGCTTCACTTTATCCACAGGGTAGACAGACTCCTAGTGTTTCTTGAGACGGTTCTGAGGGTGCGGAGGGGTCATCATGCAAAGCATCGCGTGCACGGCGCACACACAGCATCTGCTGGCCCCGCCCCCTCTGCCACACTCAGCCCGTGCCGCTGTGGGCACAGCTCAGCGCAGCCTCAAAACCCCCCAAACCTAGAGACGCTGCAGTCTGGGTGCAGTTCAGGCTGTCAGCTGGGCAAGAACCTGCCGGGAACGTGGTCCAGGTCCTGCAGCCCCAGGAGCGTGGAAGTCCCCAGAGGAGAGCAGGCGAGACAGGTGAGCAGGCCCCGCAAAGAGGGAGGCCCAAGTGAGGGGCAGGGCGGAAGGGAGGGAGGCTTCGAAGGACACCACCAAGGAAGGGAAAAGACAGCCCGCAAAATGGGAGAAATATTTGCGAATCACATACCTGATACAGGACTCGTGTCCTGGCAACTCAACAGGGAGACAAACAGCCCAATTAAAGACGGGGCAAAGGGTTGAATAGACATTTCTCCAAAGGTAGACAAATGGCTAAAAGCACACGAAGAGATGCTCAACGCCCTCAGTCACTAGGGAAACGCAAATGAAAGCCACAGAGCTCCCACTTCACACCCACTAGGACGGCTGCAATGGAAACAAGGGGGATGATGGACAGGAGCGACTGAGAGAATGTGGACAAGCTGGAGCCCTGTGTGCTGCTGGGAGAAGGTCAAACGGTGCAGCCACTTCGGAGAACAGGCTGACGCTTCCTGAGAAAGTTGAAACAGATTTCGCTCAGGACCACCAGCTCCACCCTAGGTGTACACCCAGGAGAAATGAACACGTGTGTCCATGCGAAGACCCACCGACACACGAGCATTCATTTTATGCATTGTTACAGTAGCCCCAATTATCATGAAAACAACCTAAATGTCCACTGGCTGATGAATGCATGAACAAAGTCGGGTACATCCAGACAATGGAATATTATTTGTCATCACATGGATGAACCTTGGAAACATTACGTCAGGTGAAAAAAGTCAGACACTAAAAAGTACCTACTGTGAGATTTCACTCATATGAAGTGTCCAGGAAGGCAAATCCACAGACGGGCAGTAGGTCAGGGTTGCCAAAGGGGAATGAGGGGCACTGCTACTGGGTATGGCGTTTCTTTTGGGGTGCCCGCCCGCTGTGCCCAGCAGAAGAGGGGCCAGGGGAAGCTGCACAGAGCGGCATTCAAGGGGCATCCCTCTCAGCGTGTCACTGTGACTCCCGCGTCCCTTCCTGCACAGCCCCAGGTCAGAGGTCGCTGTTTGCACCCTGTAGTGGACGCAGCTACGGCCCGGGAGGCAGCCTGGGAACAAACTGGCTCCAGCAGGCAGCGTCCAAGCTCATTCTGGGTCTCCACAATCCGATCTGGACAACTTCCTGCTCTGACTTCACGGGGCCATGCTGGTAGGAAGGGGCACGGAGCTGGGTTTCCAAATACCCGGGTCTAAGAACGGCCCTGCCACTGACCAGCTGCTCGGCTGTGGGCAAGGCATTTGAATTCTCTGAGCCACAGTTTCCTTATCTGTAAAGACTGGTTACACCCTCCCCACAGATGGGAGGTCCAGAGCTCAAAAAACACGGGGTGAAAGGGGTTTACTGTGTGCCAAACCAGGGCTGGGTGCGGGGAAACAGAGGTCCCCGCCCTCATCGGGGCTCGTCACGAGCTATGTAATCACTAAGGAAGGGCCTGTATACATACTAGGTAAGGTCATTACCAAGAGCCACATCAGGACCATGAAGGGTAGATATTCTTAACAAGAGCATAACAGACTGAATGTGTGTGCCCACCCAGAAGTCTTGCGTGGAAGCCGTAACCCCAGTGTGGCTGCATTTGGAGTAAGGAAGCACTCAAGGCTGAGTGACATCAGAGGGTAGGATCCCATCTGACAGGGTCAGTGTCCTTATAGAGACGTCGGAGAGAACACTTAGGAAGTGCCACGTGAGGACACCGAGAAGGTGGCCATCTGCAAGCCAGCGAGAGAGCTCTCACCAGAAACCAGTGGGACCAGGACCCTGATTTTGGACTTCTTGCCTCCAGAACTGTAGGGAAATAAATTTCTATTGTTTTTCCTACATAGCCTAGTCGATGTTTAGTTATGGCAGCCCAAGTAGATTAATGCAAAGAGCTTATTACACATACGAGTGTGCTGGGGACTGTTCAAGCCCTTTACATAGTCCCAAGTGTGAGGCAGTTACCGTTGTTACCCCCACTTTAAAAGAAGCAAAGAGTAGATGGGAAACTTCCTCCAGGTCACACGGCGGGCGAGCAGCAGCATCGGGCTCCGCGAGGGGGGAGGTGGCCACAGAGCGTCAGCCGGAGCAGTCTGCTCGGTGCTGGACGCAGGAGTCCAGCCTGTGAGCTCCCCACATGCACGGACTGGGAGAGTCTCATCCGCTGCCAGCCTGGCACTTGCTGGGTGTTCCATAAATGTGGAAGGAAAGAGTGTCAGGCCCAGGACGTGATGACCAGGGAGTCCCGGGGCACCAGGGGCGCCCACTCCCCCCACAGAGAGCAGTCTGCATCCTCTCACCTTATACCGGGGTGTAAGGAGTCTTTAGACACCAACCCCGGGGAGTCCAGGCCAGTGGGCTGCACTTCTCAGTTACTCTGGCTGGTTCCTTCTATGACTCGACTACACCCATGGGAAGCCATGTCCCACATCTGAGGATGTTGTGGCCCCTGGGACCTCAGGATCCATATAGTCAGCTGGCCAGGAGACCCAGTGAGAGCGCGTATTCTGGGTTTTCAAAGAACGGCCCATCCAGCTACGAACAAAGCTGGGCCTGAACCCAGAACGCACACTGTCCCCGACTCTTCTTAGGTCAAGGCTTGGGGAGGAGGAGAGGGCCTGGCTGGACCTCTGACCCCCTGACTGCCAGGCCTGTAGGACGCATGGTGTGGGGCTGTCTGCAGGGAGGCTGTACTCTCTGGCTGCTCCTTGAGGTTGGAGCTCCTGAGCTGGAGCCAGACCTGGAGGCTGAGGGTGGGGCTGAACAGTGACCGCAGCAGGAGGGGCCTCTCAGGTCTGGAAGGCTGGACCACAGGCAGGCTCTCAGCAGAGACAACTGGCAGACAGTCCAGCACACCGTGGGCAGTGCCTGTCCCTGAGGCAGAGGGCAACGGAGCACCCCCGTCGTGGGCCAGGCACTGTGCTGGGTGCTAAGCGCTGATTCAGACGCGAGCTCACGTGGGCCCAGCCCTGTCCCCTTATGGTCCAGCAGGGATGCAGACCTTGATCAAATGCTCACACACACATGTTTTCGAACGTGACAAGACCCTACAATAAGCACCCAGGGCTCTGAGAGTGTCAGGTTTGGGGGTGGGCAGGAAAGGCTTGTCAGAGCAGGTGACAGCAGAGCCCAGTTCTGAGGGGGACGGGTGGCGGAGGGTCTGCAGAGGCCACGCTCCCACGGAAGCCCTGGGGCAGCGAGGGGGCAGCACTTAACGCCCCAGGAGCAGAGCTGGCGGCAGGAGCAGGGACTCCAAGCACAGGGCTCTGTCCTGAGGGCCCAGGGTGACACTGGGGGCTTTCAGGCAGGGGATTAGCTATGCATTTGTAAAAGCTCACGCTGGCTCTGGCATGGGGCACAGATTATGGGGAAGGAGAGAGGAGGTGGCTGCAGCTGTCCGGGGCCCGGCCAGGGAGGGAGAACACGCAGTGTGTCTGTGGGATATTCACTAGCAGCATCTCCCACTGCTCCGAGCTCTGAGTGCCCTGACGGTGCCACGGGACATCTGCCTATGTGCTCTGCGCGTGGGGCGTGGATCAACGAAATGTGTGCAGAATGCTTGTGACAGTGCCCAGAGGCACCCCTGCCGCTGCACCCCCACCCTCAGCCCGCGCCGTCTGCTCCGGCAGCTCCTGAAATCCACCTTCCCTCTCTGCACCGCCCAGGGAGCCTTCCAGATTGATCCGACCGAAACTGACAGCTTCCCATGGCCAGCCGTCCCCCCGCCGCCCGGTGACACGGTTACCCTTGACACAGATGCCCCAGCAGTGGTGCTTGACAGCGTTTTTCTGCCTGATTTAGTGGCTTCTTCCCTGTGGCTCGGTACTCTGTGTGTGCCCGTCCACGCCGGCGTGCCCATCGGGCCGGGACGGAGCCCACGCTTACGTGGGGGTGGAGGGCTCCCTCCAGTGTGGGCAGGCCCTGTCTCTGAAATTCGGGTTTCTCTTTCTTTTGGATACAAAGGGAGAGCCTTGTGCTGCAATCATCTAAACTTAGCAATTAAGTGCTGCCAAAAGAATTGATAGAACTTTTTAGAATTTATAGAACTGAAATGGCGAGGGGTGAGTGGAAGGGAGACCTCAGAAGCCGCCGGGTCCCTCAGAAGGACCCTGTAGGTCCCACAGCCGGAGGGAGCTGGGCTGAGCCTGGAGCCCACCTGTTCGTGAAGGGCACGTGCTCTGCCACCGAGCTGAGGCCTGGTACAACTCCAGTCCAAGATGGACCCTCACCTGACAAAGGCCCCAGTCCCTCAATGCTGAGTGCCGGGGACCCCAGGAAGAGTGGGCTCCTTCCCCTCCAATGCCAGAGTCACCGAGGGAAGACTGGCCCCCATACTGGCCTTTCTCCCCACTGGGCTCTGTTGCTGGTGAGAGTAAGATGGGCAGGCTCCCCCCCCACCCCCACCCCATTTACCCCGAGAGCAAACAACCTCCTTCCAGACGGCGGGCCGGACTCTCCTCTTCCCACCTAGCGTGGAAACTACGAGAACTTGGTGGCCAGGGTGTGCTCTGGGCGTGCTTCCTGGCACACTGCAGAGGGGGACAGAGGAGCAGGCTTCCTGCGCGCTCGCCCCTGGGCTGGCAAGGGGCAGACTCAGCCTCGCCCAGGGCAGACGAGGCCCCCACGGCTGAGAGCAGCGTGGCCTCACGGGCCAGCCGGCTGGGTGAGCGTGCTGCAGATCAGAGTCCACGGCTGTTTCCCTGGACTCATCAGTATGTACTATGCACACAGCTCAGTGCCTGGTCCCAGCTGTGGCTCCCAGTGACTTTCCCGGTGGGAAAGCCGAGATGGAGCACATGTTCCTGCATCCTCATTAGACTGGCTAAAAGCACACACTCTGGGCCCGACTGCTGGGGCTACGCCCGGTCCACAGCCATGTGACCTTGGGCTGGCAACCTCCCCCTGAGCTTCAGTGTTCTCATCGGTAATGCGTGGAAAGAGCTCCTAGCAGCGCAGGGCACGGCGAGTGTGCGAGCGCGCACACAGGCGCCAGGCTGCCTTGCCCTGCGCTCCCGGAGGCAACGGGTGCAGGCGAGGGGGGCACCCTGCACTCCCGGAGGCAACGGGTGCAGGCGAGGGGGCACGCTGCACTCCCGGAGGCAACGGGTGCAGGCGAGGGGGCACCCTGCACTCCCGGAGGCAACGGGTGCAGGCGAGGGGGCACGCTGCACTCCCGGAGGCAATGGGTGCAGGCGAGGGGGCACGCTGCACTCCCGGAGGCAACGGGTGCAGGCGAGGGGGCACCCTGCACTCCCGGAGGCAATGGGTGCAGGCGAGGGGGCACCCTGCACTCCTGGAGGCAACGGGTGCAGGCGAGGGGGCACCCTGCACTCCCGGAGGCAATGGGTGCAGGCGAGGGGGCACGCTGCACTCCCGGAGGCAACGGGTGCAGGCGAGGGGGCACCCTGCACTCCCGGAGGCAACGGGTGCAGGCGAGGGGGCACCCTGCACTCCCGGAGGCAACGGGTGCAGGCGAGGGGGCACCCTGCACTCCCGGAGGCAATGGGTGCAGGCGAGGGGGCACCCTGCACTCCCGGAGGCAATGGGTGCAGGCGAGGGGGCACCCTGCACTCCCGGAGGCAATGGGTGCAGGCGAGGGGGCACCCTGCACTCCTGGAGGCAACGGGTGCAGGCGAGGGGGCACCCTGCACTCCCGGAGGCAATGGGTGCAGGCGAGGGGGCACGCTGCACTCCCGGAGGCAACGGGTGCAGGCGAGGGGGCACCCTGCACTCCCGGAGGCAATGGGTGCAGGCGAGGGGGCACCCTGCACTCCCGGAGGCAATGGGTGCAGGCGAGGGGGCACGCTGCACTCCCGGAGGCAATGGGTGCAGGCGAGGGGGCACCCTGCACTCCTGGAGGCAACGGCGTGCAGGCGAGGGGCGCAGTCCTCGAGGGACAGCCCTGCAGCCGCTCCCGCTCCTGGTGGCAGAAGGGAGGTCACTGGCCCAATCTCTGGTGCCTCACTCTCCCACAGGCTGCTCTGCTCCACCAGTGGCAACAAGAGGAGCAGAAGGCGTGGCCTGCCCTCCGACTGCTCGGGGACACCCGATGTTGGGAGGCAGGGGGAACGGAACGGGACCCTGGAGCAGGGAGAGCAGAGCTGGCACTGTTACTGGACAGTGGGCATGGTCCTTGCTTCCTCTGGGGACAGGAGAGAGGCGTGTCAGGGGAAGAGAACTCCTCAGCCCAGAAGACAGGGGGCCTCGCTCCTGTCCCCGCTCCGTGTGACCCGTGGTGTGATCCTGTGCGTCTCTCCTCACACTGTGCCTCAGTATCCCCTTCTGCAGAAGGAGGGACCTGAGTGAGAGCAGCAGGTCCTGGGGAAGGGTTCTATAACTTAACAGGACGACTCTAAAAAAAGTTGGGGAAAGTATGGCTGAGACACACCCACAGGCTTTCTTACGGCCGGGCCCTGAGTGCCCGCGACCCTGTGACGCGACCCTGTGACGTGCACTGTACACGACAGAGGGGACACCGCCCACCTTCCTAGACGCACTTGACCAGAGGAGCGAGTCTCGCCGATTGCCCATGGGGCTCATGTCTGAGGAACCCTGGGTAGGAGAGGGTCTGGGATGCTTCCAGCACAGACTGTGGGGGGTTCAACTCCAGCAGGGCTGCCACAGACCACGAGGGAGGAGGGACGGGGACACAGCGGAGGGGAGCGTGGGGAGGAGCTAGCTGCTGGGGTGCCGGGCCTCCAGGACGCCGGGCCAGACGGAAGGCTCTGCGATGCAGCTGCCGGGGGCTGCGGCCGGCGCTGGGGCAGGCCCCCCACGGAGCCCCGGGCAAGGGCTGCCGTCTGCACAGGGAGGCCGCCTTCCTTGCCGGCACAGAGGAGCTGAGGCTCTGATGCTCTGGGTCAGGGGAGAGCCACGGGGCCTTGGCTACAGAGGCGACCTGAGGCGACCTGCATCACACAGCAAGACCCGGGGAGGGTGCTCACGACGACCCTGCCCGTCACGCAGCCTTCTGGAACATGGCTTGTCAGGGGCTCTTCCCCGACTCAGACACGTCCTGCCCCGTCACGGAGACTCTGTCCTCCCTGACTGACACCCTCGGCCTTCTACAGTGCGACCCCCTCCCTTCCTCCCTGTGCTGCCGGCTAGAAGGGACGGCAGAGCAGCCCCGGGCCTGAAACGGAGGCGGTGCCCCTGAGTGTGACGGAGCAGTGCGACCCGAGGGCCTGACCTGGGTCGTGTCCGGGCTGCTCAGGCAGAGGAACAGGGCGTTTTGCTCTCATTTATGTCACTGTGATTTGGGGCTTTGTTACAGCAGGTAAGGCTGTTTCCTGAGTGATATACAAATGACGTTATTTCCATTTTGCACACAAGGAAGGAAAGAGAGGCTGGGGGTACTTGGGGAACCTGCCTGAGGTCACAGAGCTGGAAAAGGAGCCCCAGCTTTGACCTTGTGCCCGTCTGACTCCGAAGCCTGTGCCCCCTGCCGGCCACACAGCACTGCACTTTGAGGACGTGACTAGTCCTCCACAGGGCGCTGTAAGTGTTCGAGACCTCGCCTCGCCATCAGCTTCAGGCGCAGAGCTGACTCCTAGGCATGGTCCTGGGTGGACCCTACTTGGGGGTTGGGGCACTTCCCCATTTGGGTGACAACCGCAGCCCCTGAAAACAGTGGTGGAGCCCCCAGCCCGGGCCTGGGTCCCTGCGGCCACCCTGGGCCGGGAGAACTGCCTCCTTCTCCTTGGTCAGTTGTCATCAGGGGACCAGCTGGCCTCCACATCAGGCAGGGAAGGGCAACAGGAAGGAGAGAGGAAGGAAGACAGAGGGGTGCTCCAGGGAGGGGGTGCCCACAGAGCTGGGAGAGCTGGGCCTCGTTCGGCAGTGAGCTATTTATTCCATGGCTGGGCCCTGGGGACCGCAGACCAGAGAAATTAGGGGAGGGGATTCTGGTGGTGAAATGCCCCAAATCCTCAACTCCTCATACTCCTCACGAAGCCATCATCTGCTCCTGGGCTGACGGGAGGGGAGGAGGGAGAGAAAGCCAGATGCTAGCGCTGGCTGATACGTGCTCGCTGTCCCAGCCAGAGAGGGGCTGTGCGTGTCAGTGGTATTAGTATGTTCACGCAGTGCTTGGAGGAGTACGTTGCATTGCAAGCACGTGCGTGCCATGTGGTTGCCAGAAGTACAGAATCATCCCTATTTTACAGATGAGGAAACTGAGGCCAGGGCTAAGGGTTGAGGGAGTAGGGGTCAGAATGCCCAGAAAGGGCTGAAGTCAGGGTTGGGGCTGGGGGTTCGGCAGCAGCTCTCTGGATGTGAGAGTCTGGAATCAGAAACCAAACCCAACAGGCAGTTTCCCCTGGGCCATTCCTTCTCATACCAGGAAGCCCTCTGGCATCCGAGTATTGCACCCCCCCTTACGGTGACTGGTTCAGGGATGGGCAGGTGATGCATTTAGGGCCGAGGAGATGGGAGCTCCCCCGAGCCCCGGGTGGCTGCTCAGGGAAGAGAACACAGGCACCCCTTGAGTCTCAGGTGCTCACAGGTCCTCTGTGGGGACCAGGCGGAATATCCTCTGCTTTAACCACTGCCTGAGAGGTGAGGGGGCGGGGGGGGGGGGAGGGGGGGGGAGACCGCACAGCTGCAGGGCAGGGCTGGGGGCGTGTCTGAGCTGCCCAATGGGGCCTCACCTGCAGCTGCGCCTCGCCTCGGGACCGCCCAATCCACCCGCCAGCTGACATGCGTTTTCCTAAACCGCTCTATTACTTGTGACCCAAAGTGTCCTGGCTCACCCAGAGAGGGGTCTTTGGCTGGCAGATGGAGAAGGGGAGAAAGCTGAGTAAGCAGAGGGTGAATGTGTGTGTGCACGCGCGCGCGTGCAGGATCCCTCCTGGAGAGGGACCCAGATGCCACCTTAGCCGTCCACCCACAGTGAGCCTCTGATTCATACACAGCCCCCACCCCTAGCTGTCAGAGGCCTTGGAAATGAAGAAGGCCACCTTCTCAAACCAGGATGTGATCTCTGCCCGAGCTTGAGAGCCCTGCCGTTTTCCATCTTTGTCGCCAGCCTTGCCACCCCGAGCACGGTCTGCCCTGGGGGTGAGTGCTCGGTGAGTACTTGTGAAACGACTAACTGACCAGCCGGAGAAGAGACAGTGAGGGCCCGTGCTGGCCGGCCGGGTGATTCGAGGCAGCCGGGTGAGATGCGGAGGCAGCTGAAGTGTGACTCGGAAGCCCAGGGCTCCAGTCCCGGGTCTGCCACGTCACTCACTGAGCAAGCCCCTTCCCTGTTCGGGCCAGACAGGCCTACGTGACCCCATCTACAAAATGGAGCAGCAGACTTGGCTCGTCTTCAGTGGAGTGTCAAGCTGTGTTAAGCTGGGCAGGCGAAGGGACAGGGCAGGGCTGGCCCTGGGCTGTGTGGCTGGAGCAGCCCGTGGCCCAGCCTGTGGCAGGTGTGTGCACTACCGCCCAGCAGAAGGCCCTGCCTGGCCCCGGGTTCGGGCGTGGGAGCATGAGGCCTTCGTCCGTCCTCTCCCCCAGCCCCTCATCAGACCTGACAGCCACACTGAGCTTCCTCCAGGCCCCAGCCAGGGAGCAGCCTTGCTTTTGTCTCAGAATCAGCGCAGACCACAGGTGAACGGCAGTGCGCCGTGGAGATGGAGCACAATATTTTCATGATCAAAAAAGAGATAAGTGTTCTGAGCTCCACTGTGTGACTTAAATGTCAAGATTTCTTCTACCAGAGGAGATCCAATGACATTCTGGAAACTAAGGGTGAAATATGATTCTGCTTCCCCAAAGAGCTGCCATTACCTTTGGGGGGGGGCGGCAAGGGGCGACAGTTCTAATGAAGAGCGCTGGGCAGCAACCGCGCCTAGTGGGACCTTCAGCCCGTGCAGGTCAGTGACCCTGGGCAGCTAATGAAGTGCCTTGTGCCTCTGCTTCTAACTTGAAAAATGCACATGACACCTGACCCGTTCCTCACAGTAGATTGCTGAGAGGATAATTCACCAATGATGTACAACCAATAAAGAAAAGAATATATGCTGACAACTTCCTGTGTCAAGCACCGTCCTAAGCATTTCACAAGCATTGTCTCATTTAATCTTAGAGCCCGTGAACAAGGAGGGTATTAACATTATGCCCATTTTACAGACAACAACACTGAGGGTGGAGGAAGGTAAATAATTCACCCAGGGCCACAGAGCTTGTGGTAGAAGTGGGAACTGAATGCAGCCCCCTACTTCTTGTGTCAGATATCGTACTAGACGAATAAGGTCTATATTTTGTTCTTTGAGGACTTGATAATTTCGTGAGAGAAATAGGCATATGCACAAATGGTGAAAAAAATGAAAACAAGAGTATTTTCAACTAACCAAACCCTCACACACGTTCAAAGCTATTTTCCCCTTAGCTTACAATATATATATACAGCTCTGTGTGTGTGTAGATTTATTGACACAGGATGACACTGTCCATAGTCTTTCTAAGTGAAGCTTCTAGTCCTATAACTGTCCAGGCTCCCCTGTCCTCTCATCTGTGGCCAAGTTTAGGACAGTCCAGCCAGACAAGTTTCTCTGCTTTTGTGATGCAGATGTGGCCGGGCTAGGGCAGGGAAAGGAGGAGGGGGAGAAGACTCAACTTTAAAAGGTTAACACAATTTACATAATAATGCCCAGGACTGTTAGAAGGGAGGGGGGGAGAATTGAAGGGAGGAGGGAGGGAGGAAAGGACTTAGAGAAGGAGGGAGGGGAAGAGGGGAACTAGGGAGAGATGGAGGGAGAGGAAAAAAGAGGAAAAGGGAAGAAGAAACGAGGAATCAGACAGAGGGAGAGGAAGAGAGGGACCCCTTATAAGCAGAGAGACGGGGGCAGACGGAAAAGGGAAGGGAAAGTGGGGGAGAGAAGGGGGGACAAGGCGCGCTGGGGTAGAGGGGGTCTCTGGGGAAGTTGGGGAGCCCCGCAGCTCAAGAGAGTGGGGTGCGGCAGACTCGTGGCAGACAGAAAGGCTGTATGAGGAGAGCGGAGGGGGTTGTCCTTTGGGTCCCTTTTCATATTTTTAGAGAAACTTGGGAAAAAATCTGGGACTCTTTTAATGATTTAATATTTTGCCTGATCGTAGAGTGCCTGTTGAACTGGGACTCTGCTCTGGACCTGAACCACGTTATCATTTCACTAAGGTCATGTATCCAAACTATTTATGAATAGATGTGGTACCGCATGACCTTGGGCAAGTCACTCAGCATGGCTGCACCTCGTTTTCTTTTCACTTGTATAATCGTGACAACAATAGCACCCACTGCACAGGGAGTTGTTGCTGATAGCAATTTAACTCATGCTTAAAACAGGCCCTGGGAAATAAAAAACTGAACACTTCAGTTCCGCGTCCGTCTACGTGGGGGTCGCTCCCACCTGCACACCCAGGCTGTTCAAACCACACGCACCACGTTCAGCCCGGCCCCATCTCCTCCCTTTCTGCTGGAGGTTCACCTTGCCGTCCGCGTCCAGGCTGGTCACACTGGAGTCCCAGTTTCCTGATCCTTATCCTTTTGCCCCATTAGCCAGTCACCAGTCCCCTTTCTTTCGTTGCCACACCACTGGGCTGCTCTCATCTCCACATCGCCCCGTGGGCTCTCTCAACTCTACTGTGTCCAGTGGACTCCCCGCGGGGTCCCCACTCGGCTCCTGCTCTCGCCCTGCTGTCCGTCCCCACCGTCCTACCTAAGGGCCGCCTTGGCCAGGGACCCTCACAGAGGGCGCAGGGGCCGGCTCTGTAGTCCTTAGTGTATCATTTCCTAGCAACTCCCAAGCAGTCATCTCTCTAGTCAGGATCATAAAGTGGAAAACAAACAAACAAACAGGAACAGTTAGTGTCCAAAGCTGAAGAAGGCAAGCACTCCAAAGTCCCTGACTTTTCTGGGTCACAGTCAGGGCAGGAGATTGGGAGGAAGAAGTGTTGGGCAGGCTAGTGAGCACGCAGCCTCTAGGAAGATCTTGAAGGCTGTGTGTGCGCGTGCGTGTGTGAGTGCACACTTGCGCACACACAGTGCACCCATGAGCCCTTTGCACTCTGTCTGCCCGCTGGTTAGCCGAGATCCAGGTGCCATGCTCTCTCCTCGGCTGGAAGGGAGACAGAGAGCACCGGCCTGTGTCCCGTCTGGGTCTGAAGGTCAGACCCGGCACTCCTGCTCTGGGCTTGAGTGCCTGAGTTAATTACAATGAGTCAATACGTTACAGTATTAGGTGGCAGCTAGTAGCTGCTCAACAAAATGCCAGCTGTTTGTTAGCACTGTGGCCAGTATTGTGAAAAGGAACGAAGCCCTGTAACCACCCTGGCAGCTCTGATGGTCTGAGCGGGCATTTGCTAACTGTCCGTTTTCTCCGGGCACCACCCCACTGTGTTCCCAGCATGGTGCCCGCACGGTGCCCGCACGGAGAACTATGAGGCTGCGGTGAATGCTTAATGGAGACTAAGTTGGAGAACAAGCAGTGGCCCTCCTTCCACAGGCCCTGGCTCTCTACCCAAACCAAAGCCTGGTGTAGGGGGAGCGGCTGGGGGGGGCAGAGCCAGCTTCCGGACTCAGCCTCCCACTCAGCCTCCCGGAGGAGCAGGGGGCAGGCCCTCCTGCTGCGCCCAGCTTCCCACCCCTAGGCTGGCCTGGACACACTCCGTCACCCAATTCCCCTGCACCTGGAGGAGCCAGTGCCTACGTCGGAACAACTCCGTACCATGGAATTGGAATTTTGTGCATAAACTATTGCATTTTACATTTAAAGCTATCTGTCACAGAAGGGGAGGATTGTTTTCCTCTGTGACGGAGGTGATTTTTAGCAAAGACAGGATATGCGTGCAATGTACAAGCAAATCACACAGTAGTCAGAGACCAAGGCTCTCCACCCAGAGGCTCCACATGGACCCACGGCTCGGAGGCCTCCACTGCGGCCCTTCCACGCTCCGGGTCACAGGGAGAGGAATGCTGGGGTTCACAGTCCCACCAGGGGACAAAGAGCCGCTTCTGGATAGAATTCTCTGAGGCTGTCTTCACTTCCTCCCTGGCTGTATCAAGTTCAGTCTTACAGTTAATGCAGATGTTTGCAAATAAGTGGCTTTTATATACTTATTGCATCCAGTTATCAGATGCCTGGAAACTCAAGTGAGAAACAGTTCCGGTCCTAAGACATCTCAGACTCCCCCCCGGGAAGCAGAAAACACATCCCCCGGGTGCAGATGCGAATGAAGAGTCAATTCACGTGGCCGCCACCCCACCCCGCCCCAGACAAGGCACAGAAAGCTCTCTCAGGAGGGCATGGTGGCCAGGTCAGGCTGGTAGATTTAAGAAACATTTTTTTCTGTTCAAGTTAACGGCCCAAGGGCAAGTACTGGGCAATGTTGTGTGGGAGTCCCAATTTAGAACAGTCACCATCCCTTTCTCATCTGTACGCTAAGCCCCGGAATTCGCGGCTGCTGTCTTTGCCGGCCCTTTGCTGGGAAGTCTGCCCACCAGCAAAGGCCCTGTTTGCCTTTGCCAGGTACGGGCTGGTGGACCAGCTCAGGTGGGGGAGTAGCCTTCTCTCTCGTACACAGCACGCCTCTTCTCATCCCCGTAAGGCAGCCTGGCGTTACCATAAGGACGCAGCAGGGTCCTGAGACAGGCCCTCTGCTCGCTGTGCCCTGGGCTCAGCGGCCTACCTTTCGCTCCTTGTCGCCATATTCGATGCCCAGAGTGTCCATGGCCCGGACGATGGCTGCCAGGGACTGGATGGTGTTGCTGTAGACGACAGGCTTGTACTGTTTCACGTCTTCTCCGGAGAAGCCATCTTCGTGGATAATCCTAGAGAGAAACCACACACAGCACATCTGATGAGTGCACTGTCCCTGCTGGGCCCAGAGTGCCCGGCGTGGGGAGCCCCCAAAGCCAACCTCCCGGCTGAGCCGGCTGAGGACTGGGGGGCCCGGTTTGTGCTGAATCACTGAGTTGCTGCCTTTGTGCTGTAAGATCTGAAGACAAAATCTACCCGAATTACTGAAAATTAACCTGAAAAGCAGAAGAGTGGAAAAAGAAATTCAGTCTTTTTATATTCTATATATATATATTAAAGAAACATCAGTTAACAAGGTATTGATAGTACTTGGAGGCACTCAGGACGGGACGGACACACACCACATTCAATACATGGTAGTGGCTAAGCCATGGGCAGGGTCTCAACTTAAATATCCACTGAGGGGTGTACAGTTAAAGACCCCCCCGCAAGAAGCCTGCAAAAGAGTAATGCATTGCTTTCCCAGAAGTTAAGAGGTCTCACTCAAAACGAACCACCTTCATCTTTGACAACAGAAAGGTCAATGCAAGGGTGCCGCCTACTTTCTCATCCCTGGCTGGGGTCTGACCATCACGTCACCCTTATTCTGGTGGCTCTGCAGTGACACATAGGCCATGGAAGTGACATCACAGTTCTCAGAGGCCGCGTGCTTCCTGCCCTCCTGTTCGTGGGTTCCTCTGAGATCAGGGTTAAGGCTGAGCATGTCCTAATGTCCCTTCTCCCTGCAGATGGTGGCCGCCCAGGAAATGCTCACTGCTGACAAGGTTCCGGACAGAAGAGGACGTTAAAAGAGGGGATAAAGCCAAAACTTTGAAAGAATCCTCATAGAATTAAAGTAATTAAGAAAGAGCGAATGCATTTGAAAACGTCCAACATCGGTCATGCCCTAATACACAGTGTGGACTCTTCTGTGGTCCCGGTTTCCAGCCCGAGGCTGAGCGCCGTGTAGAACGTGCGCGTCCCCGCGAAGCAGCCGGGCTGCCGAGGCTGAGCGCCGTGTAGAACGTGCGCGTCCCCGCGTAGCAGCCGGGCTGCCGAGGCTGAGCGCCGGGTAGAACGTGCGCGTCCCCGCGTAGCAGCCGGGCTGCCGAGGCTGAGCGCCGGGTAGAACGTGCGCGTCCCCGCGTAGCAGCCGGGCTGCAGGGGCTGAGCGCCGGGTAGAATGTGCGCGTCCCTGCGTAGCAGCCGGGCTGCAGTCCCAGCTCCCCCAGCCCCTTCCCACGCCTTCACTACAGAAAATTGCTACCGATTCTTTTTGGTTTTCTTTTTAACAGCTTTATTGAGCTATGTCACATCCAATCCACCTATTTCGAGTGTGTAATTCAATATCTTTTAGTGTATTCAAAAGGTTGGCCGATGATCACCACAATCTAATTTTAGAACATTTTTGTCCCCTCCAAAGAAACCATGTACCTGTTAGCAGTCACTCCTCAGCCTCCACCCCGGCGGGACGAGACTGCTAATCTGTCTTGTTTTTATATACTGCTCACAAAAATTAGAGGATATTTCAAAATGAATATGAAGTTATAAAATATTCCTTAATTTTTGTGAGCAGTATAAATTTGCTTATTCTGAGCATTTCATATAAATAGAATCATATAAGATGTGGTCTTCTGTGACTAATTTCTTTCATTTCAAGATTCACCCGTATTATATTATGTATCAATACTTGGTTATTTTTGTTGGATATACCACATTTTATGTATCCATTTATCAGGAGACGGGTCTAATGCTTCCTGTTGACTTGGCGTTGGGTTGTGGGTCTTACTCTGAGTTTCTCTAAGAAACAGATCAGAATGACCCCTTGACTTTTTGTTGACGCTTGTTGACGCTCGTTAGCCACAAACCACTTTCCCTTCTCTTGAGGGAGTATACACACCCAGTCTGGGTCATGGGGCACAGCCCCAGGGAGATCTCAAAGGGACTTGTGAGCCCCCCCCCCCCTTGCAAACAAGTAGAAAACTGGACAAATCACAGGGAACCAGCGCTGTCAGACGCTGGAGAGTGGGCAGCACGGGACTGCGACCCCGAAGAGAAGGGGAACAAACGTGGAGTCCTGTGAGTGCCCTCGCTGTCTGCCTGGAGGCACTCCTCAGACCACGGTGCAGACAGGCACGGCCCAAGCTGAGCACAGTGGTCTTAACTGAGCCGATGAGATCAAGACTTGAGATCAGGGTGGCTGAGGGGCAGAGTACCAGGGACAGAAAACTACAGTGAGGGGGTCTGGACAGGCATCTCGCTGAGTCTTTGTCTGGACAAGGTGAGACTTCACAAGCGAGGCAAGGAACAAGAAGCAGGGAATTTATAGTTGAACACTTTCCGAAGCTTACTCAAGGTGGAAGAGGTGCAGGCTCTGACCTTCCAGACTGGGTCTGCTCTCTGTGCTAAGTGCTTCACACATTCTATCTCATTTCATATGCAAAACAATTATAGGAGACAAAAATATTACTTCCTTTTTACAGATGAGGAAACCGAGGCTCAGAGAGGTTAAGCCACCCACCCGAGGTCACACAGTTGGCTGAGCGCCATAGTGGCGTTTGAGGCCCTGCTTGTGACCACCAGGCAGACGCTGAGAGGCAGGCCTGCTGCTTCTGCCCTGAGTCTCTATAGCCAGGTTCTCTGAGAGTCCAGAAGTTCCAAACACAAAGTGAGCATCGGAACACTTGCTACAATGTCAGCCCAAGGAGTGCGAGGCATGGAAAGGAGGCGTCTGGTCTGAGGTTGGAGAAACAGCCCGGGGCAGTCCGGTCTGAGTCGTGAAGGAGACAGGGCCAGGGCTGGGAGAGCAGGAGTGAGGCCGCAGGGGATACCTTAGCTACAGTAGGTGGCATCTCACACTGCGGTGCCCCAGATAAACTAATCTTCATCGACACGGTTGAGTGACAGAGTGCAAAATCAAGTCCCAGAGACATCATTGGAGCCACTGGATGCAGCCATGCCTGAAGCTAACCCTGTCCCTACACTTCTGAGTGATGTCAGCCAAATAATTCCTTCTTGTCTTTGTATTAAGCTAGTTTGACTGGGGTTTCTGTCACTTACAACCAAGAGTCATGACTGAAACGTGTTTCGTAACTTGATGACAATGGCCACAGGTCATCTCCGAGTGGACTTGTTTATTAATTTTCTGTCTTTACCACCAGCCTGTCAGCCCTTGGAGGTCAGCTTATCACACCTCACGTCCCTCCTCCGTGCAGCCTGGCACTGCACTCAGAGAAAGTGGGACATGCACATGAGCCAGGAGCACACAGACGCACAAGACCACCCCTCTCTGAGGAGCTCAGTAAAGGAGGCCGGCGTGCGCGCGTGTGCGCCAGGCTGGGAATTGCCCACAGCGTCGTGCCTGCAGAGCCAGGGTAGCAAAGGGAGGCCAAGCTCGATGCCCACCCGAACTTGGGGGCTCTGAGAGGTGTTCCAAGCCATCAAAACGGAAGACACATGGGGAGCAAGCAAAGGCTGACTCTGCAGGCCCAAGCGTCCGGACTTTGGATGGGGGCCACCAGCTGGACTCTGAAAACTTGGCAGTGCAGTGAGGGGCTCTCAAATACAAATGGGAGGGAGCGGGGAGTGGCACCGAGCCCACCCAAGAGGGCCTGTGCTTTCTGGGAAGAGGTAACCACGGAGGGACCCCTGGCCTCCCTGACCTCGGTTTCTCTTTGCAGCCTGGGGGGCCCTGCAGGAGGCCCAGGCCCGGGCTCGCGCTCTCTCTCTGCTTCCCCCTCTCAGTGCAGGACTGCGCTCAGCTGCGGCGAGACTCCCCAGGCCCAGGCCCGGGCTCCCTGGCTCTCTGCTTCCCCCTCTCAGTGCAGGACTGCGCTCAGCTGCGGCGAGACTCCCCAGGCCCAGGCCCGGGCTCCCTCGCTCTCTGCTCTCTGCTTCCCCCTCTCAGTGCAGGACTGCGCTCAGCTGCAGGGAGACTCCCCAGGCCCAGGCCCGGGCTCCCTGCTCTCTGCTTCCCCCTCTCAGTGCAGGACTGTGCTCAGCTGCGGCGAGACTCCCCAGGCCCAGGCTCAGGCTCCCTGGCTCTCTGCTTCCCTCTCTCAGTGCAGGACTGCGCTCTGCTTCCCCCTCTCAGCAGGACTGCGCTCAGCTGCAGCGAGACTCCCCAGGCCCAGGCCCAGGCCCGGGCTCCCTCGCTCTCTGCTCTCTGCTTCCCCCTCTCAGTGCAGGACTGTGCTCAGCTGCAGGGAGACTCCCCAGGCCCAGGCCCGGGCTCCCTCGCTCTCTGCTTCCCTCTCTCAGTGCAGGACTGCGCTCTGCTTCCCCCTCTCAGTGCAGGACTGTGCTCAGCTGCAGCGAGACTCCCCAGGCCCAGGCTCAGGCTCCCCGGCTCTCTGCTTCCCCCCCTCAGTGCAGGACTGCGCTCTGCTTCCCCCTCTCAGTGCAGGACTGTGCTCAGCTGTGGCGAGACTCCCCAGGCCCAGGCCCGGGCTCCCTGCGCTCTGCTTCCCCCCCTCAGTGCAGGACTGCTCTCTGCTTCCCTCTCTCAGTGCAGGACTGCGCTCAGCTGCAGCGAGACTCCCCAGGCCCAGGCCCAGGCCCGGGCTCCCTCGCTCTCTGCTCTCTGCTTCCCCCTCTCAGTGCAGGACTGTGCTCAGCTGCAGGGAGACTCCCCAGGCCCAGGCCCGGGCTCCCTCGCTCTGCTTCCCTCTCTCAGTGCAGGACTGCGCTCTGCTTCCCCCTCTCAGTGCAGGACTGTGCTCAGCTGCAGCGAGACTCCCCAGGCCCAGGCTCAGGCTCCCCGGCTCTCTGCTTCCCCCTCTCAGTGCAGGACTGCGCTCTGCTTCCCCCTCTCAGTGCAGGACTGTGCTCAGCTGTGGCGAGACTCCCCAGGCACAGTGGCCTTATATGGTCACAGAACCACAGGCTTGGGAGCTGGAAGGGACCTTGGAGGATCAGCTGGCCAAGCAGCCATTCTCCTCTGGATCACAGAGGCCTCTGAGCTTGTAACAAACGTACCCACACACAGTTTTGTCCCCAGTTTCTGTAGGTTCACAAACTCACAGACCCTCAGCTGCAGCAACATGCCACCTTCCACTCGTCTCCGGGCTGGGCGAACGCCCTTCTCCTGCTGCCTTTATCAGCTCCCTCTCCCCTGCACCTGCACGGGCCTCCCCCATAGTCCCTAAGAGGACCCGGAGGAAGGGGGAGCATCTGGAGCTGGCCTCGAGCTGGGGGACCAGGCAATGCCCTCGACTGCGTGGCGCTTCCCCTTCCTCACCTGTCCCGTGGAGGTGGGCCTGGCAAAGCGAACTATCCCCACGCGGTCACGGCTGGAATTGAGAAGAACTAACTCACAGGAGGAAGAGTGCCTGGCACAGTGAGTAAGCACTCGGTCAGCTCAGCTGTAGTTGCTGTATTTGGTGAGTGGGGCAGGGGGACACAGTGCAGTTGATCAGGTGTCCTGTGTCTGTCCTCTGGGGGACAGGAGGTGACCCCAGGTCCACAGGGCGGGAAGGCCGGGGAGCCATGGGCGGGCACTGCCTGTGGAGGAGGCAGCATGGCTCACAGCTAATACACACTAAACTTAATACTCATTAAAACAAATAGTCACCTATTAAAATAATTTAAAAAAATCCATCTGTGTACCTTTCCAAACCACCTTGACTTCCACCAATGGTTCTGCTGTAAGTGCGGAACTTGTTTAAATGGCAGCTTCCCCTCCTTTCCCCCTGACTTTTCCAGCCCCGACAGAGGCCTGTTCTTGGAACACTTAAGAATTCCAACCCACACAGCTAAGCAAAAAAAAAAAAAAAAAAAAAAGGCACAGAAAATCGGCCATCACCCCACCGCCGGGAGGGAAGCACCGTCCAGCACGTGGGTGTATGTTCCAGTCCCCCCACCTGGGAGCCCACGCACGCACTCTTTTCCCTGAAATGGAATCACACTGTGTGGTCCCGTGTCACCCAGCAGTTGTCCCTGGCTGCTTGCTTGCTGTCCCATCGTCCGAATGGGCCCTGAGTCATTGAACCAAACCACTACCCACGGAAATCAGGGCTGCTTGTGATGGGAGCTCTTCCCGGCTTCAAACTCAGCTGCTGGGGTGGGCGGGAGGGGTTTCCTGACCACGAGGCTCTCTCTCCTGATGCAGACAGAAAGTATAGAACCCGGACAGAAGAGCCAGAGGCAGGGCGACCGCGGGCCTTACAGGCTGACCTTAGTGACGTGTGTGGGCAGAAGGGGGATCTCTTGGCGATTTGAAAAGAGGAGCGGAAAGACCCAGTTTAAAACCTGGCTCCTTGGCTGTGGCGGGAAGTTGTTTGGTAGGAGAAAAATTACCTAAAAAAAAATGCGATCTCTTAGTAATTAATACTGTATTTAAAATTTGATATTCTAATATTAGAATAATTTAGAATACGAGGGTATCTTAAAATAAGAGTATCAGGCGAGTCAGTCCCCAGGGGAATGACTGGTACAAAACAAGGGATGTGTCCTGTTGACAGTGACTTGCAGAAATCTGTTATAAAGATGCCATTTTTAATAAGGGGTAACTCAGGCCAGAAGCAAATATGTCAGCTGCCAATTGTCACCAGACAGAGCCAGGGGCAAGGCCGGGCCTTGCAATCCCAGTACAGAGCCTCTGCTCCGTTCTCTGGGAAACAGTGTGCCCCGTCCTTTCCCAAGACTCTCAGCGCTGTGGGTGGGGGGCACTGCCAGCTCCCATTCTGTGGGGGCACGCGGCCCCGAGCGCTGCCTTCTAGGGCTCGGTGTCTTCTTCTCTTTGTGGTGGTGAGGCTGGTCTGACTCCCGCGACCCCAGCTTTGGCTGACGGCCGTTCTGACTTGGACTTGGAGGCAGAAGACCCAGGTTCTTCTGCACTTTGGCCAGTAGCAAGCATGGCCGCCCTAGGTGAAGTGGGCAGAAGGCCCCAGAGGGCGGGCCTCTGGCAGACTGCCTTAGGTCAACATCATGGGCCTTGGCCTGGGCTCCACCTCGCTGTTAACAGAAATCTTCGAGGCAGCTCTGCCTCCTGAGAGGAGACCCTGGGTCTCCTACTCCATCCTCAGAATCCAGGTGCGGGCCCTTCCCATGCCAGTGTCTTTAGGAAATACCCCTTAGTGTGGCAACTCACATCTCGGTTATATCACTCAGGAGACCTGGGGCCTGGTCTCAGCTCTTCCACTGACCAGCCGGCATGAGCTTGGGCAAGTCACCAGGACTTTGCCGTCATTCCCTGTGTGTGCTGCTGAGCCTCTCAGACAAGTCAGGTGCTGGCTTTGGTTGGGTGGGCCAATGCCCTGTGGTCACCCTTTTTTGCTCAGGTTAAGCAAGCTCCATGGCCATAGCTATCTTTGCCAAATGTAGTATTTTTGGGATAGAACAGTGCACAAAACATGAGTCAAATAATCAAAGGGACTCTCAGTGGAGAAAGGATTAGATGCTCTGTCAGAAAGACCTCAAATCTCACTGAATTCAAGTTCTGCGGACAAGTTACCTCTTCAGACCACCGCGGCTAAAAGAAGCCCCTTGCCTCCCTCACTTCCTTCTTTGCCTTTATATGATAACTCGCACCACCACCTAATATATGTGTTTGCTGCGTAGTGCCTGCTCCCCAGGGACCAATGAGCTCCACGAGGCAAGGGACCTCGTCTGTCTCGCTCACTGACCACAGGGCTCTGAGCAGGGCCAGGCACACAGTGAACAATCAGTGAATGTTGGTTGAATAGCCCAGTCAAACAGGTGGCCCCTCAGCTCTAAAAAGCTGGTTTCCGTGGAGGGGGGCAGCCTTTAAACTGCAGGCCAGGATGAACACACACCTCTCCCCGACCCACCGCCGCCCCCTCACCCCCGGCTGCCCGTCCTGGCTCCACCGGGGGCGCTCAGCAGGCTTCCCTTCGGGCCGGAGCCCGCGCCCTCTTCCACCGGGGGGCGCTCAGCAGGCTTCCCTTCGGGCCCGGAGCCCGTGCCCTCTTCCACCGGGGGGCGCTCAGCAGGCTTCCCTTCGGGCCGGAGCCCGCGCCCTCTTCCACCGGGGGGCGCTCAGCAGGCTTCCCTTCGGGCCCGGAGCCCGCGCCCTCTTCCACCGGGGGGCGCTCAGCAGGCTTCCCTTCGGCCGGAGCCCGCGCCCTCTTCCACCGGGGGCGCTCAGCAGGCTTCCCTTCGCGCCCTCTTCCACCGTGGGCGCTCAGCAGGCTTCCCTTCGGCCGGAGCCCGCGCCCTCTTCCACCGGGGCCGCTCAGCAGGCTTCCCTTCGGCCCGGAGCCCGCGCCCTCTTCCACCGGGGGCGCTCAGCAGGCTTCCCTTCGGGCCGGAGCCCGCGCCCTCTTCCACCGGGGGGCGCTCAGCAGGCTTCCCTTCGGGCCGGAGCCCGCGCCCTCTTCCTCCGGGGGGCGCTCAGCAGGCTTCCCTTCGGGCCGGAGCCCGCGCCCTCTTCCACCGTGGGCGCTCAGCAGGCTTCCCTTCGGCCGGAGCCCGCGCCCTCTTCCACCGGGGGCGCTCAGCAGGCTTCCCTTCGGGCCGGAGCCCGCGCCCTCTTCCTCCGGGGGGCGCTCAGCAGGCTTCCCTTCGGCCCGGAGCCCGCGCCCTCTTCCACCGTGGGCGCTCAGCAGGCTTCCCTTCGGCCGGAGCCCGCGCCCTCTTCCACCGTGGGCGCTCAGCAGGCTTCCCTTCGGGCCCGGAGCCCGCGCCCTCTTCCACCGGGGGGCGCTCAGCAGGCTTCCCTTCGGGCCCGGAGCCCGCGCCCTCTTCCACCGGGGGGCGCTCAGCAGGCTTCCCTTCGGCCGGAGCCCGCGCCCTCTTCCACCGGGGGCGCTCAGCAGGCTTCCCTTCGCGCCCTCTTCCACCGGGGGGCGCTCAGCAGGCTTCCCTTCGGCCGGAGCCCGCGCCCTCTTCCACCGGGGGGCGCTCAGCAGGCTTCCCTTCGGGCCCGGAGCCCGCGCCCTCTTCCACCGGGGGGCGCTCAGCAGGCTTCCCTTCGGGCCCGGAGCCCGCGCCCTCTTCCACCGGGGGCGCTCAGCAGGCTTCCCTTCGGCCGGAGCCCGCGCCCTCTTCCACCGGGGGGCGCTCAGCAGGCTTCCCTTCGGGTCTGGAGCCCGCGCCCTCTTCCACCGGGGGGCGCTCAGCAGGCTTCCCTTCGGGCCGGAGCCCGCGCCCTCTTCCACCGGGGGCGCTCAGCAGGCTTCCCTTCGGCCGGAGCCCGCGCCCTCTTCCACCGGGGGGCGCTCAGCAGGCTTCCCTTCGGGCCCGGAGCCCGCGCCCTCTTCCACCGGGGGCGCTCAGCAGGCTTCCCTTCGCGCCCTCTTCCACCGGGGGGGCGCTCAGCAGGCTTCCCTTCGCGCCCTCTTCCACCGGGGGGCGCTCAGCAGGCTTCCCTTCGGGCCCGGAGCCCGCGCCCTCTTCCACCCGGGGCGCTCAGCAGGCTTCCCTTCGGGCCCGGAGCCTGCGCCCTCTCTCCAGGGATATTAGCTAGGCTCGCCCCCTCACTCACCCACATGGGTTCACCCCTGGAACCCTCACATGTTGGTTTTCACGGGTTTCCTCAGGGGCAGGACAGGCAGCCTGCTTATGTTGCCCATTCCACACTCCCGGGAAAATCCAAAGGCCATTCTTTCAAACCCTACTGTTAGATTCGTTGGTTATGTTGTAAAGACGCGACAGAGTGTTAGGGTTTCCCAGCCCCTTTTACAATGCCTTATGTAAAGACACGAGCTTTCATTAAACACAGTAAAAGCCTGCAAGTGAAGCAAATTGGTTCAGTGTCGATTTAACTGCCTAAATCTCAGCAACATTTCTGCTTTCCCATCTGCCTGATTAGGGCAGCTGCTAGATCTCCGTTTCTTCTTCTGCTGACATATTAAAATGAAGTATTCCTATTAGAACATTATGTTTAATACATGAACAGCATTATACATCGGGGGCAGTTTGCACAGCTTTTCATTATATTTTGCGGAGAACGCACAAGTGAGGCTGCAGAGCTTTGCTCATCTTGTTCGATCCTTGGGAAAAGAAAAGCTTCCTGCCTACAGTGTGTTTGTGCATTATGTATGGGCCTGCTCATTAGCCCCTGCATGCCTTCTCAGAGCCCGGGAAAGAGAAAGAACCACGACAGCACCTGTCCCTGGCAGACGGCTCACAGGAGGGACAAGCACCAACCTGAGCTGTCGGAAACGTCTCCCTTTCTGAGACTAGGCGGACAAGCGCCAAAGGCTCTGCCGTCTCCACAGACCAGGTGGGGACTCTGACCGTCCGTGGAGGGCTCCCCACCGCTCCGTGTGGGGCGCAGTGACTCACGGCACCGTACAGCTAGGAGTGAGGATGAGCTTCGAGACGGCACACGAGGGCTGGAGTGGACACCTGCTGTGTTTGCTTTCCCCAGTTTCTGTCCTCCTGCTTTGGAGAACCATCCTTCCTCCCACTTTGGGGACTCTTCTCTATCCATAGCCTTTTAAATTCCAGGGGCAGCCCCTGGCCCCCACGCCTGGCCAGCCGGTGGAGCACAGCCCTGGGCCCAGCTGTGCCTGAAGCTGCCACATCTCTAGGCTCCTCGGCGGCGTGAGCCAGTGTGTGCTGTGCTCAGCGCGCCGAGGCAGGCTCTCTTCTCAGCCACCCAGAGTTCCGATGACGCGGAGGCAGCGCGGCCCTCGGGAGTTTGTCTGGAAGGACGGGGCAGGGCACTGGACTAGCCGTGTGGCATTGCTGATCGGAAGGGGGTCTCTGGTTCCCACATAACTTCTGGGGGCCCTGAGGGTACAACCCCACAGGAAAGCATCTGCTCCAACCCCTCTTCACAGTGGCCCAGTCAGGCTGGGGGGCATTTTCCCTTACAGGAATTTCAGGGACTGGCAGCTCCCAAAAGCATTGTCTGCTGCCCCTGAACCTCGAAAAATAAATAAGCAAGCAAACAAAAAAACCACCTCAAAATGTAACTCCCTGTGTCTCTTCTAGATTACAGACACAGCCATCCTGGAAAAACTTTACACAGGCTCCTGGTTTTCCCCTTTCTGTTCTTTTTAAATGGGACTTGTTTTTCTTCTCCTTACCACGTGACTGGGCAGGGAAGGCCACCAAAACGCCACCACCAACTTCCAGAGACAAAGGGGCATGAAAAGAATCCGTTCTCTGGGTCAGACCACTGGGCGTGGCATGTGCGCCCCCAGGGGGCAACGTGGAGACTGCCCCACACGGTGGAACATTCTAGGTGAGTGTTTGTTCTGAAACAAAGGGCCAAACAGTAAGCACCCTTCTCCGCTCCCTGCTGAGAAGTGTTCAAGGCAAAAGGTACGGCTCAGGGACACAGGGCCTCTTGGGGAAATCACATTTCTCACACCCTCTGGGTGGGGGAATGCTTGGGGAAAAGTCGGCCACAAGCAAGTCTGAATCCACATTCCTTTCCAGGGCAACTCACGTCTCCCCCAAACCAAAGGGCAGTGGCCAGTTGCCACGCCACGTTCGCTGGACAAAGCGCGTTAGGGTTAGATGGCCATGTCCGTGGGGGCCAGGCCCCTGCGCCTCGGGGACTGCACCACGTGAGCTGCATTCTTCCGCTTCCCTCTGCGTCATCCCTTTGTTAGGTCTTTGAAAGACAGTGAGGGCGAATTCCAGGTGGGGGCATGTCTTTCCAGACCAAGAGAAGTACAGTCACAGAGACACAGAGCGAGAGCGGCCCAGCCCGCCTCCTTTCCCGACCTGGCCCGGGAGGAAGCCAGCTCTGCGTGGTGGATTAAGTAGCCCCCACGGCCTCCTGGTTCCCTACCCCAGCCTTTCTCAGCACATGGAAGCTCCTCATTACTAACCGCGAGGCTACGGTCAAGGCCCAGAAGGGAGTCCGGAAAATCACTTTGTGGGCTTCCACATCGATTGCTCTCTCTAGGGATGTTGGGGTGGGCAGTGTGTTCTGCTCAGGGCCGAAGGCATCCACTTGGGCTCTAGAGTGGGCAGATCCAGCTCTGTCCTTTTGGAGTATTTTTGCCACCATTAGGGTCAGCATGCAGGGACCAGGGTTCAGACGATGGCTCTGCTGCTCATCGGTGGGGCCAATAGGAGCGTACACAGTGCCTGAGCCCTCACTCCGAGCCTCTGAGGAGGAGAATGCCCGCCTGTGGCCAGGCAGCTGACTGCGGAGAGCACCTGAACGCGTTGAGCCTGAAACTGGCTCACGCTGGAGACAAGTGGTCCAAGGAGGACAGGCCTCCCAAGCTCCGTCCTGAGAATCCGCCACTCAGTCAGGCCCTCCTTATTAGGGTTTCGGGGTGCAGGCCAGAGGGAAATGACACTGCCCTCCTGTCCCAGCCTCTCTGACCCACACCGTTCAGCCTACCCTGCAACGCGGCCGGGGCTGGGCCAGGGGAGAACGACGAGCCCAGTGTCTGCTGAGCCCCAGAGGTGCCAGCTCTGTGCTGGGCCCCCTGGGCACTCACACAGCGAACCCTCCGCCAGCCCTGGAACTCACCTCCCAGCGTCTGCCCTCAGCAAAAGCTATGGACGTGCTTGTGCTGGTTTCATGTTAAAGACGAGAAACTGGCCAACAGAGAAGGTAATGTTAATGAGCCTTCCCAAGGCCATGCAGCAAGAAACAGGTGCTCCCACGAGCCCGAGCTACCGACCACTCTATAGACAGCCCTCGCATCACAATGTCCAAGGAGTCCTGGTGACCTCAGGTGTGCACAGAGGAAGGAGACCAGGCTGGTGAGGGACAAAAACCTCCGAGCATCTGGACAGAAAGAGAGGCATTTACACAATAAGAAGCAGGTCCCAACAATCCGGAGGTTTCGATTGCCAGTGGCCCTTACAGGGAGATTCTTATTTCTCTCTCACGGCCGCCAGGCCCTCTGCTGACCGTCGGCAGCACTGTCCTGTTCCCCTCCCCACCCCCTGCATCTGAGCTCTCTCACGGGACTGGAAACCCCCGGAAGGCAGAGTCCAGTTCAGATTCTTGTGTAGGAAGCCAGACGCGTGGTGGCTGAAGAACAAGGAACGAATGGAAGTCTGTCCTGGGAGATCCTGGCGCCGCCGTGTGTCCCCAGGACTGCATGTGCTTGCTTAACGTCACCACAGCTAACTGCTGGACGACGGTCCTGAGTCACTCTGCACCGCTGTGTTTACTGCTCCAACATGCGTGCTGGTCGGGTGGCCTAGATGTGGGGCTGCCAGGGACCAGGAAAGAGGGCGGGAGGGGTAGAGAATACACACGACTTTCAGCCCCCAGTGTGGACACAGAGGGGCTCCCGAGAATGGCGTTCAGCTCAGTGACAGCCCCCGACGCCTGCGAGTGCAGGGCACACGGCCTCGCCTCTCCACCGGAGCTCGCGCTCCCCTGCAAGGCGGCAGCACCCACGGCTCGAGGCTGATATCAGGGTGAGTCCAGCGACTGAGGGGCCTTCCGGGAGGTGCTGCCCATGCCCTCGGAAACCAGGCGGTCCGTCCGCCTGCTCCAGCCCCAGCCGGGACTTGCTGACTCACACTGATCACAAACACCCCTGGGGCTCTTCAGCGAGTCGTGCAAGAATGCGTAAGCAAATATTCTGTTTGTACGGTTCCGTTGTTCCCAGCCCATTACCATACTCTGAGGCTCTGATACTGGGCTCTCTGAAGCCAGGCGTGTGCCTAGCTGCACTTTCCACCAACAACAAACCCCTGCGTACGGGAGTGACCTTGACCGCGACGTCCACGTCAAAATGAGAAGCAACACCAGGGCTCTGGAGGCCAGAGATGCCAGGGGCGACCCTGTCGAATTGCAGACTGCAACCTCTCACAGCAGGTCCCAGCCCCTGACTTCTCTGGGAGGGGATTGCAGCCCCTCCCGTCTCCCCCGCACTCCGCAGCCCTGCCGTGGGGAGGGCGGCCCAGGGGCTGTGAGCGTGTTGGGGCCAATGCACAGGAGCCCTGACACCAGCCCACAGGGAAGCTGCGGGGACCTGGCGTTCGGTCTTCCTGGCTGGCAAGTCCCAGGACTGTGGGGATGTCAACACCACCCCACGTTCATGAACAATCAGGTGAGAGAGCCCAGCGAGGGGGCTGCAGCCCTGCCCTCCGCCTGCCTCGGCTGTCCACGCGCGGCCAGGGGCTCTCTCATCTGGCTGCTGCGTGACTCCCCACAATGGTGATGAACACTCAACACCCCCTTTTAGCTTTTCCAAGCATTTTCACAGATGTTATTTGAACGATAATAACAGCTCCCGGTGATTAAACATTAACCTTGTGCTAGGCATTTATGCACATTATCCCATTTAATCCTCACAACAAATTTCAGGGATAAGTAACACAGTTGTCCCCATTTTACAGATAAGGGCATTAAGGCTTAGGGAGGTCGACTAACTGCTTGGTCAGTGTCTCAGAGCTGGTGAGCAGAAAACTGGGGTTTAAAGCAGGCCCCCTCCATAGCCTCCATCCCCACAGCCCTGGTGGCGGCCCCGTTTTAGAGGAATGGGGGTGCATGAGAAGCAGGGTGACGGGCCGGCCCACTGGCCCAGAGCAGAGGCCTCCCCCTGGCATCTGCAGCCTGGATTTGGGCCAGAGAAAGCTGTGTTTTGCTTGGCCAGCTGTGGTTTTGAGGTTTTTGTTCAGTTTTGTTTTTTTATGGGAGCAAATGTTTATAGATCAGGAGAATTCTCACAGAAAGACACTGATCTCCTGAAACAGTCGGACATGCTGATCTGTCCTCCTGGGTGGAAGCTGAGTTTGGCGGTGTGCTGTGTGGACAGGGCCAGTGCTCCCTGGTGACCCTTACGCCCCACCAGTCCCTGTCCTCAATCTACTGTCTGCCGGCCCCATTGGCACTGTGACCCCTTCGGAGAGCTGGTTAGTGTCAGTGGTCACATGTTCCTGGTAGAATGAGCACTTCCAGTGTGCTGGTAGGAAAGACGGGCGCTGATGGCAGATTGTCGTTGTTGTTGTTGTCCCAATAAATATGGGCAGTAGCCAGGAATCCAACAGGCCCAGTGACTCTGGAACATGAGTGTGAACCATGTTCAAACGTGTGTAACAGGGCCAGCTTGGTCCCACCTTCTGTGCAGCCTCAGGGGAGGGTACCACACGCCCCGAGGACCCGACAGGTTGTCCGGCTAACCAGAAGGCTCTGCACAGCTGGAAGCTTGGCCACAGTCCATGTTTGCACTTAAGTGCTGCTCGGTCAGACTCATGGAACACTAATGACAATCACGTGGCTTCGGCTGCCGAGAAGTGGCCCAGAAGTGATGGGAAGCAAACCTCTTGAGCGTGCCAACTCCACGGCACCTAGCCAACAAGTGGGAACGGGACCTGTGCACCGGTTGGCAATGGAGGAGAAATCCAACCTCTGAACCATGGAGAGACCCTGGGCTCAGACCTACACTGCGTGCTCAACATCTTCTTAGACCCTACTAGGCACTGCAGGCTAAATGGGCCCCTCCCTGCCCTACCGATTTCCCTCCACTCCGCCTCTTGTCAGTGTCCCCAGCCAGCTAAAGGCAGAGACTGTCGCCTACCAAAGACTCTGAGCACGACCTTGCGCTCTCTCTCCCTCTATTTTGTTAAAAGGGAGATTAATAAGTGTTAAAGAGGTGTCCGCGACATAGCAGCACCACACTCAAGACCTGCTATTTGTCATGATCAGGAGCACTGACAGGAAACTGAAGAAAGAACTTCTGCCCATGGTAGTGGATGTTACTGGTCGCTGTGTCCTCAGTACTCTCACAGATCACCTTGGGGACATTGGCAGTGACCAGCCTGTACTGCGAGGGACCCTGGAGCACATAATTCTGGAATCTAATCCAGTGTTTAATCTGATTCAAGCAGACAAAAGAGTAAGGGAGACTCTGGGGGGGTGGCTGGGGTGTTAGGATCTCTAGGTGCCAGTCACAGAGACAGCCCGCTCAAAGGAAGGGGAGTGTGGGGGTTACCAGTCTCAGCTGACCTATTGGCAACTGAGAACGGGAATGACAGAGACTGGCAATCGGAGAGAGATGTCCTGTCTTCTATCTGCCCATTCTGAATCAGAATTGCCGAGGCCTTTGGGCAAATGGGGGTACATGTGGGAGATTCGACTAAAAACTGGTGTGGGGATCTTTCCCTTTTACTTAGAGACCGGCTTCCGAGAGCCGGCTGCCGCTCGGCACTCCACACGGGGACCCACGCAGAACACTCACAACATGCTGCAGAGCGTGCACCCAGTAGATCAGTCAGAACAAACCCTGCACCCGCCGGGCGAAGTCGAGCTGCTCCAGGAGACAGATGACAAGTCAAACAGAAAACCACACTCCCTGTCAGGAGAGAGATGAAAGGCTTTCTGCACATTAAGGCCAAGTCTTCCCAATTACAGTAGGCGAGTCTCTGTTGAGGTGTGAATTAGGGGCCTGGAAAACCAAACGAAAAGCCCATGTCCAAGTATAGACCAAAAATATAAAGAGAACTCATGAGGGAAAGGGACAAAGACCTAGAGGACAGATCCAGGAGGAGAATTCTGGGTGATTTAGAAGATGAAAAAGAAACTGATGGAGGGAAGCCAGTAATTAGATAACAAACAGAGGACCCGAGTCTACAGATCGAAAGGACTCAGAGGGTTCCAAGAAGGATGACAAAAACAGACATACACATCGGTTATCCTGGTAAAATTCCTCACCTTTGAGGATGAAGACAAAACTTAAAACCTTCCAGACATAAAGAAATATTACCTTAAGGGAAAAAAAGTATCAGATGGACACAGGATTTTTCATCTGAAACACTACAAGCTGAAAAAGTGTAGAATGCCATCGGCAGACTACTCGGCAGAGAGAAGCAAAGGCCCCCAAATGCTCTGCCCATTTGTAATTTCTCAGGGCAAAGGACGTCTGCAGACACGCAGGAAAGACGTCACAGAGTTTAGCACCCACACAGCCTATCTATGGAAGATGCTCAGAGCACAAACAATGAGTGCTCCGGAGCAGGGGCCTCAGCACGGGGGAGAATGCACGGTCGGAGACAGCGGCCAGCCTACCTGCTCGCCCCCTTTTCTCCTAAACCTCAGTGGACACAGGTGGACTCTGGGAATGGAACTGCTAAATAAGGACTCTAAACATAGAAGAAACATACTACAGGAGAAACTGCAACCGCACCTCAAAGCTAAAATAATAGAATTATTCTAACCCAGCGGTTCTCAACCGTGGGTCGCGGTGGGTATTTCCAATGGCTTTAGGCGACCTCTGTGTTTTGATCGTTTGACCCCCGCCGGGGTCACGACCCACCGGTTGAGAACCGCTGTTCTAACCAAATCAAGGATTATAATTCTAAGAGTCTCATCGACTGAAGTATAGGAAGAAAGCAGGGAGGAAGGGGAGCAGATTGGAGGAAGAAATAGTTATTTTGTGTTATCTTGTTTTTAAGTAATAGTAGAGCAATATGTATTTGATTATGAATGAAGGGAAAAAGAATGTAACCTTTAGTAAGATGGAAAAGTAGAGAGCTTCCAAATTGGCATGGGAAAAAAATGAAACGCAAAGCAACTGCATCAAACTAGCGCAAGTGAGAGGAAAGAAAAATACGAAAATAGCAATGGAAGGAAATTAAAAACATACCATCAGATGGAAGAAATAAAATCAAGTACATCTGTTGATAGATTAAATTGCTCACTGAAAAACAGGAGATGTCAGATTGGGTTAAAAAATTAAAACAAAAACTTCAAACCCAGGTCCACGATATTTATAAAAAAACTAATTAAAATAAAGGATGTAAAATTGGAAAAGGAATGCATAGGCAGATGGATACAGAAGAAAAGCAGGAGTGTCCAAATTAATTAGATAAGGGAAATTTTACATAAAAAATAGTGCAGAGGATGAAAATAAAAAGCTATTTGTAATGATAAAAGGGACACTTTATGAAGAAGGACAACCATCAGAAACCTGGATGCATTAAACAACAGGATGCATGTTTGGAGTGGATAAAATTTTAGTGTAGAATTTCAAAGACGTCTATTTCAGAAATGGACAACTATTGTAGGCAAAAATTAATTAAGATAACAGAGAAAATGAATACTACAATTTGAATTACAAGAAGTATACAGGACTTTACATTCCTTGAATACAGAATGGACTATTTTAGGATCATTTACAAAAATCGATCATCTATTGGATCACAGAGATAAAAACCTTAACAAATTTTACAAAGGAAAGCTGTTATAGACTACAATCTCTGATCACAATTAATAAAATTAGAAATTTAAAAAGGTGAGAAGAAAAATGTTGACTTAGAAATTAAGAAACCCACCCTAGACAAATGTAGGTTAAAGAGGAAATTAAAGGCAAAGACAAACTATCTGGATGCAGTTAAAGAGAGCATGTCACACCAACTCCCACGGGACAGAGCAAAAGTCATGCTTAGGGGAAATCTAAAGCCTCTATGATTAAGGAAGAAAGACAAAAAATAAAGGAACTTAGCCCTCTTCTTAAGAAATTACAAAAATGAAACAAAATAATAAAAACTACAATTGTAAATTAACAAAATTAAAAGCTGAAATAAATAAGATTAAAAATACTAGAATGGTGGAGAGTATAAATACACCCATTGAAAATAAGTAAAATAAAACGTTAAAAAGATTAAGAGAAAAAGTAAGTGTACAAAGATCAGAAACGAGAAAGGAGCCAGAAACACAGCTTCAGAAGAGTAAAACAAAATCATAAAGAACACCACCTGCAGTCTTATGACCACAAACCTAAAGTCTGATGCTTACATCGCCAAATACAAATTACTAACACTGAGCCAAGAAGAAGACTGTTTGAATAGACAAATTACCATAGAAAAAATTGGAATGGTGATCACACTAGGTGTGTGGTGTCACATAGATCCAGTGAATTTCACCTAACCTTTAAGTGACAGGCAGTTCCAAGATTATTTCAAAGATTCTAGCTTATTCTAAAAGATGGAGAGTTCCCCAACTAATGATGCGAAGCCACCGCAACTTTAATTACTAAAACACGAAGAATGAACAGGAAAGACAAATACAGTCTATTCTCATTTATTAAAATTCATGCAAACTTATTTTTAAAATATTGTCAAATTGAATGTAGCCAAGTATCAAAAGAAAAACATGTTACAACTAAACCTGTTCATTTTAGGGATGTAAACTAGTTCAGCAGCATTCGATGCCATATGATCGATCACATCGATAGAAGCTGGAAAGGTACTTGGTAAAATTTAGATCATTCCTAATTTAAAACCAGGAATAGAAGCTAATTATGTATACAAGATAAAAAGTATTTACCAAAACCCAACAGTAAATAACATTATAAATAGATAGTGACATTCTAAAATCATTTCACTTAAAATCTAGAACTTGAAAAGGATGAGTTATCACCATTATTATTTATCATGACCTATTACTACTAAATAATGAAATATATAAAGCACAAAACGGTATCAAGGTTGTAAAACAAGAGCTAAAATAATCATTTTGATTATATTTGGGTATCCAGAAAACCTAAGAAGCTATTATATATAAAAAAAAGTCTACTATATACTTAGTAAGAGATTTGGTAAGGTGGCTGGATCCAAGATAAATATTCAAAAATTAACAGTTTTTTCTTAGTAACAATTACCTAAAAAATAAAAATAAAAATAAATAGCCTATTCACAATAGTGGGAAAATGATAAATATCTAGAGATAAATTATACAAGAAACTTATAGAACCTACACAAAGAAAACTACAAAAATCTTACTGCCATTAGTTCCATTGCTAGGTATACACCCAAGAGAAATGTGAACATAATACCCCCAAAGGCCTATTCAAGAATGTTCCCAGCAGCGCTGTTGGTAATATCTCAAGACCAGAAATCACCCCCTTCACTTGGAGAAGGAATAAATAGAATTGTGGTTATTCACACTATGAAATAATGTATAGCAATGAGAAGAAACAGCTACAACCATATACGCAACAATATGGATAAACCTGAACTTGATGTGAAAGGCAAAACTAAAAGAGTATGATTCTATTTACATAAAATATAACAGTAGGCAAAGCTGATCTGTGCTGTTGGAAGTCTGGATAGTGGTCTCCCAGGTGAGGGTAATCATAAAGAAGGTAGTGGTCAGTCAGGTTCCACATCTTGGCTTGGGCGTGAAATACCTGGGTGTGCTCACTTTGTGGAAATTTACCAGGCTGTATGTTAGAATATATGTATTTTTAATAGGTATGTCTTATTTAAAAGAAAAGATATTTTAATGAAAATTACAAAAAGCCGATTTGAAGAAAAGACCTATGTTCTTGAATGAGGGTATTTACCATTATATAGAATTTATCCCCCTCCCCTGGATATTGGATTTTGATACAAATTTTAATTAGATTTTCAGTAAGGTTTTAGGTTTGCATTTTTTTTTAAATTTTGTTTTATTTTTTAATTGGAAGCTCAATCCTGGGAAGACTTGACGTCTCCCTCCCACTCCCAACCTGGAAAGGAGGCAGCGGCTCAATGCTGGTTCCTCTGTCCCACTCGGCCACCCACACACTCCCAGCTCTGCTTCCGAACACGGCAGGAACATGCGGCCATTAGGTCAGAGCCTGGCTTCGGGACCTTCCAGGACAGGGCACACCTCTCAGTGGGGGCTGGGCCTGAGAGGAAGCCGTGGGGCACCAGACGGCTCAGTGGGGAAGCTGGCAGGGGGTCCAGTAAGAGTGGCTGCCTGTTTCACCAGCCAACACCACATGCCTGAAAAGAGTGGTCTCTATCTGCATTATGGTGGTCTGATTCGACATCACACAGACCCTTTGAGGAGAAAGGATAGCTATTCTCTTCTCCCCACCTTCCAGGGGAGAAACAGAAGTCTGGAAAGGTGACATGACTTGCTCAAGGTCACAGGGTGAAAGCCCTGGTCCTGGGGCTCCAGCAGCTGTCCTCTGACTCCGCCCCCAGCCCTCCTCCCTGCTAATCTCCGTGATAAGGTGAGTCACACGCTGCTGCCCATGAGATGAGGAATGGTAGGGGTGACCGGTCCTGGCACCAGACCCAGGGTCCTTGTGGGAGCCTTTTTGGGAGAGCTGGCCAGAACACGGGCCAGGCTAGAGGGCCTGGGGGGTGTGTGTGACACTGTTCCCTGTTCAGACACTTGGTTCCAGAGATGGCTGCTGCTGGTGCTATCTAGTTGGACACTCAAAGGTCAGGGGAGAGCAACTCCCCAGCTAAACTCCTGGCAGGAGGAGAGAATGTCGGCCCATCACCCCAGTGTCACTGAGCCTCAGGATCCAGCTGCAACATGCCACCCCCTCAGGGTGACTTAGGCCCCACCCAGCAGAAGGGCCCTGTAAGCTGTGGGTGGGCGGGGCAGGCCAGCGCGCCCCACGGCTGCAGGGTGGCTCTCCCCTGTGGCAACAGGCCCACCCAATGCCCACGAGAAGGTACAGCAGGCCCACCCAATGCCCACGAGACGGTACAGCAGGCCCACCCAATGCCCACGAGAAGGTACAACAGGCCCACCCAGTGCCCACCAGAAGGTACAACAGGCCCACCCAATGCCCACGAGAAGGTACAGCAGGCCCACCCAATGCCCACGAGAAGGTACAGCAGGCCCACCCAATGCCCACGAGAAGGTACAGCAGGCCCACCCAATGCCCACAAGAAGGTACAGCAGGCCCACCCAATGCCCACGAGAAGGTACAGCAGGCCTGGGCTGGGCCAGGAGGAAAGGAGTGGTGGGCAGCTGAGAGTCCACTTGAGTATTCCTGATGATGGTGTGTAAATGCTCCTTGTTTGACAACTCAGGGAGGACATGGGCCCTCAGAGGGATGGTAGCCAAGAAGCTCCACTCCCGGGACCCTGGAGGACCCTGGCCTCCAGTGCCGGAGGGAGGAGTGCACGGCCTCACCACGTGACTGCACCCAGGAAGGCCTGTGCTGCCCCCGTGCTCACCGTCTCCTTTGTCCTCACAGCTCGGAGGAAGGTGCAAGTACTCCGGTGCCACAGAGGAGGAAGGAGAGGCTAAGAGAGGAACTCGTCCGTTCAAGGTCACACAGGGAGTGGGCGGCAGAGCAGGTCTCTGTTCCAAGCCCGAAGCCTGTGCTGTTGTTACCAAGGCGCTGGAGTCCCCCGGCTCATGCCGACTCCCTCGGGGCTGGGCCCTGCCCTCCTGCAGCCTAGTGCCCAGCCAGGCTGGCCCATCCAGCCCAGGACTTTGCTTCCCCAGCTCTCATCTCAGAGGGTCCTGCCAGCAGCCTGGCATCAGGGGAGCCAGTGGGGGGACTTGGTGTCAGAGAACCTGGCTCACAGAGGCTGTCCCACCCAGCCCTGCTACCGCTCTGCCATCCAGAGATTGATGGGGACAGAGTATAATAGCTGCAACTTACCTTGTACCTTTATATTATATGCTCTCAGTAATCCATAAACTCAAGTTCCTGAATTGATCAGCTCGCTTGACATGGAATTCTCTCTATCCTTCTTGGAGGTGGAGGAACATTTTTATTCTCGCTATAATTTCTGCCCATTGCTTCTTCTGCAGGGGGGAACAAGTCTAATGTTTGCCCCCATAATGGGGCCTCTGAGAATTGAAGACAGTAGCTGGTCCCTTCTGGCTTAAAGCCTTCTGATTCTGTTTAGACCCCAGAAAAAGTACTTATAAACACCCAGGAAGCTAACGGGCTGCTTCAGCGTCAGAGAAAATGGCAGGTGGCTGATGGCCTGGAGTTGGAATTCAAGATGAGATCCCAGTAGGTACTAAAGTGACTCCTGCGGGGAGCAGCTCAGGTAGGGAGCTCGGGAGCAGACTGAATTCTCCCCCGGGACCTGCAGGACCATGGGTTGACAATGGCTTGTGTGTTGGCAAGGGCAGGGCAGGGCAGGGAGCATGAAGAGTCCACAGGCGAGCTCTCCCCCCTAAAGGAGGCTGTCGGGAAAACCCAGCTCGCACTTGACCTCCTGGGGTTCCGCATTATCGTCCTTCTTCCCAGGATCCAGCTCAGCAGAAGGGGAAAATGTTTGCTGACTATTTTGCAAAAGTTAATTAACTGTTATTAAAACATGCCCTTGAGCTTAATGATGTTCTTTATTTTACCATTTACATATCACAAGCCTTCAAGTGATGGTAACTCCTAGAGCTGACTCTTCAAATTGATTTCAGTTGTGTGGTTTTATGAATTTCTCTCTTCAAATATCCATGCAGATTCACAGCGAGTCATAAATGTCACGGGCAATTTTACTGGCGGAGACGGCTACAACCCCAGAGGTGGATCGGACGACTTGGTTCAAAGGCCAGCCTGCTATTTCCTATCTGGATGACCTTGAATAAATCATTTGATGTCTCTGACCTTCATCTGTAAAATGGGATAATGCCCACCCAGCCACCTTTATACGGATATTTTGAGGATTAAGTGAGCTGTCTGTGACAGCCTGTAAAACACATCAAGGGAGGTTGAAACATATCATATCAGCTATTTCTTGGACTTAGAAGTAGAATCTTGGGTTGGATATTTGTGGCTTGAGATTACCTCGTGTCCTCTTACCGTTTTTGCCAGCGTCAGGAGTTTGGGGTGCTCACCCCAATGCTTGGTCAATGTCACCCGATGGGGTCTAAGCATATGCCATTCTCCAAAACCACACGATTGGTCCAGGGGTGGGAATGCAAGCCAGAGTCGGCGAGAACACTAAGCCTTTTCCCGGGATATCCAGAAGGGGACTCCCACTTCCCGTGGGATTTGGAGCTGAGACTGTGGCCGGACTGAGGCCGAGGCAGCTTCCTGTGGGCGCACGGGTAACACGGGAGAGCAAGAGGAGATGCACCACCACGTGCTGATAGCTTTGAAGCCCTGGGAGCCAGCCTTTCCAGAGACGGGTGTTAATAATTTTCTGTTTTGTTTACACCGGTGTGGGCATAATTCCTATGATTTGCAACCCAAAGGGTCGGATACACAATCTGAATGGAAGCAGGGATGACCAAGAACTAGTGTCCATTTCAGGCTGTGTTCCAAAGGAAAACACTCTATCCTGCGTGCTCTGCTTTCTACCAAAGAGCCATCACCCACGTCAGCACCCCGGACACCCTCCCTGCCCACTTCTCAGTACCAATTCCTCCCGGCCGTTCTCGGCTGGGGCAGACACTGCTGGTGGCCGCGCCGTCCACCATGTTCCTTCTCTCCCTTGCTGGCCAAGTACCAGCTGTGTCCTGGTGTCCATAGCTCTTCCTGACCCGTCTAAGATGCCCACGTACCTCCCCACATCCCTCTCCCCAGTGACTGGCTTAAGAAGAGATATGTGACTCGAATCTGTCCAACGAACATAAAGGTTTCTGGAACAAGGAAGGGTTAGGCCCTTTGATGGCCCTGATGTAGGTGTCCGAAGCCGTGATGTCTATAGCTGCTGCCATGGGGAGCCGGCTAATGTGCTGAGACCAGCAGAAAGAAAAGACAGGAAGGCTGGGGTCCCTGATGGCTCTTCTTGGGCGATCTTGGCACTGTGTCGTTTCCAGACTTCTTGATAGGTGAGCTAGTAATTTCTTATATGGGGTAGGCCATTTTGAGTTAGGTTTTCTATTACTTGCAGCAAATAGCCCCCTAACTGATAGGAAAGCTCAGTTCAAGCCCCTCTTCTCGGGCCACTTTCGCAGACAAAGCCCATCCCCAGGGATGTCCTCCTCCTCCACGCTGCCTGCCGCAAAGCACGCTCCCTGGGTTCTCCAACACTGGGGGGGGGGGGTGAGAGTTTCATTCTCAAAGTGGGTTTCCGTAGCACAGTGTTGAGGAGATGTGGAGGCTACATTTGGGTCGAGCAGGGGGGAGTCTGGTGGCAGCACTGCCGGGAACTTAGGAGAAGGCACACATAGCTCCTCGTGCAAACAGAGCTCCTGACCTGCTGCCCACGCCTGTACTCTCTGGTCACAGTGAGCCACAGCTCCATCAGTTCTCAGGCCGTGGGTTCACCCTGACTTCCCTCTTCCCTCACACCCCATTCACACGAAAGGATATCCTGTCGTCTTTCCTTCAACATAGACCCAGAACCTGAGCACCCTGCCACCTCCTTGCATCTCTATCGCCTTGGGCCAGGCCACCAAAGTCTCGCTCTTGAATAACTTCAACATCCCCTAACCACCTCCCTGCCTCTAATCCGTGTCCTGGGCTGCTCGTTATGGAGAAAGCAATACTTCCTAAGGGCTCCCACTGCACTCAAAATAAAAGCCCGGCCAGGGCAGACCCTACTCTTGTATTATTTAATAGTTACTGTGTTACCTTCCCTATGAACAGCTGTAAACGTGCTTTGGCCCATGCCTGTATGCTTGGTGTGTGCGCCCCCATTCCGGAGAGAGGGGCTCTCCGTACTCCTCGCTGCCCTCCGCAGCTCTGGGCACAGAGCGGGCGCTGTGCCCCTCCCGCTGCTCTCCGCACGGGGCTCTGCACGCTGTGGGCGCTCATAAAACTTGTCTATTAGCTTTCAGGTTTGCAGTAGGAGTCCATCAACACTTTGATTTCATTTCTGGCAGAAGCACAGGAAAAGAGAAGTAACCGTTAAGGATGGTGACAGTTTTTGTACATCCACAGTCCTGACCTTTGCTATGACAGTTAGTACAATTAAAAGGCATACATGTTATACTATTAAAAACTGTTTCAAAGCATTGTTCATGTGTTTCTTACTGTGATCGTTTAAAGCAAAGCTGTCTTGTGTTTTGTTAAAGGCGTCAACAAGGAAGAGCACACAGACAAACTCTCCCTCAGACTCGCTTGTCCCCAAGGCACCGGCAGAGTTCAAACCTTCAAGAATGACATTCTGGGAGCTGCGACCCCAACCAGTCTGTGAGGAAATGGACATTCACTATCATAACTACCTTGTCTTTACATATTTAATTTTCAACTCCAAATATCAGTACATGAGGATTATTTATCAAGAAGTAAGGCAGTCTAAAAAACTTTCTTTTTGCCTTAAAAAGTATTAAGTCCAATCCTCTCTAAGTCCTGGGCAAACTGCTTGCAAACAGTCATTCATCCAGCCAGTATTTCTCAAGAATCAACCACATTACTGCCCCCAGAGCCCCTGTCTCCTGAGAAAGACAAACGGGTGCCTATTTTGACAAGATTTCAAGGAAGAAGATGTGATCTGGGTTTTGGAGGCCTGTTCCATCGTTGTAATCCAGTTCTTGATTGAGCAGCTATTATGTACGGGGTGTTCTACAGGCCCTGCGAGTTCAAGGACATGGGCCGTCCACAAGGAGCTTATAATCCAGTATGTGAGCTAGATCCGAAAAAAAACACACAAAAAACTAGCCTTAATCAAAAGCAGCAACATGTCAGATACGCTGCAAGAGGAAAGAGGAACTCTGAGTTCTAACGGGGCCCAGAGGAGGGGGAGCTCAGCTGACAGGGAACAGCGCAGCTCCTGGGAAACCTACAGCGAGGCCTAGGAGAGGTGGGCGTGACAGGCAGGGAGTGGGGCGTGGGCGCGGGTTACTCCAGGTGAAGGGAGCCGTGGGAGATGGCGAGGACCCGGCGACGCGGCTCTGCTCTGCTCAGCGGGTCAGCCCCAGGCCACGGGCTCTGGGCAGTGCGTGTGCGTGTGTGCGTGTGTGCACGCTGCGCGTGTGGCAGTGACTCAGGAGAGCCGAGCCGGGCAGACTGCTCCAGCAGGCACGTGGAGAATGGATTAGACCGGGCAGGAAAGAGGAAAAACGGCCAGTTAAGGAATCTGTTACTCCAGGGGCAGGCTGGAAGGGAAATTTCACTTGGCAAAGTGGGCATTTTACTACTAATGCCTTATACTGATGTCACGTATTCTTTTATATGTACAAAATATTACACAATGATTAATTAGGTAACAAACATAAAGTAAACTTTTGTTCCTTCAAGTCTTTTTTTTTTTTTCTGAAACTGGAAATGGGGAGAGACAGTCAGACAGACTCCCGCATGCGCCCGACCGGGATCCACCCGGCACGCCCACCAGGGGGCGACGCTCTGCCCCTCCGGGGCGTCGCGCTGTTGCGACCAGAGCCACTCTAGCGCCTGGGGCAGAGGACAAGGAGCCATCCCCAGCGCCCGGGCCATCTTTGCTCCAATGGAGCCTCGGCTGTGGGAGGGGAAGAGAGAGACAGAGAGGAGGGAGAGGGGGAGGGGCGGAGAAGCAGATGGGTGCTTCTCCTGTGTGCCCTGGCCGGGAATCGAACCCGGGACTTCTGCACGCCAGGCCGACGCTCTACCACTGAGCCAACCGGCCAGGGCCCCTTCAAGTCCTTTTGAGGAGGCTGATGACCAGGGGAGACAGGACAGGGCTGTCCCAGGAAAGGGCTGTAGGCGAGAAAAGGGGAGAAGGGGCCGCTACGGTGGGGAGCGCAAGAGGGACAATCTGCAGGCACAGGGGACAAGGTGCGCAGCAGCTGCTGCAGCGATGGTGGTGCTGTGAGCTCTTCCCTCAGGAAGACCCTGGGCAGAGGAAAAGAACTTTGGTCCATGAACACACTGGCTCCCCATCTTGCTTGGGGCCCCAGCCAGGAAGTTTCTTAAAGCTGCATTTAGCTGGGAGGCACTGAACTTGATCACCCAGTGTCCAGAGCACCTCCAGCCACGGGCAGTGGCGGGACCCAGGGAGGCCTGTTACAGGACCCCGCTTCCGTGTACAGGGCTCCTGCCCCGACTGTGCCCGGGGCGCGCTCCCATGAACACAGACAGACTATACAGAAGACGCTCCTCACTGGTGCCCTTGGTGATTGCAGCTGGCGGGCTTCGGCAGGGGTTTCCCATGACACGACCTTTGAAGAAAGCTTAACAACTGTAGCCGGGGGACCTGAGGCTGGGAAGGCGTGAGAAGTGGCGAGGAAAGGAGAGCTTGGGCGATGGGGCCGTACGCGGAGTCAGCCCCGTTTCCCCATCAGGCCAGTCACACAGGCAGGGGTGTGCCCTGAAGGAGTAGCACGAATGGGTGGTAAGCCGAGAGGAAAGAAGGCTGACTTTGCCCCGATTCACCCAGGGACCCTGCCGGGCTCTCAGCGGGCAGGACGCAGGGCACGGTCGTTCAGGCCTGCGCTCTGGGCTGGGTAAGATGGGGTCTGAACCCTGCTGCCTCTTACTGCCACCATGCCCAACTCTAAATCACACACCTCTCGTTAGTCTCCCTCCTAAAATGCCTGCATTGTTCACAATTTATAATAAGATCCATTTGTGTGTTTATTTTTTTACTGTCCCCTTCCCTCCAGAAGACTTTCAGGCTCCATAAGGGCATGGGCCGCGCTGGCAATGCTCATCATTTTGTGCCCAGGGCCCAGCCCAGCACACAGAAGTGCCCATTATTTGCTAAGTGAATGGATGAACCTGGGGAGCAAGTGCCCCGACCCCTAAGCCTCACTGGCTGTTCTCCGTGCACAGGATGCACTCAGCACGGCGTGTGCCCAGCACAAGCCCCCCGTGGGCGGGAGCTGCGCCTTAGCGCTCGCTCCTGAAAACCAAGCAGCTTGGACTGGCTTTGCAGAGGTCAGGGCAGAGAGCAGCTGCCCATGCGGCTTCCAGCCCCACCATTCTGCAAACAGGAGACCCAGCACAGAGAGGGGAAGTGATGCACCCTGGTCATCTTCAAAGAACACCCTCCCCCACCCCCATATCACCCCCAGCTCCAGCCTCCAAACTTGGTACTGGTGCTGTCTCAACTGTACTATTTTTTGTTCCCAGGGGGCCACGTTCTGACAGAGACAGTACACCGTATCAGTTCTCAAATCTACTGACTCCTAGGGGCCAGCTCCAATGCTATCTTCTGCAGCAAACTTGCTTTGGGCCTCCAGCACCCAATAGTCGCTCCTCTATTCAAGCGCCCCAGCCCTCCACGGCCCAGGTCCATCTTACCTTTGCATCGGGGTGACTGGTGCACACATCCACAAAACATTCACCTTCTTACCTACACCTATTGGCTTCCTCTGGGTCAGGGACACATCCACATCAACTTCTTTCATATCAAACACCTAGGGCATTGCCTGCTCCGTTCAGAGTTCCTGAATGAGGCAGTGAACAAGATTTTTCGGGCTGCCCCAGGGCATGCCACCCTTTATCTGGCCCGGGTCACGAACTCTTCTACAATAGACCTGAGCATCACCAAGCTGAATCAAAGGAAACATCAAGGCTGTGATTCTAAGACAAATCCATACAAACCGAATTTAGCAGAGGAGAAGGAGCACTCGCCCATGTCTACAAACGGATTAATGATCCTGATTATCACATCAGCGGCAAGAGCCTACCGGAGGCCACATTTCCCTGGACCAACCGTGGGAGGCGAGGCATCTTTTAAAAGGCTTTCCTCATCTATGAAATAAATAAACGCTGTTTGAGGGCTTCTTCTTGGCTCAGCTGTCCTAGGACTAGTGTGGATGAATCTTAAAGGCACTATTTTACTCAATGGAAAGCATTTTAGTGGAATGTGTTTTGAAGTCAGTGCATAAGAACACCAGGGCTAGGGTGGACCCGAGGGGACACGGGCGCGGCCTCGACCTGGGTCATCGGCAGTGCTTGCCTGGTGCCACTGGGGACGGTGCTGTAGCAGTGGGACGAGGTGGTGGTCGTCTAGCCTGGCTCTGGTGGCCAACCCCCGTACCCATGGCCCTCCTCGGCTCTCGCCTTCCACAGGGAAATCCTGGGTGGTGATGGAAGGCCATCCAGCTGGGACCAGAGTGACCAGAGGAAGCCAGGAGTCCGGGAAGGGCAAGTCTCATGGGGGTCCAAAGACCTTGAGAATCACAGTCTGACAAAGAGGTGGATTCCCCCAGACCTGCAGCTGTCCTTCCCACCAAGTGGCCACAGGACACAGGCGATGGAGGCTTGTTCCACACACAGCCCTTCTCAAGCAATGAAGAATTCAATTTTTTAGTCTCGCGAAGCAGAGTCAGATATGTAACTGCTAATCAGAGCTGCTCAGCAGCCCAAGGTAACCAGGGTTACTGCTGGTTGGATGTAATTTCAGCCAAGAGTAAAGACGTTTCGTGGTCCCATAGTCTCGTTGGCCTGCGGGGCCTGGTCACAGATAGACTCTACCAGATTGTGTCTTTTACAAAGGCTTAAGGTTGTCTAGCGACCTGCGTTACTACTTTTAAGAGCCCCAGGAGGGGCCCTGTTGCATCTAGTCTAGGACACACTTTTAGAGAGGGGGAAACTCAGGCCCAGTAACTCTGTGCCTTCACGAAGGTCTCAGAGTTAAGTCACAGAGAGGGTCATCCAGACAGTGTTTCTCGGGCTTCTTTCTCTTTTACATGCTTGTGTCCAAGGAGCTGGGTAAGTCCCCAAGGACAGCAAGTGCGTGGTCAAGAGTGAGGTCTGGTTGCTACTGGCCTGCAATCCCGACTCACCGTGTGTTCAACACGCGATCGCAGACAGAGCACCTCAACTCCGTGCCTCACCTTCCTTATGTGCAGAAGGTAATATGAACAGGACCTTGGGCAAGCCTGCCTCAGTTTCCGGCGCTTCCAAATGGAGACTGTTTATATAACAGGGCCTACTTCACTGGGTGGTTGTGAAGATAAAATGTTTTTTTTTTTTTTTTTTACGTTTTTCTGAAGCTGGAAACAGGGAGAGACAGTCAGACAGACTCCCGCATGCGCCCGACCGGGATCCACCCGGCACGCCCACCATGGGGCGACGCTCTGCCCACCAGGGGGCGATGCTCTGCCCATCCTGGGCGTCGCCATGTTGCGACCAGAGCCACTCTAGCGCCTGAGGCAGAGGCCACAGAGCCATCCCCAGCGCCCGGGCCATCTTTGCTCCAATGGAGCCTTGGCTGCGGGAGGGGAAGAGAGAGACAGAGAGGAAAGCGCGGCGGAGGGGTGGAGAAGCAAATGGGCGCTTCTCCTGTGTGCCCTGGCCGGGAATCGAACCCGGGTCCTCCGCGCGCTAGGCCGACGCTCTACCGCTGAGCCAACTGGCCAGGGCTAAGATAAAATGTTAATATGGGTAATGTGCTTAGAACTGAGCCTGGTACCCAGTAAGCAGTCAATAATTATTTTATACAGCTTTATTAAAATATAATTCACAGATCATACAATTCACATATTTAAAGTGCACAATTCAAGTATTGTAATAACTATGTACGGTGCCAGGTGGGTACCCGACTTATTGGGGGGGTCACTTCGTAAACTGTATAAATATCTAACCACTATGCTGTACACCTGAGGCTAACAAAATAATATTGATAAATTCTTAAAAATTAAAAGAAAAAAGTACACAATTCAATGATTTTGGGGGGGACAGTCATAGATATGTGCAACCATCTCCAGTGTCATTTTTGGAACATTTTTATTACCTGAAAAAGAAACCCTGTAGCCTTCAGCTCTCACCCCTGCCCCTTCCGTTACCTCAGCAACCAGTAATAGACTTTCTGTCTCTGAAGAGTGCTCTGCTCTGGGCTTTCATATGAATGGAATCCTATAGTATGTGATCTCTTCTTTCTTTTTTTAGTCCACTTAGCATAATGCTTCCAAGTTTTATCCATGTCATGTCATAGCATGTTCCAGTACTTTTTTCCTTTCTGTGGTTGAACAGGATTCCATTGTATGAAAATACTCCATTTTTGTTGTCCATTTGTCTACTTGAATTGTTTTCCAACCATGAAGTCATAAAGTCGGACCACAGAATCACAAGGTAACTCTACGTTGTTTGAGAAGCTGCTGGGTTGTTTTTCTGGGCATTTCACATCCCCACCATTAGTGTCTCAGGGCTTTGATTTCTCTGCATCCCTGACTTTGGTTTTAGCCTCGCTAGCAACTGTTAAGCCATATCTTATGGTTCTGATCAGCATTTCTCTGGTGGCTAATGATGTTAAATAACTTTTCATGTGCTTATTGGCCATTTGTATATCATCTTTGGAGAGGTCTTTTTAGATCCTTTGCCCATTTTTTAATTAGAATATTTATCTTTTTATTATTGAGTTATAAAAGTTCTTTATATGCTCTGGATAAACGTCCTTTACTGAATATACAAGTTGCAAATATGTTCTCCCTTTCTTTGGGTTGTCTTTGCATTTTCGTGATGTCCTTTGAAACATAAAAGTTTTAAATTTTTATGAGGACCAATTTATCTACTTTTTCTTTTGTTGCTTGTGCTTTTGATGTCATATCTAAAAACCTTTTACTAAACCCATAAGATTTATCCCTGCTTTATGGGTTTTGTTCTTACATTTAGGTCTCTGATCCATTTCAAGGTAATTTCTGTATATGGTATGAGGTAAGGGTCCAACTTCATTCTTCAGCATGTGGCTATCCAGTTGCCCCAGTGCCATTTGTTGAAAAGACAATTCCTTCCTCATTGAATGGTTTTGGCACCCTTGTAAAAAATCAGTTGACCATATATGTATGAGTTTATTTCTGGACTCTCAATTTTATTCCGTTGATCTGTACAACTACCAAGACCACAGTCTTGATTACTGTTGACTTGTGGTAAGTTTTGAAATCGGGAGGTGTCTTACTCAATTATTCTATTTTCAGAATTGTTGTAGCTATTCTGGGACTCCTGAAATTCCATATGGATCTTAGAATCAGCTTGTCAACTTCTACAAAGAAGGCATCTGGGATTCTGATAGGCATTAGGCTGAATCTGTAGATCATTTTGAAGAGAGTACTCTATAAATATTAACTTTTTTCCCCATCTTTTTCTTCTTCCTTCTTTTCTTATTACTATCACGATTCCTTTTAGCATTGTGGGAAGGAACCCTTGTGAAGTGCCAACATGTGTAAGAGTTCAATATATGTTTGCTGTTTGAGTTCTTGCTGTTACTGCTGTGCCCCAGAACTACTGGGAGAGTGGCTGAGTGACCTCCACAGCACCCCCTAACTCTGGGGGTGACCACCCAGGAGTGCGGGCTATCCCCAGGTATGGTACAAGTTATTCCCCTGTCCAAGGCTTTCATTTCCCCCAGCGCAGCTTCCTGTGGAGGCTCAGGCTGGGGTTTCTGCCAGTGGAGCGTGTGACCTCCGGTCACGTTCAGCAACCACAGGCCAGCAATCAGGAGCTCCTGTGAGTGATATAATCCACATGCACTCAACCAAAATGCCTTCTCAGTTGCCCCGGCAAGAAGAGACATCGGATTGCATGGTAAGGAAAAAAAGCCGGTCTCATTGAGCATTTCTCAAACTTAGTCACCCAAGGACCACCTGGGCCATTGCCACCACGTACCACCATGGTTGTTTGGCTGAGTAGTTTAATGTAATTCCACATACAGAAACAAACATTATCTTATTACTTAAAAAAGAAATTTCATAACACTGCCTTAAATGGAAAACCAGGATCAGATGCTTTAAAGCAGGGGTCCCCAAACTTTTTACACAGGGGCCAGTTCACTGTCCCTCAGACTGTTGGAGGGCCGGACTATAAAAAAAAAAACTATGAACAAATCCCTATGCACACTGCACATATTTTAAAGTAAAAAAACAAAAAGGGAACAAATACAATATTTAAAATAAAGAACAAGTAAATTTAAATCAACAAACTGACCAGTATTTCAATGGGAACTATGGGCCTGCTTTTAGCTAATGAGATGGTCAATGTCCGATTCCATATTTGTCACTGCTAGCCGTAACAAGTGATATGACGCGCTTCCGGAGCCCTGACATGTGCATCCCGCGTCACTGGAAGTAGTACTGTACGTGAGCGACACCGCACTTTGCACCTCTCACTGACCACCAATGAAAGAGGTGCCCCTTCCGGAAGTGCGGCAGGGCGGATAAATGGCCTCAGGGGGCCTCATGCGGCCCCCGGGCCGTAGTTTGGGGATCCCTGCTTTAAAGAGTAGGTAAACATGAAAGCAAATACAGAGGAAACAAAACCATATAGTAAAACCATATAACAAAATGCTCATTGTTGAAAAGGAAGATGAACAAGCCATAGAAGGATATTAAAGACATCCTAGAGCCCAGCTGAAATGCTCCCTGCGGCTTGGTCAGGACTGGAAGAGAACACAGGGCTCGTTTCCTCCCACTTACTGGCTGGGTGGTGGGCTCCACACGCTCTCCCTTGCACCATCCGTGCAGCACACTAGATTGAGGAAGAGCCTTGAGAAGTGAAGCTTCACCCACCAGCTTTGCTGCACAATTATACTGGCATCGCTAATGGTGGAACTCAACACAGACTCCGGGCTCCGTCCCCTCTCCAGTGCCCTGAATTCCCTGGAGAAAGTGCCAGAGGAGCAGTCAGAGCACTGAGGGTCTGTAGGAGAGTCCTGCATGGCCCACCTTGGGACGCGGCAGCAGGACCACTTGTCCCCAGGCCTTCCCCTCCCCCACAAGGCAGTGAGCAAGCCTGGCCACTACATACACGGGATATGAAGAATACAAAGTCCTAGAGAGAGCTGTGTGGTGCCAGTGCCACCCCCCGGAAGGAACACTTTTCCCCTGGAAGTTCCTGGCCTTGGCGATCATGCGCTTGGCTGTTGCCTGCCTTCTCCCTCTGCATGGGGGTGGCTTTCCTGAACTGAGGCAAGTTGAACCAGAGCCCATAGAGCACCCGCCCTATTGCAGTTTTCCTAGCTCTGCTCCCACACCTGGGCTCTGCGGGATGAGCCCACTCCGGAGGAACACCTTGGCCTGCTTCACTGCACACTACCTCATTACTTCTAGCACCTGGCCAAGAACAGCCCTGAGCTTGGACAGGGAGGGGAATCACAATCTAAGACCAACCAATTAACCCATGGCGCTCCACTTAGGATCCTGTATAGGCATTTCATGGAGGAATCGGCAAAGGTCTACAGAAATGGCAAAAATTAGATTCTGATATGAGGTTCAGATAAAAGTTCAAGACAACAGAAGAACTGTCATCAAACGAATGTGATCAAATATACACACATATGAGACCCACCACTCAGTAAACCATTAAACAGGGCCACGGTGGATCGATGGGACAAAAACCAAGTCATCTTAGGAAGTTGTTGAAAATTAATACCACTCCGGGGAGTTACTGGTGTTCCATCTGCCTCCCCACAGACGGCAGAGGGGCTGCCAATGAGGGTTGCTAACCTCAATTTGGATAGCGGACAGCAAAATCAGACAGACAAGCAGAGTCCAGGGAATGGTGTCCACAAGAGAAAGCATATTCGAGCCTGACTCTTACACTCCTGAGCCCTGCACAGACTGAGCTGAAACCAAGGAGAAGAGTTTCCCTGGGGGCTGCTCGGGTGGCTTTCAGATGCACTAGAGGAGTCCCCATCTCCTTTGCAAAATGACATCGGGCTGGGAGGACCCCTGCCCGAATCCAGGGTGTGTTTTGAAGCCTTCTGCTCTTCACTCCCCAGACCACTCCTCATCTGTAGCCCCAGGGGATGATGGCCAGTTGTTCTCCTGACTCAAAAGCTTGACCTATGGGCACCTTTGTGGAGATAGGACTGCTTTTTTGAGTAGCTCAAGGACAGTTGCTGGAATCCCGCCCCCAAAGTCACTGACACCTGCTCTAAGAGGCTGCATACTATCATCTGCTGTCTTTTAATGAATAAATGACAATACTATTCCTCTGCCTTGGAGGAGAGACCCATGGCTGGAGGCTGCAGTGATAATTAACGACATTTGCAAGAAAGAGTCCAGCCTCTGGGTTATATGTAGTAGTTCCCACATTAGCCAATCTGCTCTAAATATGGAAATTCTTAACTTTCCCCCCAGAATAACAAACATTCAGTAATTATCTCTAGGACTCATCACTGAAACAATTCTTCATTAAAACCCGGAGAATGTGGTGTATCAGCATCTTTGGATGTAAAGTCCAATAGGAAACAGGTTATTTTATCTGGCTGTGCCTCAGCAGTCCCTGTGGGCTCAGCACCTGGGGACAGGGCCGTCCAGGATCTCCCTAGAACCCGCTCTGTCCCTGGAGGGATTTTCCCAGCTGCAGGGAGCCTAGGCTGGGGCAGGGGTAGGGGTTGGGGGGATGCTGACCCATCTGCTTTTATTAAAGCATCTAATAACCAAAGCAATTTCTATTAAAATACTGTCCCTTTTTCTTTGTTGAGACTAAACCTACTCAGTGCTTCTGAGTGGCACCAAGGCAATGGTTTCCCATAGTTTCCATGGTGCCAAAGCTGGTCTTCACCTTGGCGATGGCAGATGAACTGAGCATGCTCAAATCCCCAGCTGAATGTGGGAGGGTCTCAGGTGGAGGGCTTGGAGTGGGCCAGCGTGAAGCTTTCAAAGGTGCCCACGGTGTGAGTCTGTGACGCAGTAGTAAAGGGTGATTTCTATTGTCTCCATCCCTAATTGCAAGGACAGAGAAATAAGAGGAGAGATCTTCCAAGAGACCCACAGAGCAAACTAAATGATCTGTAACTGTATTTATTGATAGGAAAATGTCCACAGTGTATACTAAGGGTAAGGAGGGGTAACAAAATTATGTGCTCAGTTTGATGCTAATTTTTTGTTCAAAAACATGTACACATGTATTGAAAAAGTCTGAAGATATATATGCACTGTGATTTCCCCTGAGTAGTGGGAATACAGGTCATATTTAGTTTCTTCCATTTTAAAGTCTATGTATTCTAATTTATCTGTAACAAACAGGTATTAATTGTGTAAACAAACTGCTATTAAGAATAAACGTGTGTGGAAGAACACACTATGCCAAAGGTTCTGAGTCTATCGCTGTCGGTCTTGTACCCCCGCAAAATAAAAACGAACCAGGAGCAGAGTTGGGGGGGAAACAATGGCTCCCCTGAGCCTGTTATACAGAAGAAGGACCTTTCAGCAAATTCTTATAGCTACGTCGACATTACCAACATCAACAAAGAAGGTCAGCAGGATGGGAAAGTAACTAGACTGTGGCATGGCCTTCATGGGTTCGCCCCCGACTCCCAGTCTGGTCTCAGCACTGAGAAGTTAGAACCCCGCCGCACTTCTGCATGCATCCGGGTGCCTACGAGCAGGACGCACCTTTCCAGATGGACAGGGAGGAGAGGGAGCTGCCAACCTGTACCTCAGCCTAGTCAAATCCCACGCCCAGCTGGTGCTTCCTAGGCTGTCACAGATTGGGGACACCTGACCCTCTTGGGTACCACTTTTTGAAAACATCATCCTGTGGCTAAGTATCCAGAGGCCCCAAAGGGTCTGCTAAAATAAGTAGACCCACTAAGGATGTACGCACACGTGGGCATCTGATGTGGACCCAGGACGGAGACCCTCTCTGTCTGGATGTCACGTGCACCCCCTTTCACCCTCACCTCCTTTGGACATGGTCACATGTGTGAAAGCTTCTGGTTCAAAGCTTTGAGAGCGACGGGGAAAGAAAGCTACATCGTGGCTGGTTATGAATCACACAGATACAACTGTACACGCGGCATCCCAGGTACCTAGACACGGAACTTGGTTTGCAAAGTGCAGCTGCTAAATAAACAAACCAAAAAGGATTCACGTTTTAATTTAGACAACTTTGTGCTCCATAATGTGTCTATTTTTTTTCTGGAGCCAGAGTGTTTGTTATTTCTTTGCAATTTCAGAAGTTATGAAATGATTCATGGTTTTGTTGGAGCTGAAGTCGACCAAAACCATTCATAATTGTGAACAATCTCTGTGATTGTTAGAGGGAAAACGCCAGGGCGTCTGTTTCCCAAAACCACACGGGGGAAAATTCTAGTTTGGAAATGGAATGGCTAGTGACCCGTCCCCCACCCCAGGTTTAATTTACACAGACTGGTTTCCAGGGAGATGGATGCGTGCTTCTGGTTGGAACAGCGGGGTGGCCACTTCTCCTCTCGCCAACACAGGGCATCGTAACCCCCGCACACTGGGCATCACCCGTTAAATGCCTGTCTTTCCTGCAGGCAAGTAGGATTCTTGCAGCTAGGACCACATCTGTCTTATTGACCCCAGTTTGCAGCTCTATATGTGGCGCACAGTAAGTGCTTAATAAACATCTGCTGAATGACTACACAAACCCCGCTGAGCTAACGCCATTATTCTTTAATTCTCTGATTCTTCATAGTCTTTGCGCCATATTTATTTGCATTGCTTCATAACATCTACAATCATAAGAGAGACCAATCTAAAAACAAGAGAAAGAAGAAGATAATAATAGCAAATATTCTTTGAGTGCTTATTCAGTACCAGGCAACGTGCTGAGCACATTATGTATAGCATTCCACCAATCCTCACGAGGCTTTATGAGATTGGCTCTATTGTAACTCCCATTTTACAGATGAGGTAACTAATAAAGTTATCCAAGGTCCCCCAGCCATGAGTGGTGGAACTAGACATAGACATCCAGATGCACAAACCCACACCCTCCAGCAACCTGCCACTGGCTAAAGCGCTCTGACTGCCTTTCGCAGAACATATCCAGAATCTGAAAATACTTAATAACCGGAAACTTCCTCTGTTGGTGCGCCTGACTTTGGGAAGCGAACAAAAGACATTCAAAGCCACAAGGTATGTGATGACGACAGAGGACCGCTGAGCTTGGGAACAAAGCTGCCGGGGGGATGATCATGCTGTTTGAACAGTGTGCTCTGTGAGTCACGGGCCACTTGGAAAGGTCACTCCAGGAGAGGAGTGACATGGTCTCAGGAGCCAGAGCACTACACTGGGAGTCAGGAGGTTTGTTTACAGAACGGCCAAAGCCGGGCACTTCCTCTCTCTGCCCTTGACCAATGGAGCGGATGGGGCTGGCCTAGACCATGCAGCCCAGGCCCACTGGGAAGTCATATTTGGGAACTTCTAAGGTCTCTAAGAAGGGCACCAGCACTTCCCCTTCCTCTCTTCCAGCCTGCCACTGCCAGTTAATTTCCTGGATTCAAACTGAATGACGTGTGTGTGTGTGTGTGTGTGTGTGTGTGTGTGTGTGTGTGTGTGTGTACGCGCGCACGTGCCTATATCTCTGTGTGGGTTTGGTGGTGTGGTGGGGGGAATAGAAAATATATGATTTAATCCGGGCTCTTTTCTCTAACACATTATATTTTGCAAATTGTGCCTAAGGGTCAATTCTTCAACTTAAACGACAGCCAGAATTGCCCATACGACTCATCTCTTCTCCCCCAAAGTAGATCCTGTGGATCTGCCAGCAGAAGTGGACCAGTTCAGCAGCTTCAGGGAAGACCTGGGAAGCAGGGATGGGAGAACAGTTTTCTCTTCACCTAAAGGCGGGGTCGAGAGTGACTGCCTGGACTCGGCGGGAGGGAGGGGCGGCCTGGGCTGACGAAGCCTGTATCTTCAGACCCACGCATAGTGTCCCCCGGTCAAAATAGGCTACGACCTAGTCACCATCCCAGGTGAAAACAGGGTAGTCTTGTGATAATTTTATGATAATTTCAAATGACAGAGACTCACCTGAGTCATGTCCATAACTGCCACTTCGTCCCCGCCCCTTTTCCACACAGCCACGAGATTTACACAGGGCTAATGATGGAGACAAGCATCTCCTGCTGGAAGCCCGCACATCCGCCTTAGTCCACCAGGCAGGTGGCTAGTTACAGGTGGGTTACTTGTTGTTAGCCCCATGATAGAGCCAGGTGGCGAGGGCAGAGGGTGAAGGATGCAGAGGCTGCACCCCACAGCAAAACAGCCAGGGAGGCGAGAGGAAGGCACGGCACACTCCATGTCTCCATCAAAGTCCTATGGACAATGGGAGTTTCCATCTTAGCAAGCATTCCACCAGGAGCACTGCCTTTAAGGACAAGTTTTAGATTGAGGTGCGCTCTACGGGGATGCCCAGGCATATGAGTAGCGTGGGGACCAGTGGTGGCCATCCACCTGGGCTGCGCTCCAGATGCTCCGGCCGCCCTCTGTCCCTTGTGGTCTCTGTGGGCACCAGTCTCTTCATCTATAAGCAGGCTGGGCTACATGCTCTAAGAGTCTAAATCTATATCAAGTTTCTGGATGATCTACATAAACTGAGACTTTTATTAACACCCTGAAGCCACCTGCAATCAAACGAAAGTCCTAGAAAGTCTCTGAAGGAGCCAAATGTGAAAGAAATACCTTGTCCCCAACATCAGTCCTCAAGAGGCATGCAAACTTGATGTCCCTTCCTCTCCTCCTCCTCCAGCTGCGCCCGCAGAGCTGCGAGCTGTGGCCGAGCATCCCTGCCGGGCCAGAGAATGGGATCGCTGTGGCACTGAAGCACCTGGCACCATATTTAAGCTCCCCGAGGAGCTGGGGGAAGAGAGACACGGATAACGTTTTCAGGGGAAGCTGGTGGCTGGATCGGAAGCAGCCAGGTGCAGGGCAGCTGCAGACGGCCACGTGCTTACCGCCCTGGGAAAGCGAGCCTCTGGCCCGGACGGAGGGCTGGAGGGAGGGATGCAGGCTGCCTTCCTCGATCTAGGGCCAGAATGAGCTCTCTTGGAGAAGAGTTGGAAAAGGCCCTCTGCACACCCAGTGTGGTCACTAGAAGGGCGGAGAGGAGGGCTGGTTCTATTCTAAACGATCTGCCCTCAAGGACTCCTGTACCTCAAAGATGACTCTGGAAAGCAGCAAAGGACTCAGGCACTGGGGAGGATGGCAGCTGCATTAGGGGGGTGCTGAGTCAGCTCTGCCAGGGCTCACAGGCTCATCGGGCACTGCCTGTGGGAGAGCTCCCCGACTGGCGATCAGCACCCCGCAGAGAGCCTGGGGGGCTGCCGGCCTGGCAGAGTCCCAGCTAACCCCTCTTCCAGCTGCACTTCCTAAAAGAAGGCATTCAGCGGCAGTCTGGGGAGTGTGTCAGCCTCCCCAGAGATCATTTTGACACGGACAACCCTCCCCAACCACAAGTGTCCCCAGCTCAAGGACATTCTGGCCCAGAGGGCCAAGGCCATGATCCTGGCTGGTAACACAAGTTTGCTCAGACCTGTGCCACTCTCCAAACTGGTTGTTCGTGGGCTCTTCAGCCAGAGGGTGACAGGTAGACTCCCCTTCGGGTGTCACCTTTCACCTCCAGACAGACTGAGAGGGTTGTGCCACTCAAAGTCCTTAGGAATATCTAACTTTGGGCAGAGCCTGGCTCTTTAGGAATGAAACAGTGCAGGTGTGGCTGCCCGGAGGAGCACATGGCCACGGAACAGAGTGGAATGGACCCCCGGCGTAGGCGCCCAGGCAGAGCTGAGGTTACTGAAGGCAGAGAGGCCAGGGCAGATCCACCTCACACCTCCCAACAGCGCGGGGTCAGCACAGAGTCTGGGCTGCTTGATTTGGTGCTGTGCCTCGGTATGTTTCCTCAGCGGGGATCAGAGCAGCAGCAGCAGGCCAAGGGTGCCATGCCATGTGTGGTGCCAGCCCACAGGAGAGGAATGCGAGCTTTGGGTGGCCAGAGCTCAAGCTGGCCAAGGGGCTCTCGGTCCCCACGTGACGGCTCGGGGCAGTGCCCCTTCCAGGAGCGGCTCCGCGGGCAGCAGCTTCCCTGGGAAACTCCAAAGACAGACAGCTCTCCTGCTGGCAGTTCTCTGGCTGGGGCGAGTGCACACCTGTGTGCAGCAACCAGGAATAGAAGTCCACAGGGCTGGGAGTCTCACGCCCAAGCCACTCAGATGACACTGTCACCTTCCAGGAAAGTGCCTCATGCTCTGCTTCTGAGTTCTACCCCGTGACCTGCATCCTCTTGGGTGCAAGTCCTCATTCATACACAGAGAAGACAGGGCAGAGGAATAAAAAGCTTGCCCCGCAGAAAGCAGCTCACGTGTACCTGGTGCCTGCTCTGCCTGAAACCTCCTCTCAGAAAACCGCTTTGCTCTCCATACAGGGGAGACGGTCCACTCACGTTCTCACTCACACTTCCCTTTATGCGACCGATCTTTGCTAAGTATCTATTATGTGCCATCCCCTCTTCTGGACTCTGGGGGCACAGGAGCAAACAAAACAAAGTCCCTGCCTACACAGAGCTCTCATTCAATGATAATGATATGATATGAATAGGTTAGTGCCCAGTAGGCACTGGCTTTGCACTGGCCACCATTCTAAATGCTAGTCTCATGTTATCCTCAAAATGACCTTAGGGAGGTACTATGTACACCCCGTTTTACAGGTGAGGAAACGGAGACGCCACTAGACACTGTGTAAGGTTCCTTGGTGATGGCAGGATTCAAGCCCACTTATGCAGACGGCGCTCTGCCTCCCAAGCTCTGCGCCCATCGCCAACCGGTTTCCTAACGGCGAGTACCTTGGGGCCTGTCTAAGAAAGCCATTTGTGTAGAGGACATGTTTTGCTCTCCTCACAGAATGGAAAGAGCCTGTAGGCTTTCTTAGGACAATAAAAACAGAATCAGAGGATACAAAGATGAAGAGTTATCTTTGTGGAGCTGTCTTTCTAGTTAAAGGAGCAAAAAGCTGGTTGGAGGGCACTCCGCCCCCAATCCTTTTGAGGAGGTCACATGTCACGTTTTTCCCAATACATTTTAGTATTAAAGTCAAGAAAAACCCAGAACTGTATAAAGGCAAGAAAGAAAGGTTCGGCACTGCCTTGAGTGAGTGATCTAGTTGGGCCGCGGTCGGAGAAGACCAGCTCTGTGAGAGGCCAATAGCTCTTCACACAAAAGAGTTTTGAGGTCAGACAAGTGTGGGAAACTCAGAGCCACCTGCTAGGGTTTTTCTTAACTATAGAATCCCCGAGTCTTTTATATGCACCAGTCTGTTGTGTCTTTCCACAAGGGTATACTAGGCAGCATTTTCTCTATTTATTTGACCTCACAAAAAAATTTTTGGAGGTGGGGGGGAGGGAGATTTAGAACACATGTTAGGAGCTCAGGGAACCAGAATTCTGAGCAATATAAGCCTGAGTAGTGTCTGGCTCATTGGAACCATTTTCTCTACCTGGAAACATTTGTCTCACTGGGCACATTTCTGAAGACGTAAGAACATCTCCAGCAACTACCTGAGCTATAAGGTTTAAGAGGGTCAGACATGTTAGAACAGACATCAGGAGGCCCTTGCTGAGGTTTTAGAGACTTTTTTTTTTTTTTTTTTTGTAGAGGTGGCTGTAGCAGGGAGGAACAGTAAAAGATCAGCAATAATGAAATGTAAAGAAAAAGCAGGTCCCAGCCTGGGCTCTGCCATCACCTTGCTGTGTGCCCTTAGGTGAGTCCTTTCCCCTCTCGGGGCCTCGGTCCCGAACGACACTGCAACTGTGCGAATCTATCTGCTGGGAGCAGGCTCCAGCTTGCCAATGGCCCTGCCCTTCGGGTAGGAAGGGTACTGAGTCTTGGAGGAACAGAGGCCCCTTGGGAAGTACAAGTTGGGTTACCAGAGAATCAAAAATCCTTGACTTCAGATGCCAGTGCCTGGTATGAAGCCTGGTGATTTTGAGAGAGTCCCAGATGAGCCCCTTACGGCAGCTCCGAACACAGTCTGCAGTCAGACTTATTCAGGTGCCTCAAGGGCCAGGGGGGTGTTCACGCTCTTCCTTGACCCAGTTCCTCCCAGCTGTTGCCCACCCAATCCTATGATTTCTCCAATCCCCACTCCTTCCTCCTCCCCGGCTCCCACCGGGACCTGCCGGCCCTAAGCACCACACCAGGCGCCCCACGTCTTACAAGGGCCCCTCTCCACACACCTGTCCACTCCCAATCTCTTGATCTTTCCCAGACCGCCCAATTCTTCCCAACACCCTGACAGTGTGCCCAGTGCTTCCTGTTCCACCCTGACAGTGTGCCCAGTGCTTCCTGTTCCACCCTGACAGTGTGCCCAGTGCTTCCTGTTCCACCCTGACAGTGTGCCCAGTGCTTCCCGTTCCTCATGAGCCCCCATTCCTCCTTCCAGTCATTCAACAAGCACTGACTAAGCGCACGGAACAGGCCAGGCACTCTTCCAGGTTCTGGCGACACAGCAGTGGACAAAGCAGATGTGGGTCTGGCTGTCAGGGAACACATTTTCTAGAAAGGGAAAATAGAAATGAATAAATAAACACACGAGAGGTGGCGAAACAGGCAGAAGAATTAAGCAGAGTAAGGGAACAGTGAGAGATGAGGAATGCTATTTTAAGACAGGGTGGCACAGAAGGCCTTTTGGAAGAGGTGACATTTGGGCAGAGACCTAAACGGAGGGAGTCCCATCTTTGGGTAAGAGTCCGTTCTGAGCCACCGCCCAACGGTTCTCAAAGCCAGCCCTCCCCAACCCCTTGGGCTTCTGAAGGTTGAGACCCGGCCATGGAGAGGGCTGGGCTGGGTCTGAACAGGGACCAATCCAGTCCTTCACAGAGCCCACCCGCCCAAGTCCTGGCGGCAGCCTCCTTACAGACTGTGCATGCTCAGTCTCCCCGCCTCTTGCTGTGTCTCTGGGTCCTGGCTTTAGGATATACTCATGAGGCAGGCGGGGGTTACCCAGACAGGAAAGGCTGGGTACAGCTCAGCTGTCCCCAGACAGAGCAGACAGCCGGGGCATCAGCTGCACAGAGCAATGGGTGGGGCCCCCCTTCCGTCTCTGCACCTCAGTTTCCCAGCTGTGCAATTTGAGGATTGGGTGGTCTCTAAGGAGCCCACCTGTTCTAAACCACTGCACGACTCCGGACATGAGCGGGCTGGGTTTCCGAGAAGAGGCAAACAAAGACACAAAGAATGAGGAAACCTTATCTAAGAGTCAATGGAGCACCTTTACTCCCGCATTGGGGAGGATGATTGGAAACTCATTCCCCGAAAAGAGGTCCTTCTCCAAGGCCCTTAGCTCACCGACATCCAAGTCTTGTGGACTGACTCTCAGTGGTCCATTTTGCAAATTGCACTTGACCTCTGGTTTACAGAAAACAAGTCATAAAGGTTATTCCAACAGCTTCTGAGGTGTTTTATTCTCTTTCCACCCACTCTCTGACTGGGGATGACGGGCAGAGCTATAAAATCCGCTTGGCAGGCAAGCCCTTATCAGGCCCGGGCCAGGCACTGTTTGCTGAAGGCCCCGCCTGCCCAGCTGCAGCCCCTCCAGGTCTGAAACGACAGATGGCTTGGGCTTGGAAGTGAACATCCCGTTTCCTCTGGACAAGCGTGTTTGCACAGGGACAAGGGCACGAGATCCCGCAGAGGGGCAGGGGAGAGCCCAGGCCCCACACTGGGCTCCACTGTGGCCTTTGCACTCGGGACGGGGGACTCCTGACTGTACAAAGCTCACACCAGGAGCATCCCACCCATAAGGTAAATGCAGAACGGCAGTTTTAATTAAAATAAAAAACAATATGTAAATGCCTAAATGATCAAAAGCAGCATTTTTATAGTAAAACAAGCAAGAGGATTTTGTTTCAGTTTGGGAAGGAAATGCAAAAATTTACATGAATTTTAAAAATAAAAAGCCAGACCTCAAAGAAACTCTGTGCTTGAGTGGGCTGATAGGGCAATGCCCTAGGTTCACCAGAGCACACTCCCCGGAGCACACTCACCCGAGCACACTCACCAGAGCACACTCCCCGGAGCACACTCACCCGAGCACACTCACCCGAGCACACTCCCCGGAGCACACTCACCCGAGCACACTCCCCGGAGCACACTCACCCGAGCACACTCCCCGGAGCACACTCACCCGAGCACACTCACCCGAGCACACTCACCGGAGCACACTCACCTGAGCACACTCACCAGAGCACACTCACCTGAGCACACTCACCGGAGCACACTCACCCGAGCACACTCCCCGGAGCACACTCCCCAGAGCACACTCCCCGGAGCACACTCACCGTCCCTCCTGTGAGTGAGGGCCCCTGGAGGACAGCTGAGACGCCCCGGGAGTGGGAGAGTCAAGCTCCCCTCACTCCACAGACACAGTGTGCCTGCTGTGGGCCCGACGCAGGTTTAGGCACTTTGGATTGGAAGCACTTGAGTTTCTGGGACGTAAGTTTTTGTTTGTTTACTTATTTATTTATTTATTTTAAATCTGTATAACAGAGATAATGAAACTTACCTCATTGGGTTTTGTGAAGATTAAATTAATTCTATCTATCTATCTATCTATCTATCTATCTATCTATCATCTCCAAGAACAGTGCTTGGTAGTCAGCAGAGATCCAATTGCTCGCAGCTTCAAACCCCCCACCCACGTGTAAAACCGCAATGGTATCTTCCATGAAAGCAGACAGTCCTTAAAACGATGCAACCGCCCTGGCCGGTTGGCTCAGCGGTAGAGCGTCGGCCTAGCGTGCGGAGGACCGGGGTTCGATTCCCGGCCAGGGCACACAGGAGAAGCGCCCATTTGCTTCTCCACCCCTCCGCCGCGCTTTCCTCTCTGTCTCTCTCTTCCCCTCCCGCAGCCGAGGCTCCATT